>NC_082665.1:4637068-4946206 GCF_025265405.1 Mesoplodon densirostris | reverse complement strand
AGGCCTTGTGCAAGGTCACAGTTAGACACATTTGCAGGAGTCATGCTACTGCTTTTAAGGAATTTTTGGTCTAGAGGGTTCCATGGTCATGTAACGAGATCAGCGATAAGTATATATTTTGCTGAGTGCTGTGACACAGTTATCAACAAAGTGCTACAGATGCATAAATGATAGAGAAACTAACCCAACCTGGGGAAGATAAGGGTAGATTCCCAAAGGAGAGGGAAAAGCAGATTCTAGGCAGAGGCATTAACATAGTAGGACACTGAGTTGTCATAGGCAGGAGAGAAGTGAGAGGACACTGGATACCAGGAATTTGAGGGCAGAACCAACAGGGACACAGATTTGGGAGAGGAAGTTTGAGTTTCCTTATATTCATTTATTCTGTACATATATATTCAGCACCTAGTAAGTATCTGGCGCTTGCTAAGGCCTTGGGACTTGCTAAGGACCAAGGCTTGGAGGGTGATCCTGGGAGCTTCTATTTCAGAAGCTGATTATAAAGTCTAGATCATAAGGGGTATCAGATCTCAAGCTAAGAAGCATGTGCTTAATTCTGAAGATGGTAGGACAAGAGGGAGCCCCATTCCTAGGCATACACACAAGCGAAGTGAATGCATATGTCCATGCAGAAACGTGTACACAGATGTTCAAAGCGGTGTTATTTATACTAGACAAATGTGGAAACAACTCAAGTGCCCATCAACTGAAGAATGGATAAACAAAAGCTGGTATATCCATGCAATGGAATTTTACTCAGCAATAGAGATAAGTGAAATACTAATATGTATTACAGACATGGACAACTCTTGATAACATTATGCTCAGTGAAAAGAGTGAGTCACAAAAGAGCACGTACTGTGTGATTACATGCACATGAAATGTCCAGAACAGGGAACTCTACAGAGACAGAGAGTAGATGAGTGGTTTACTTAGGGGTGGAGGTGAGGGGCTGGGGAGAAGGGTGACAGCTAAAGGATGCAGCGTGTCTTTCTGAAGTTATTACAGTGGTCTAAAATTAGCTGTGATGAAGGTTGTGCATATCTTTGAATTTACCAAAAAAAACAAACAAACCACTGAACTGTACAAACAGATGAATGTTATTGTATGTAAATTATATCTCAATAAAACTGTTTAAAAAGTCGGGAGCCAATGAAAGTTTTGACACAGAACAAGCAATTTTCCATATTGTCGTTTTGGAAAGTGAATACTGGGTGGGGGTGGGGATGAAAACTGGAGGCAGGAAGTCTGGCTGGGCTGTTGTGGGTGGCCCAGGCCCTCTGGGGCTCTGGTGCTGTGAAGGGAGGACAGAGCCTAACTCTACAGGTGTGTCTGATATGGTCCCGCCAGAAAGTGTGGGCAGGGCATGGAAGTAACCAGACTGAGGGAGGATAAGGAACAAGTCAATATGATCCAAATTTAATAGCTTGCATGCCTGGTTGCATAGTTACACTATGAGCGCAGATAGAGAACATACAGGGCAGAGACAGCTGGGGGAAGGAAATGACAGTGCCTGTTTTACTGCAGTTAAGGGGGCACTGCCTTGGGGCCACCCACTAGCCAGATGGGAATCGGAGTGCAAGGTCTCAGACAGAGATTCTACAGTCAGGGAAGCTGAAGCCCATCACTGTGTGAGATATATCAAGGAGACTGTGAAGAACAAGAAGAGACAAAAAAAAAAAAACGGAGATGGATGCTCAGGTATAGTTAATACATAAAAGGTGAGCAAAGGATATTTGACCATGGACTTGCACCCAAAATACATAATGAACTCCTCCAGGTCAATAAGAAAAACATAATCTAATTAAACATGGGCAAAAGGCTTAGATGGTCACTTCACAAAGGCCAATATATAAATGGCCAACAAGCACATGAAAAAAAAAAACACCTCAATGTCACTAGTCATCAGGGAAATGCAAATTAAAAGCACAAGGAGTTACCACTATACAACAATGACTAAAATGGAAAAGACAGACTATATTGAGTGTCCCAAGGATGTGAAGCAACATGAAACACATACACTGCAAGCGGGAATGTAAATTGATAAGGTCATTATGGAAAACTGTTCCTCAGTAACTACTACAGCTAAACCTATGCCTACCCTATGACTCAACAATTCAATTCATAGGTATTTATCCAACAGAAATGCATGCGTATGCTCATAAATATTACACACTGGAATAGTCACAGCAGTACTGCTTGTGAGTCCCAAACTGGAAACCACTCACAATATCCACCAGTAATAAAAAATGGATAAATATATTGTTATATATTTGCACATCAACTCATTATATAAAAATAAGAATGAACAATCTACAATTAAAAACAAAAATATTATGAAACCACAACCATAAAGTTGAAGGAAAGTAAACAGACACAACAAGAGTGCATACATTATTATTCCATTGATATCAAGCATAAAATAGGAAAAACTAATCTATGGTGTTAAGAGTCAGGATAATAGTTATTCATGGGGTGGACACAGAGGATAGAAATGGCATGAGGTGGCATCCAGGCTGCTGTCTGTGTCCATTTTCTTGACCTGGGTGCTGGGTACACTGATGTGTTCAGCTGAGGAAAATTTCATTTAGCTGTACTCTGTGAAATCCACACTTCTCTGTATGTATTCTATACTTGACTTAAAAAAATAAATATTTTAAAGAAATGGGAAAAGAGAGAAACATCACGAAGATAAAGAAGACGTTATGAGATAAGTAGCCAAAATCTTAGAGAAAATGATGCCTTAGAAACAAAAGGACAGCATTTTGAAATGTCAACCAGCAGTTTTCAACTGTGTCAATTGCTTCACAGAGATCAGAAAACATGAAAACTAAAACAGACCATTAGATTTGCAAATTGAGTATATCTATTTTGAATGAAAATACCATTTAGGATCAAAATAATTTTATTGATTTCATAGGAATCTGTGAGTGTATATGCTTAGTAAAATGAACTGCTTCTATAAAGCTCTTCCCAAAGGAAAAGGAATATACTTAAGCCTCAGGTAAATATTATCTAGAAAGCACTAACACCTAGCTGATTCTGAGACTCCAAAATGTTTTCACATTTGAATAAATGCTTTGAAATTTAGTGTCATCTTGATCAGACAATCTGAAAGCAGATAAATGGATGGTCTCATAATGACTTGGAAAGCATTCCAAACGTCTATGAAATAATTCCAAGTTAGGTTATAAAAATATGCTCATATGTTACAGCAACTGTGCACTTAACTCTAATATATTTCAGTCATTCTATCTATTCCCCAGCACTAAAGCAACAACGCAACTGTCCAAGTAAGAATTGGATAAAACTTCATAATGACACGGAACTTAAAACTATGAAATTCTGTCTTTGAACATGATAAAACAAAATGAAACAAAACAGGAAGTGGATTTACCCTCTTCTATGTAAATATTCATTCAATACAAAACAGTAAGCTGTAAAAGAAGGAAACAAGTGAGATGGGGCCCACTAGCATCCAGCTTAATGTCTGGAGAAAATTCACAAATCATCCCAAAAGGAGAAACCTAAATAGAACTTGGTGGAATTTCTGAGTTGAAGCTTGGGGAGGCCAAACACACTGGATTTACAAAGCAAAGAGACGGAAGTTGCATGGAGAGGGAACTCCAACAATCTGAAGAAGTTTCCCTTTGGTGAGTCTTTAGCTGTGGACACATATTTACAGGTGTGTGAGGAAACTACTGATGCTGCAAAGAAACACCAGAAGGGAGCAGCTGGAAAATCCCTGAAGCTCACACAGGGGAGGGACTAGTTCATGTTCCATCCAGAGAGGAAAGAACTAATATATGGGGTACCAGATAGAGTACTCAGAAGTGTATGACCACTACCGTGGGGGCCAAATTAATCATAACAAAGTTTAAAAGGGATCCCAGTATGGATTCCAGAGGGGAGTAAATTGATTTCAAGTAACTTAACTGCACAACCAACAAATTTCAATGCTGGTTAATGAAAAGAAACAAAATCCAATAATCAATAATGTAAAGTTTACAATATCTGACAACCAATAAAAAAAATTGGAGACAAGCAGGAAAATATAACCTATTATCAGAAGTAAATGTATTCAATAGAAGCAGACACAGAAATGACAGGTGATAGAATTAGCAGGCACAGACATTAAAATAGCTATTATAAATATTCTCCCAATATCATCAAGATGGTAAGGGAAAGCAAGGGAATACTGATAAGAGAAATGGAGACTATAAAAATGGCCAAAAATGAAACTTCTTGAGATGAAAAATACACTATATGAAATGAAACACAGGCAAATGGAATTAACAGCAGATTATACCTTGCAGAAGAAAATATCAATAAACCAGAAGGCAGAGCAATAGAAACTACACAAATTGAAAGATAAAGAAAACAGGCTTAAAGACAGTAAACATAAAATCAGTGAGATGTGAGACAATATCATGTGGCCTAATATATGTATAATTGGAATTCCACAAGGGGGGAGGTCAGACAGAAATTTTTTAAAAGAATTAATATCTAACATTTTCAAAATTTAAGGAATGCCAGAATCCCAAATACCCCATAAATTCAATGAACACCAAACAGAAGAAACACAAAGAAAATCACACCATGACACATCATAATTCAATTGCTGAAAGCTAGTAAAAAAGAGAAAAATATTAAATGCAGCCACTTAAAAAAATACACATAGCATGTGGAGAAACAAAGGTAAGAATGATTCCAGACTTATCAGAAACAATGCAGGCCAAAAGACAGTGAAGAGAAAGAAAATTTTAAGTATTATTTAGAAAGAAAAAAACCTTCCAATCTAAAATTCTATGCCCAGCCAAAAAAAAAAAAAAAATTATAAATGAAGGCAAAATAACAATGACTTTTCAGATATCCAAATACTAAGAGAATTCATTGACAATGGATCAGCAGTACAAGGAATGCTAATGGAAGTCCTTCAGGCAAAAGGAAAATGTTACCAGATAGACATTTTTGACTTCTCAAAAATAATGAAGACTGACAAAAATGGTAAATATATGGGTAAATATACAAAACACATTTCTTCATTTAAAAAAAAATAATCAAAAGACAATTTACTGTTTAAAGCAAAATTGATAATAATGTATTTTGGAGTATAACATGTATGGAGAGATAAAATGAATGACAATATCAGCATGAAGGCAGGTGGGAGGAGGAGAATGACAATCTACTGTCTTAAGTTTCTTCTACTATACATTGTGTTGTAATGTTATTTGAAAGTAGGCCATGTTACTTTAAAGATTTATGTTGTAAACCCTAAAGCAAACACTTAAAAAACAAAGAAAAACTTAGATATTAAACCATTCATGTAGATAAAATTGATCATTAAAAAATTCCTTTAATACAAAAGGAGATAAGAAAAAAAAACAGAGTGGATGAAATAAATAGGAAGCATTATCAAAATGGTAGATTTAAACCTAACCAAATTGGTGTTCACATTAAATATAAATGGCCTAAACACTCCAATTGAAAGGCAGAAAATGTCAGATTGATGAAAAATCAAGATTTAATAGTATGTAATCCAGGAGAAACCCATTTTAAATACAAAAAAACCAAGTAGGTTAAAATTAAAGGGATAGAAAAATATACCATGCTAACACTACTCAAAAGAAAGCTGGAGTAGCTACACTAATATCAAAGTAGATTTCAGGATACAGAATGTTACTAAGATGTTTTTTTCTAATGATAAAGTGATCAATTCAAGAATACATGACAATCCTAAATGTTTATGTATCTAATAAAAACTTCAAAGTACATAAAGCAACTCTGCTAGAATTGGAGGGAGGAATATCAAATGCAGAAGGAAAATTGAGAACTGGGTTTCTTTCTTTTTTAGTGCTGATTGCCATTGGGTTGATATATCAATGTTCTTTGTTGAGATTTTATCTGCCTTCTTGTATATTTTGATGTTAAAAGATTGTGCATAGAAAAAATTCAATCTTACCTCATACTGATGGTTTGCTAGGGTTCAGCCAGGCCAGCCTCCTCAGTGCCTTGGGAAACCCACCCCCACCTCAGAGCCAGCACACATACTGAATGCCTTGATGGAATACTTCACCATCTTTCACCCAATTCATTAAGACTCATGCTTTGACCCTCAGCTTAAACACCGTTTCCTTAGGGATTTATCCCTGATCTTCTGCTTCCCAGACTGGACCCCATACCCTACCTGTCAGCTTCTTGCTTCATTCATTCATAGTCTCAGCTTAGTTGTTTAGTGTGTGTCTCCAACACTGTTGAAATCTACAAGAGGGGCACTGCGTATAGAGGATGCAACCTTATTCTTCTGTATTTAGTGAACAGACTAGTACACAATAGAAGCCTTCAAATTTTTAGTGAATGAATAAATAAATCTTTAAAAAAATTGGGCCTCCCTGGTGGCGCAAGTGGTTGAGAGTCCGCCTGCCGATGCAGGGGATACGGGTTCGTGCCCCGGTCTGGGAGGATCCCATATGCCGCGGAGCGGCTGGGCCCGTGAGCCATGGCCGCTGAGCCTGCGCGTCCGGAGCCTGCGCGTCCGGAGCCTGTGCTCCGCAACGGGGGAGGCCACAACAGTGAGAGGCCCGCATACCGCAAAAAAAAAAAAAAAAAAAAAAAAAAAAAAAAAAAAAAAATTATGGTTTTCATACCACATATAGCTAAAAGATTCCTTTTAAGGAAAAATAATCTGTATTTCATATGCATCATCTATGTTAATTTAAATTCCATTATAAAGATGTTAAGGGACAGCAAGAATTAGTGGCTGAAAGAAGTTCTCAGATATTATAAGAAGAACACGTTTATGAGATTTTAGCTACTCTGTGTAAGAATGCTCTTTTTATCCAATATGTGTGCTGATTTTTCAACAAGGAAGAAGAAAAGCTCAATTTTGCTATGTGTTTTACAAATCTCTAGAGGAAAAAAAATAAGAAAAATGTTAATATTTTACCCATAAAATGTCTAAGTATTGTTTCCAATATCCTTCTAGAGAATTATTTCCATGTGTGTCTAGGGAATTCATTTTAGAGATGAAGTCTCACTGTCCCTTCAGATGGATGAAAGTCACCCTCAGTAACACTGCTGGCGGTTACGTGTACAGTTTCAGAGAAGAATACAGCCTCGGTAATGAATAATATGTGTGTAGTTTGCTATGTTCCAGCACTTACATTTTAAGCTCAAAGATTTCAAAAGGCACGAAAGGGGCTAGTGATTTGAAAGAAGCAGACTCTCTGGGATTTATGATCACAAGCAGCAAAGCGCATGAATAAACCAAAATGATGTAAATAACTCCTTAGGATCAGGGAGCATAGAAATGTGGGAACAAAAATAGAACAAACTAATGAGGAATGAAGGATAAGTGCAGATTCACACAAGGAATTATAAATTAAGAAAATCATCAGAAAAAGAGAGTGGGAAATGGAGCTGACATCATAATAATGTCAACAGAATTGCTTCCTGCAGATTAAAAGGCTTGGAGAGAGGGGAAAAATTACACAAAGAGAATGTCCAAAAACACAGCAATATGAACTAGAAACACAATAACAAAGCAACAATAAAATCAGACTATTACTGGGAGGGAAAGATTGAAATTCACTGAAGCCTAATGAGTTACCTATCCTATGATTAAAGAACAAAATAAACTGGGAGTTTGGGATTGACATATACACACTACTATATGTAACAGAGATAACCAACAAGGACCTACTGTATAGCACAGGGAACTCTGCTCAATATTCTGGGACAACCTAAATGGGAAAAGAATTTGAAAAAGAACAGCTACATGTATATGTATAACTAAATCACTTTGCTCTACACCTGAAACTAACACAACATTGTTAACTAACTATACTCCAATATAAAATAAAAATTAAAAAAAAGGAAAAAGAAAAAACTTAAAAGAAAATTAAAAACAATTTTAAAAAGAACAAAATGAATTTAAAGCAGAGACCACAATGGTACCTCAACAGAAAAATGTAAAATCCAAGTCCTGGAAGAAATCTTAAACTCGGGTGTTGAGTGAGAGCACTGACGTGGAATGATAAAAAGACATGCATTCTTCTTAATCTCATTGACTATGGCAGTGTTCAGCATCATTTTCTTTTGCTAGAACTTCACCATGCTCAGGGGCACTCAATTTTCCATTTTGCTCTGGTCTAAGGACTTACATTAAGTCTAATTTTTAAGGTATTTTTTTTTCAGGTAGTGCATGGATTTTACTTTGTGTTTCAGTGCTAAAATGAATGGTTATTCTCATAATGGCAAATATACCCTGAGTTGTAAGTGGCAACAATCTTCTGAATTAGAAAGACTCTTAGAGGATTGACTCTAGTCTAGCCCCTCTGATTCACCAGGCTGAGTCAGAGACCTGGTCACTGTCTTCCTTCCCCTTGGGTGACTTCCTTGAGTTTTCTCCAGTGTGTTAAAACACTCAACTACCATCACTGGCATCTTATGATTACCATTATTTTACCTCTCTTCCTCTTTATCCTTAGGACGTTTATATTCCTTTACTATCATCGTAATGGAGTTTCGGGGGCAAGGTGGGTGAACAGTGATGGAACATAGATGCTCACTTATTTTGTGTTACCAGCAATGCCTACTATCTCCAAAGCAGTGATGGGAACAAACCGTGTTTGGGTTTCAGGTATGATACAACCCTCTATCTTCCCACAGAACACCTGGGAACACTGCACAGTACCCACCTGACTTCACCATCCTCTGCACTTTCACACCACTTAATCCATTCTTGCATTTTCTACCCTTGCTTCATCAAGATATTGCCTATGTATGTGACTTTGTTCTGTGCTAAAACACTAGTACCTTGGAGGAAGCAAAGGGGACATTATCATCCCTGTACACCATCTGCTTCCACAGCATCGAGTACATAGATAATGCAGTGAACACTTAAACATAACCCAAGTCAGGTCTCCCCTGAGGTAGGAAGGGCACTTCCTTGGGACAGAAAAGTGCCATCCTCCTGGGGTTTCTCCACCATCGGAAGCTACTGTCAGGTTCTGATCTACAACAGTATGGAGGCCAAGGGCCAGCTCTTCAACCTCGGTGTGACCATTTATAGCAAAAGACGTCAGACTGACCTAGAATTCTACACCCAGAGTATTAAGCAAGTGGACTAAGACATTTTTAGATAATGCAAAGTCAAAAACTTTACCTCTTATGCACCCTATTCAAAAAACTTCTGGAAGATGAATAAAAAGGCAGCAAACTAAGAAAGAGGAATATATGATATACAGGAAACAGAGGCTCAAACACAGGTGATGAGAAACAAAAGGAATTTCCAGAGTGACTCTGAAAGATTCTAGGACAACAGCTGTATAGTGGAAACTAGTCCAGATTGATGCAGAAAGAAGTCTCCCAGAGAGATGTTTTGAAAAAAAAAATAAATAAATATTCAAAGACCCTGATATGTCTGAATGTATTAAAAGGAGTACTTTGTCCTGTTGGAGAATTTAGGAAATGAATTACACATGCCGTGAAAACTAAGTAAACAAAAAGGAAGTAATTATTAACCCTAGGGAACAAACAAAGCTATCATAGAAAGGAAAGTGTTTATAATATGCTATGTGGCTCAGCTGTAGCTGAGTTATGCATAAATATTTACATAATTGTAACAGCGCAAACCCCAAATACTGATTTAACCCCAAATGGTAATATAATTATATGGAAAAAAATAGCAGAAGTTAAGGAGAGAGGGCATTCATAGCCCAATTTAACAATTAAGTTAAATAGATATCTGGGCCTGACAAATTAAATATTTCAATGTAAGCAGAGAACCTGAGAATGCAGATCTGAATACTCGAAGAAAGTTTAGAAAGGAAAAACATGCAGAAAGCAAAATCGGTAGGTGAATGTGTTTTCTAGAGACTGTGTTTCATTCCAATCACATGAAGACGCAGCCCTAACCAACCCTCATGTTCAACAATGCCTTCCACATGTATGAATCAGTGTGTCTGATCTCACCCTACATCAGCCAACATGGAGCACAAGGACACCCGACAGCTCTGGTTGGTGGAATGTAGGATGTAGAAAGCCCACTTACAGAGCCTTAATTGCAAGCCTCAAACACTTAAGACTTTAGAAAAAAAAAATCTGTTGACTAGGACCCTGGTAAATTGTTGCCCTAATCTCCTGGTCCACTCAGTTACACCCATATTCTGGGATCCAGCATTCTTTTTTTTTTTTAATTTATTTTATTGAAGTATGGTTAATTTACAATGTTGTTTTAACCTCTGCTGTGCAGCAAAGTGATTCAGTTATACATATATATATATATATATATATATATATATATATATATATGCTTTTTCATATTCTTTTCCATTATGGTTTATCACAGGATATTGAATACAGTTCCCTATGTTATACAGTAGGACCTGGCTGTTTATCCATTCTCTATATAATCGTTTACATCTGCTAATCCCATACTCCACATTCTTAACATATCACATTCAAGGAGTTTGCTTACCTTCCTCCTCTTCCATGTGATTCTTTTCCACATTTGTTAAGGGTTCAGAAAGAGATAAATTAGAACCACACAAGGTACATACAAAAATATTCTATCCATAAAATATTAGTTTTTAAATAAAGGACCTAATGACCATCCACTCTTAGTTGCTCACAGCAAATGCTCAGGGTCCTCCCCAATGCCCCTCTTTTTCTCATGTTTTGTATTCACTGCATCAGGAAGTCCATTAGCTGCACCCTCAAAATAGCCTCAGAGTCAGCTATTTGCCACCTCTCTGGTCCCACCGCCACCGCTCTCTCTCCCCTGGATTGCCACGACGCTGCCCCATGGATCTCTCTGCCTCCACCACTGCCCCCTACCCTCACGCTCTGTCCATCAGCCAGAGTGGTCCAGTTGAACATGTCAGGTCCTCTCTCTCCTTTGCTCAGAACCTTCCAGGGCCCCCATTCTCTCCCATGAAAGACCATCTTTCTCCGTGACCCCGGCTCACTGTTCCCCTCAGTTGTGACCCCCTGCTCCTCTCCCTTTCTCATTCCACTCCAGCCACACGGCCTTCTTGTCATCAAGAGCATCCCCACAGGCTCTGATCTCTGCGTCTTTATACATTCCTCTCCCTCTTCCCGGGATGGCTCTTCCCACAAAAACCACCTGGCTCATTCCCTTGCCTTTTCAAGGCTTTGCTGAGCCACTGCCCCCTCGGTGAGGCCCTAACTCAAGTTGTCTCCACCACAGTGGGCACTCCCAACTGCCCTCATCTGTGCCTTCTCTCCGCAGCATTTGTCACCTCCATCATTTACTTATTTATAATCCTTTTTTATTGTCTGTCTCTCCCTCCCTTTAAAACTTTAGTTCCTAAAGAGTGGACAGTGGATTGGTTTTATTCCCTGACATATCTCCAATTCCTTATACAGTTTTAGCATGAAGTAGAATCTCAGTAAACATTTCTTAAATACATGACTGTTCTATTAAACTCAATTAAATATAAGTCGATAGGGAATTCCCTGGTGGTACAGTGGTTAGGACTCACTACTTTCCCTGACATGGCATGGGTTCAATCCCTGGTTGGGGAACTAAGATGCTGCAAGCCACGTGGTGTGGCACATATGTGTGTGTGTGTGTGTGTGTGTGTGTAAATAAATCTCAGTGAAATATAACATCTTAAAATGAATGTTTGACTATAAATGATTCATGATTCCACCTGTACATTTATGGAACACTTTATCCAAAGTGCTTTTATTCCAAAGCACTTTCTCCCCCCACTGTCTCATTAAGTAACGACAGAGTGTCTGTCATTACACACCGTAGGAGGGGAAAAGACAGAGGCACAGGGAGTGGAAGGGGGTTGGTTATCCAGGATCTCAGGCTGTGTGTTCTGGGCAGTACAAAGATGAGCATGTGCTCCCTTCACTTGCTGAGGTGTATCTGTGTACGACATTATTGTACTTTCTCCTTGTGCATCTTGCTAGCCTCATTTCTAGCCAGAGAGTGTCACCAAATGTACTATTAAACTTCAAATTTAGTTTATATTTATTATTATTGTTTTCGTTTTGGGTGTAACTGAATAGCTAACATTTACTGAATATGTATTATGTGCTGGGACTATGCTAAGTAGTTTAATACAAGACTTCACAAATCCTCAAAACAAATCTTATAGGTAGTAGCTATTATTGCTATCTTCTCATTAGGTATGAAAAACTATATTGAACTTTGAACCCTGTAGTGAGGAAGAGACATGAGGTTTGATCCAGGAGTCATTTACACAGGGGCTGTGGGCTCAGGACCCTCTGAGAATGAGAGACTTGTCCTGCACTCTCCTCTCTGAAGGGGGGCAAAGGCACCCACAATTCTGAGTTCAGTTCCTGAAGATTCAAAGTCCCCAAGTTAGCCACCTTTGATCCAGACATCATTGCAGAATAATGGGCTACGACACTCATAATAAGATGTGCTTAGCTAGGTACACTTTATTTCTTGGGGCTCATTTCAAAGTCTTTGTCATGTTTCATCTTTGTAATTTTTACCTTTAGATAGAGGCTCAGGAATGATATCCTTAGACTAAAACTGAACACAACACGAGAAAAAGAAAACTCTGCCCCTGAAATGTCTTTGATTACAGTTCTTATTTACTCTTTCCTTTCTTTCTTTTTCTTTTCTTTTTTTTCTAGAAAATCCTAATAATCTACCATAGAGTACTTCTTCCAAAAATTAAAACTATGATTAAGGATTGAAAAAACCAAACCAAAAAACACGATTTCCAGAGCGGTTTTTTTCTAAAGACATCCTCTAGGCCCGAATCCATGCTGAAAATGTAGCATGTTCAAAATACACTGTCGCATTAATGTTAATTTACAGCTGCATGAGGTTTTCCCCTTAAGGGACCGAAGCTCAGCTGGAATTCATTAATTTTGACAGTCTGCCTATCGCAGTAGAATGGATTCACTGAGTGACAGAAACTTCTCTAAAAAGAGAAGAATCACATTCTCCTTCCTCTTAAGTATTCATAACAGAATGGAGTTTGAACATTCTCAAGGCAACCAGACGCACCATTAATAACCCCAGAACCTATGAGATGCGGCTCAGGCTTCACAGAGCAGAAACCCCACTGCCACTCGAGTCCCTTTAGTAATAAACCTAATATACATCAGCCAGCTGTGTAATGGGCCCAAGCACCCCCTGGGGCTCAGAAGAAGGTCATAAAATAGAGTCCATTATCCCACATTGGAAATTTGACTTGATTCGGATTTGACACTTCATTTGGAGAAATGTCCTAGAGGCATATCCTTTCTAGAAGGTTAGGGTTGGAGTGGGTGGCTGGCTGTTGCCAAATTAATCCTGCAGAACACTTTTAAATGTAAAGGAGTAAGACTTTTCAAATATTCCCTTCATGCTGACTTCTGTAAATCAAATTGAGTTGTAACGTCTGAAAGTTATTACTGGAACATTTTAAATTAAACCAACGCAGCATCACTCATTCCCAAGAGGGAACGTGAAGACATTGCCAGTCCTAGCATTTTCTGGTGTTTGATAAAAAAAAAAAATCCAATCTTATTTGTAAAGACAAAATAGTTCTAGCCTTAAATGGATCATAGGGAGGAAATAATGACCACACAGCCCATCAAAGGACACCCCGGGCCCACAGCATGGCATGCTCTTGATCCTATTATGACTATGACTGTCTCTACAGACAGAACAACCTGGTGTGAGATGCTAGCAAGAAGGTGCAGGAGAGGAGGTGGCTGGAGCCTAGGACCAGACTCAACACCAGCTTCTCAATCAGTGCTACCTTCATTTGCATATCTGGGGATGGCTACAGTATCACATTGACAACATAGTGCATGAAACCCACACATGATTACTGAAGCCCAACACAAATACCATGAGGAAATAGTACAAAGCAAATTCTATTATGGACCCCCAAGTATGAATCTCTGAAGAGAAGTTTAGGAAAGGGTCAAAGTCAACCTCACAGAAATGCTCAAGTGGCATTAGATTGGCCCTAACCTTGTCTTATTTAACAATTCATTAGTTACTTAAACAAAGATCATATAATGATAGGAATGGGAGTCACATTAACAAGAGGGCCATGCATTCGGTACCGTGCCTGAAGCCATCCATTATCTCCTGTGACCCCGGTCAGCTCTCGGGGCAGGTGTTATTGTTATACAGACAGAAGTTAAGGCAGGACCTTGACAAGTTACACTCACGGGGGATGCGGGGCAGGAGTCGGGAGAGGGTGTATCAGTCTGCTCAGGCTGCTGTAACAGAATACCACAGACTGGGTGGCTTCAACAACAGAATTTTACTTTCTGACAGCTCTGGAGGCTAGAAGTCCAAGATCAAGGTGTTGGCAGGGTTGTTTTCTCCAGAGGCCTCTCTCCTTGATTTGTGGATGACCACCTTCTCACTGTGTGCTCACGAGGTCTTTCCTCTGTGCACCTACATCCCCGCTGTCTCTCTTTGTGTCCAAATTTCCTCTGCTTATAAGGACACCAGTCAGATCAGGTTAGAGCCTCAAACTAATGACTCATTTTAACTTAACCACCTCTTTATGGGCTGCATCTCCAATATAGTCACAGGCTGAGAAACTAGAGGTTTTAGGGCTTCAACATATGAATTTTGGGAGGACACAATTCAGCCCGTAACAGAAGGAAACAAAGATAGTGGAGGCATGAGAAAAAGAAAATTTGAAACAACTGAGGTAAAGGAATTCTGAAGATCCTGCAATGACTGCTATGAGTAAGGAGATGAAATGTACTCTAGGCCCCCAGACCCTCAAGAAAGAAGTTAAAGGCCGGCAGGTTTTTGCCTCCACAAAAGGTAGAATGTTCTGACAACCAGAACTGCCCAACATTGAGGCTAGTGCTGGAATGTTTCAGAGGGGAATGTTGTACTGGTTCAGCCAAGGGCCATGAGGGTTATTGAACTGTGTCTAGGTTCTTACACCTTTTTACTTAGAAGCATGAAGTAACTAAAGCAATGCATATTCCTCTGCCTTGGAATAGAACACTGATTTTATAACTTGATCGCCCTGGAAGCTCCTTTTCTGGGTGATATGAACAAGGTTCTTGTAATTAATTACATATTAGCTCTAATTCCTGAAATAACTTATACAATTATTGATACAGTATCAAGTGAACATGCTTTGCAAAGTAAGTTACTTTTCACCCTTTAAGTAGTCCTAATTAGCTACTTATATCATATAACTGGAAGATCATAGCTTGAATCTAAGATAAAGGCATACGAATGATGTATTAAAAACACTTTTTGAGAGGAATCAAACTGAAGAAGGCAATCTATACAACTATTATCACTGTTTAATGGTACTTTCTGCTAGGACTGGGCTTGGAGCCAGCACCTCGGCTAAGACAATCACTTGCTATTCTTCTGCTATTTAAAGAGTCCCTACTTTTTGTGTTGGGTAAGATCTGTGAGTTTGGCAGGTCAGATGGATGCATAAAATGATTTGGGGGAAATACACTGACAGCTAAATATTTATATGAGAAAACGTTCACATCCATCCAATATCTGAAAAAAATTCTCTAATACCAATACCACCATATGCACACAAGGCCCTTCTATGCCAAGGGCTGTGCCAGACACTGGGAGGGGTAAAGAGGTGTATGTAGGTGCTCAGGAAACACAAAGCCAGGTAGCTGCTGGCTTCACAACCACCCACAGGTCACAACAATTATAAGAAGGGAGGATGGAGAAAATGGGAGAGAGGCAGTGTAAACAGGGAACTGGGATGGGCAGTGGACCCCACTTGCTGGGATTAAGGGGGACACTGTGGAGGATGCTGCCTGGAGAGCAGTTTGCAGCTTTAACTCCCCGCTCCGGGGCTTTTCTTTCATTTGGAGGGTCCTTATATCGAAGAAGTGATTCTCCACTGGGGGAAATGTTGTTCCCCAGGGAACATCTGACAATGCTTATAGACACTGTTGATTGTCCCAACTGGGGGGTTGGGGCGGTGGTATGGTATCTAGTGAGTAGAGACCAGGGGTGCTGCTAAGCATCCTACAATGCACAGGACAAGCCCCTGTAATGAAGAACTATGCAACCCCAAATGTCAGGAGTCCCACAGTTGAGAAACCCTGCATTGGAGTATAAGACCCACAGACTTGCTCTCCTTCCCTCCTTTACCTCAGATGAGAGGTGAGTTTGGGAGAAGAAAGTCGCACATCTCCTTTTTGTCCTTTCTCCTGCTGGCATCTGTCTGCCTGCAGGGAACATGTCCTTTGGGTCTGCTGTCATCTGCGTGGTAAACTAAGCAGGGTGCAGCTTGGCCTGGTTCTGGGGTTCAAACTGAGACTTTGTCATAAAAAGATGATATTTTGATCTCCATCCCTCCTCTTTTCTCTTTCTTTCCTCTCTCCTAATTGGTTCCAAGTGTGGAAAGAAAACCAGATGTCTCATTGGCTTCCTTAAAAATCCCAACATCAGTTACCCTCAAATGTAAAATGTATGACAGGCCTTAACTAAATTCTCCAAATGTCAGCACTTAATAAACAATGAGTAGATTAAGGTCAGTGAGTATTGAATTAGATGTGCACGGACTTGGGTCATCTGGAGATCCATGTCGCCCTAAGGAATTCTGAAAGTGGCCTAAAGATGACATCTCTAGGACCTCAGATCCAAGGAAACCCTAATTAGAGGCTCTTGGTTTTAAAAGCTTCTGAAGAGGTCAGACTGTAGGGCTACTCTAGAAGAGCCTTTAAGATATTTTTTTAATTACAAAAATTGTGTAACCCTGTGTGGTGATGGATATTAACTAGATTTATTGTGGTGGCCATTTCAGTATATATGCATAGATCAAATCATTAAGTAGTGCATCTGAAACTAATATAATGTTTATGTCAATTTTATCTCAATAAAAAACTAAATTAAATTTAAATTTTAAAATGATATATATTTTTTAATGATCAATAACCACCTTGGAAAAGGCCTCTTTAACAATGGCCAGAGCCCAGAGTCAAGCCATGAGAACAAAAAGTCTTTCTTTCCTTCCTTCCTTCCAAGGTCTGCATAATACGTAAATCACGGCACTTTCTTTTCAACTTATTTCAGCGTGAGCCTGCTCTTCCTCTCTGAATGTAAATAGAATTGTTTGCGAAATCTGCACAGTGTGTCAGCAGAAGTGTCTCTAAAAACTCAATGAAGCCCTTTATCCCCCCTTTGCAATGCAGGTGGTTCTCACCTGATTTTCTAGGACCCTCTTTTCAGTGACTATCTTATTTCCTCAAGAATGCCATATGAAAATGTAGACTACGGAAATGGTTTTTCTGCTGGCTTAATATATGCAATCTCTACCCTCCTTCTGGCTTTGTCAACCCCACTTTGTAGGGTTCCAAGGGTGAGGCATGCTCTCACGTATTTATGTAGAAGAAAAATGTGACGTGCTTTTGGAAGAGAGAAGACAAGTAAGAGAATCCGGAGTTTTGAGTCACTGTCTTCATTTGCATCTATGACACAAAACAGAAATGCTCATCAGTTTGAAACGGATCAACTACGCACAAATCAATTTTAAAAACTGCTAAAGCATCCAGAGATAAATTGGCAAAGGAATTAATCACTCCCTCCTCTCTCCTTGTCCGTATGGCTGTTAATTGTGTGTAGACCACTGAGTTATATTGATTCCTGTGCTTGTTTTTCTCTCCCACTAGACTGAAAAGTTTCAGCGAGGCAAGGACTGTATCCCATCCGTCCTCGAGTTTCTAACACCTAGTCCGGTACTGACACAAATGAGATACTATGTAATTGTTTATTGAATTTAATTCAATTCAAAGGACATATGAGCAGACAAGTCACAAAAGAGGAAATGCAACTAGTTAAGGAACATGTAGAATGTATGGCAACTAAAGAAATGCACAAATAGCCACAGTGTTTAAAATGCATTTGCATTCATTTGAAATGAAACTGTATGCACATTTTAGAAAGCAACTTGGTTAACAGGTACCAAGATGCTGAAAAATGTTATACTCTTTCACTCAATAGTTCTGCTTTGAGGAACCTCCTTTATAATACTGTAATACTAATATACATATATGTACTATTGGTGAAGTACCTAACTACAATTTGCTGAGAAACTTCGAATGTCATTGTATCTTTTAATCCTCAAAAAGACAATAACAACAATCCTATGGGGTAGGTAGTCGTCCCATTTTAAGAATGAGAAACAGAGGCTCCTGGACATTCACTAAAATAAGGAGGTCGTGAAGGCCACCGGGCTGCAGAGAGGCAGAACCATGATTCCAACCAGACCTGTGAAACTCCCAAGCCTGGGCTTTTTCATCTACAATGTATTCTGAGGTTATGATCTTAAATAGCATAGATGTTTCTGCACAAAGTTCTTCTTCTCAATCTTATTTAAAACCCCACAAAGTTGCAAATTATCTAAATAAACCATAAGAAGAAAATATCTAATTGTGGAGCATTAGTTTAGTAGCTATATAGTTTACAGATGAAAAATTCTATTTAAAAATTCTATTATGGAATACTATAGATTTAAGACAATATTAAGCAGAAAGCACAATTGTGACTGCACTGTGGTTTCAATTAGAAAAACAAGTTTAAATGTAGGAAAAAAAGGTAATAAGGAATATTCTAGCCTTATGAGAGTTAGGACTATAAAAGATATTTTCCCTTATTCTAATGTCTTGTTTTCACTAGCGGAGTTTTTACTAATGGATTTCTTGAATTCTAACTGTTAGTTATAAAGGCAGGTTTTGATTTCACTTTAAGGCATAAATGATGTATGTATAGTATAGGATCCCATGTTTGTTAAATCAACACTTTACAGAGCCATGGGAGAAGTTTGCATTTAAAAGCTCAGCAACCTGCATGTCTTGGGTCAACAACTTATTACAGGGCTGGTGGCATTAAGTCACAGGGAGGAGAGAGCAATGGTGGGTCCTCTTCTGATGACCCTGAAAGTCAGGACTTATCAGGAGGAGAGAGCCTGGGGCAGCCCCTTCCCGACTGTGTGTTTTCTTCCCCTGACATTATTGGACTCACCAACCTCTTGCTGAAGTTTCCTGGAACCATTCTATTTGCTGGGCTATTCTGTTGGATCTCTGTTTAGTCTAACAGCAATGGGACTTAGGTGAAAAAACTTACCCAGGCCTCAGTTTATTTATCACTAAAATGGGACTGAAAATAACTAGCTTATATTTATATAAATAAATATGTACGTTTAGTGCTTTTTTTGCCAATAATATTCAATGAAGGATAGCTACTATTATTAGTATTAAAACAGTAGCAATAATAAAGAAAACAATGTTGATGATAATATATCCACCTGATTAAAAATTAATTTGTTTCAATGGGTCCAGTGTTACTGATGGATGTCCATTACCAGCATGAGTCTATTTCTAGCTCTTTCTCCCTCGCTCCCTGTGTTTGAAGAGCTGGGGAATCTTTTTACCCATCTGTTCATATCTTTAGCCACCCAAATACATGCACACCCTGATTCCTCCTACAAGAGCTCAGACAGTGGTGGTTAAGAATACTCCAGATCTTGACTAGCCTCCCTAGGTTTGCATCTTGGCCCTACCACATTCCAACCACATGACTGTGGGTGAGGTAATGACCTCCTGGGCGCCTCTCTTTCCACATCTTTAAGATTAAGATAATAGTAGAACTGACTTCACAGGTTTAGTATAATCATTAAGTGGGCCAGCACAGAGGAGCCTTCAGAACACTGTGGGCATATAGCATGTGGCCAGTCAACACAGTCCTGTATCTTCATCAGGATGCTGATTGTTAAAGATACATGCACCCCTATGTTCACTGCAGCACTATTTACAATAGCCAAGGCATGAAAGCAACCTAAATGTCCATCGACAGATGAATGGATAAAGAAGATGTGGTACATATACACAGTGGAATATTACTCAGCCATAAAAAAGAATGAAATCATGTCATTGGCAGCAGCATGGACATGGATGGACCTAGAGATTATCATATTAAGTGAAGTAATTCAGAGAAAGATAAATATCATACGATACCACTTATATGTGGAATATTAAAAAAAGATACAAATGAACTTATTTACAAAACAGAAATAGACTCACAGACATAGAAAAAAAACTTATAATTACCGAAGGGTTATCAGGGTTGGGGGAGATAAATTAGGAGTTTGGAATGAACAGATACACACTACTATTTATAAAACATCAATAGATAATCAACAAGGACCTACTACAGAGCACAGGGGTCTATATTCAACATCTCGTCATAACCTACATGTTTAGGTATCGGCAGGGTTGACTTTTTCTGGAGGTCCCTCTCCTGGGTTTGTAGGTGGCTCCTTCTCCCTGTGTCCTCATGGGGTCTTCCTTCTGTGTGTGCCTGAGTCCTAATCTCTTCTTTTTATAAGGACACAAATTATATTGGATTAGGGCCCATTCTAAGGACACCATTTTAGCTTAATTATTTCTTTAAAGACTCCATCTCCAAATCCAGTCACGCTCTGAGACACTGGGGGTTAGAACTTCTATGTAAGAATTTGGGTTAGGTGGGGGCACAATTCAGTCTGAAATAAGGAGGACAAAGTGTAGTTTTTATTTCCCACAGTCACTGTGTCACTTCAGATTTGTAGGTTACAGTTTTCTCCAGCAGAGCAAATCTCCTAAATCTGGCAGGCAGTTTAGTCTTGGTTGTTTTTTTTCACTTTAGTCTACAGTTTTCAGACATGATTTTCAACAGGCCCATTGTCACAGGTGGAATCTCTCCTCAGGAAAGAGATGCAGGTGAGCCTTCTTCCTGCCAACGTTTCAACCAAGAGCCACAGCAAACCTTTATAAGCAAACTTTTACTAGTCTCTCTCCTGAGAACTGGGGGAACAACGGGATGTGAGCAGAGGAGAGCCCTGTAGCCAACAACCTTTTAAAGCGACTGCTTGAAAGGCCTAAAACTATGCCCCATAAAGTCCTTGTAAGGAGGGAAAAACAGATTCAGAAGAAGGTCTTCTTCTATATTTGAGATGTGAAGTTTCAAGTATTCACAGTTAGCTTTGAGCCATGCCAGCTCAAGTACAACATGGCTCTCTGCAGCCTCCTTGCAAAGCTAAAGTGAGCGGAGGGGGTGGATGATTTGGTCAGAAACCTAAAACCCTCTGTTTAGTCCGCATCAAACTAAGGGCAGTCCAGGTAAGGAGGTCAGAAAACTGTCCCCAGCATGTGCTGTCCACAGGCATCCCCTAACCACATAGAGTCCCATATATGAGAGTCACTACAAGCTCCTCTTTAAATTTAAGACTTCCATGGAGCATCAAGCCTTATTTACATCTGAGTGCAAACTACTTTAATCATAGAGTCTTCCGCATTAGCCGAGTGTTGCTGTGTGTTTCAAGAACAGATAATATCAGTTTGGATAAAGTAGATGAAAGGGAGGTTTAGGATACATCTGGATGCAGTCCAGGTTTTTGACCCAAGCAAGGGAGGCTGGGGACCATGGACTTCTGGGTGGTAGGGACCCTGGGAATGAGAGGAGGGCTCAGAAAGCCAGGAAGGGAAGCCAGCAAGGAGGGAGGCCTTCGAAATTTTGCCCAGAGGCTTGGAGATAGGTGGTGTGGTCCTGAAACACGTCTCTTGTCATTTACAAAGTCCTAGTCAAAATATCAGAAGTTGGGAATGGTGCTAAGCTCAGCAAATTTCAAATTGCTGTCATTTCCCAAGTCTCAGTTAGTCAGCGGGCAGTGTCTCTATTCAAGTCGATTCAAGATATTTTAGCTAAGCAGAGATGTGTGCTGTGCAAGGGGGACAGAGGTTGTTCCCCTTTTACAGAATAAGTGGGGGACACGGATAATCTCCCAGGGCCCTCTCACGGCAGTCACCAAGGTCAGGGCGGGAGCCGTGATCAGAAATGGAGAAAAACGCTGAGCACAAAATAGTGAAAATGTCTCTAGTCTCTGGAGGGTGTGACTTTGTGACATAAACTGAAAAGAGGAAGTATAACTCAAGCAAAATTCACCTCCCTGGTTTTCTCATTTGTCAGCTAAAAAACTGAAGGTTAAACATGCCTACCTTGGCAGGCTGTTGGAGAGAAGGAATACAATTAGATATCTTAACTGTGTAGAGTGGGTGCTCAATATCTTTTGTGTGTGCACAAACACACACACGCACACACACGTACACACACACACATACTCTTCTAGAATGGTGCCCCAACTGTTTGCCCCAGTGCACGTTGAATGGACTTACCTACTGTACTCCAGAGCAGTGGTTCTCCAAGCACGGTCCCTACAGCAGCAGCATGAGACTGAGGCGGGAGCTTGTTAGAAATGGATATCTCAGCCCCCAACAGAATCAGAAAACCTGCAGTCTAACAAGCCCTCCAGGTGATTCTAATGGACACTGAAGTTTGAGAACCACTACTCTAGACCAACATTAGCTGCCTGGCTGCAAAGTAAAGTCAGCTGGGATGTTTGTAAAAATAGTGGTAATACCACGGCCCCACCCACACCAAATAAATCAGAACTTTGTGAACAGAGTCTAGGCCCAGAACTTTCTTTTTAAAGATCTTTCTCAGATGATTCTAATGTGCAGCCAATACTGAGAAACGACGCTTCCGTGTACCACAGCTGTGGAGTTCCTTGGTGGTTCTCAGATTGAACACCCATCTTTTCATTCCTTTGTTTCCCCAAATACAAGTGCCTCTTCTATGCCAAGCACTGTGGTGGGTAGTGCGGATACAAGACAGACATGGACCACACATTTCTGGAGTGTATAGTCTGGTGGGCATCATAGAGTCCACCACTTACAGCCACACTAGTCGTGCACTGCATAACTCCAGTGGGTGTCCTTCACATCTTTATATACAACCAGTAAAGCCACACACAGTATCCGAGGTTGAAGCCCAAGGTAATCTTGGCCCCTAAAGATGTAGAGTATATCATTTCCAAGTAGCTTTAGCCTCTACTCTTGGCACTGCCAATGGCTTCCCAGGGAGTCCCAGCAGGATCCAGGCCAGTGAATTGATTTTCTTATTACTCTGTTATGTATAATCACTACATTTTTTAATTGATGAGGAATGTGACATGGAATATGACTTTGCTGAGCGTGGTGGTTTTATTTTTTAATGAACTGGTACCATTATATAGTGTTTTCACTTTGAACTTACTTTATTCTTAGTATGGTAGGCTGAATAGCAGCCCACAAAGATATGCAGGTCTTAACCCCTGGAACCAGTCAACGTTTTCTTATATAGTGACAAGAACTTTGCAGATGTGATTAAAGATCTTAAGATGGTGAGATTACCCTGGATTATCTGGATGGCCATAAATGCAAACACAAGTGTTTTTATGAGACAGCGACAAAGGGAGATTTGATACAGAAGAGGAAAACAATGAGACCAGCGGAAAAGGATGCTACCCTGTGGGCTTCAAAGGTGGAGGAAGGCCTAGGAGCCCAGGAATGCAGCTCTAGAGAAAGTGAAGGCAAGGGGATGGACACTCTCCTACAGCCTCTAGAGGGAACACCCCTCGACACACTGATTTTGGCTAGTGAACCTGACTTCAGACCTCTGACCTCCAAGCTATAGGAGAATAAAGGTGTGTTGTTTTAAGTCACCGAGGTTATAATTATTTGATGCAGCAGCAATATAAAACTGATATACTTATGCCCAAATAAAGAAAATCCAGAACAAGAGTAGACGGTTTGGGAGAGAAGTTAAGGGCACCTGAAATTGAATGGACCAGGCTCTGCGCTGGTTACTTTATGCGGATTAGGTCTCAACCTCACAACAATCACGTGAGAAAGGGGATCTCATCATCACAATCACCATCATCGTCATCACTATCTTCATCACCAAAATCATTATGTGCATCACCACCATCACTATCATTTCAGTTTTAAAGATGAAAGTAAATTACAGGAAAGGTTAAGTAATGTCCTCCAAATCACCCACCTGGTAAGTAGCAGAGTTTGAACCCATGTCTGCTTGACTCATAAGTACAATTTCCAAAAGGCACCTTCCACTCAACAAATTAACTGAATATTATTGTAGAAGGCTTTTATATTGAGTTTAAAATTCTGCTCTGATTGGAGCATAATGGGTTACTGATTAATGACCTTTATGGCCTGAAAGCAGAATGTCTGAAGCAACCACTTTTGAAGAGCTTTTTTTTATAGTAACCTGCAAAGAGCACAAGTGAATGTGGTGGGTGGTCCCACAGACACTGTTCATACAGCCATAACACAGTTAAATGCCATTAATAATTCCCCATTCAATACAGTCTTGCCCCAAAGAAATTGCTTCTGCGTCATCAACTCCTGGCAGCAACTCTACTATATCTGAGCTGCCATTTCTCACAAATAATGGCCTTTTATTCCACTTGAAACTTGTCACCTGGAACAAATAAGGTCTTTACAAGTCCCAGAAAATGAGAGAATTCTCTCCACAAAGTGTATTATTTTTTACTTATTCCCTACCCTGACATAATAAGAGGGGTCAACCTACTGGAGAGTTTGAATTCACATCACCCTAAAAAATGCAGTGAGGATTTGCTCATATCAGAAGGGAAAAATCTGGTTTGTATAAAAAAGTAAAATCTGACATGCAGAAAAATTATTCTAAAAACTAACAAACAAATTTTATTTAGTTATTATAAATAAAATTTGATAAAATTTACCTTATAATCTATAATTACATCAGTAAAATGATTTCATGCCACAGAGACTTACTCAGATATCACGTTTCTATGTGGTAAGAAAGTCTCAGGATCTCTCACAAGTCCTGGGTCTGAGGAACTTTCCCTAAATCCCTCAAAATTTGTCTTTGCCTTTGTGGTATAAAGAGGTCAACATTACCTAAATTAATCAATAGTTTAAAAGAAATTGCAATAAAAAATAACAATAACTATGACACCTTATACTCAGCAATTCCCATATACCAGAGGATGTTTGAGGGCCTCACAGCCAGTAACTCTTTACTCCTCTCATTATGAGGAAGTATCTTTGTCATCCCTGTTTTGCAGATGAGGAAACTGAGACACAAAGCTGGTACGAGGTGGAGCCAGAATTCGATGCTAAGCATATTAGGGCCAGAGTCTTCTTAAGCACAATGTTTTAATGTCTCATCAACATTCTAAAAGGCTTTTCAGAGAAACTCGAATATCTTACTTCATAATTTACACCAAAGTCTAAAGAGACAAGAACAGCAAGGACTCACTCTACCTGATAACAAGACTAGTTATAAACCATGCTAATTGCACCAGTGGGCTGCTGGTGCGGGGATGGACCAGTGGGTCTCTGGAGCCAACGAGAGGCCAGAAGAGACCTGCACTATGCAGGAGGGAAGAGAGGAAAAGAAGAAACACTCAGTAAATAATGCTGGGACTATTTGTTACCATATGGAGGTAAACGAAATTTAATCCCTATCTCTCACTGTACAAAAATCAACTCAAGGTAAATTAAGGATTTAATGAAATGAAAGTCAATACAAACTATTCTGGAAAAAAAAATAGGAAATGTGTAGTAGGAACACATTTTTTAAGACAAAAACACCAATCAAAAATTGTAAAATTAGGGCTTCCCTGGTGGCGCAGTGGTTGAGAGTCCGCCTGCCGATGCAGGGGACACGGGTTCGTGCCCCGGTCCGGGAAGATCCCACATGCCGCAGAGCGGCTGAGCCTGTGAGCCATGGCCGCTGGGCCTGCGGGTCCGGAGCCTGTGCTCTGCAACGGGAGAGGCCACAGCAGTGAGAGGCCCGCGTACCGCAAAAAAAAAAAAAAAAAAAAAAATTGTAAAATTAATCTAAGAGTACCTATTCATCAAGAAAAACAGCAAAAAGGTGAAATATAAAGCACAAATGGGAAGATATTTACAGCATCTGCAACCATATTACTAACAAAGAATTAGTATAAAGAATATATAATAAACTACAAAGAGAGAGAGAGGAAGAAGATAAACAATCCAATAACAAATGGGCTAAAGGCATTAGTAGGCATTTCACAGAATTAAATTTTTCCTTTTCTTTTTCAAACCACTGAATTCCATTTCTCTACTAGATCATTCATAACAGCAGATAGCTGAGAGGTTATCGCACCCATCTTACCCTCTCATCTCAAATCCTTCCTTGGCTCCGCTTTCCCCCTCAGCCTTCTATTCTCACATCCTAAGCAGGTGATTTTCCCCACTGTGCCACCAAAACAGCTCTTAGAGACGTAACCACGGCCCACATGTCACCCCAGCATGACATGAACATTCGACACTTCTGATCATGCCCGGTTGCCCTCTGATCAGAAGCCTGTTGACGCTCCTACTCAGATTCCTTTGAGGATTCCCTTTCGTTTCCTGATTTTTTTTTTCTGTGGTACGCAGGCCTCTCACTGCTGTGGCCTCTCCCGTTGAGGAGCACAGGCTCCGGACACGCAGGCTCAGCGGCCATGGCTCACGGGCCCAGCCGCTCCGCGGCATGTGGGATCCTCCCGGACCAGGGCACGAACCCATGTCCCCTGCATTGGCAGGTGGACTCTCCACAACTGTGCCACCAGGAAAGCCCTCGTTTCCTGAATTTTGAAGTGTCTGCACTCAGTGTGGGACCTTTTCCCTATTTATACTCACTCCCTTGATGATCACCCATCCTGAAGGTTTTTAATGGTATCTCCAGGCTGGCATCTCCTAATGTCCCGTTCTAGCCCAGACCTCTTATCTGAACTCCAAGCGTCTACGCCCAACTGCATCCTCCCATCTGCTCTAGGATGTTGGGTTTGCTTCGCAGAGTGGACCAGCCCCTAAGTGAGCCCTGGCCCTTCCCCGCTTCCTGCCCTCCAACCTCTCCTCTCTCCGGCTTCCCCATCGCCACAAGCAGCACTTGAAAGCCGTCGTCCTTCTTCTGTCCCCGCAAATCCCATTCATCAGAAAAACCTAACGCTCAACCGAAACACGACCCCCTTTCACCGCCTCCGTATCCTCTCTCCTGTTTGGTCTGCGAGCTCCCAACGATGGACAGAGAAATCTGGTCAGAACTCTGGTCACAGAAGGTCCCTCTGCTCCACCGCCGCCCACTCTCTCTCTGTCCTCACCTCCTCCCTCTGCACCCCCTTGCTCACCCTGCTTTCTCCCCACAGAGGCCTCCTTGCAGTGCTTGAGACACACCGGACACAACACTGCTGTGGGGCTTCGGAACTTCCTGTTTGCTCTGCCTGGGAAGTTCTTCCCCTGACATCTCCCTGACCCTCTCCCTCACCATCCCCAGGTTTTCACACAAATGTCCCCTCCTCAGCCCCCCATCTGAAACTCCGCATCTCCCCTAAAATTACTCTTCACTGCTTCACTTTTCCCCTGACACCAACGACCATTGAACCAGCTACACCGTCTATTTATCTTGTTCATGCACAAGCATGAAGCTACCTTAGGAACCTGGGGTGCCTGTTTTGTTCGCTCTCTAGCTCTAGACCTAGAATCAATGGGCACAGCAACTGCACAGATAATTATTTGTTGGATGGAAGAACAAACTACACACACCATCATGGATAAATCTCAAAGCAATAATGTTGGGAAAAAAGCCAGTCCCAGAAGAACACCTCCTTTGTGATTCTAATTACATAAAGTTCAAGAGCATATGCACATCTTAGCAAGATAGTACTTAGGGCTACAATCATATGTTGACACAACTACAAAGAAAAGCAAGGATTAACTAACATCCAATTCAGGAGTGAGGTTCCCTCTGGGGGAGGGGGTGTGCTTGGAAAGGAGCCCACAGGGGAATTTTCAAGGACACCCTTCGGTTTCTTAACTTCGGCAAGCGTTCTATACACACACATTGTGTTAGTGTAAAAAAAACGTGTAGGGCTTCCCTGGTGGCGCAGTGGTTGAGAATCTGCCTGCCGATGCAGGGGACACGGGTTCGAGCCCTGGTCTGGGAAGATCCCACATGCCGCAGAGCAACTGGGCCCGTGAGCCACAACTACTGAGCCTGCGCGTCTGGAGGCTGTGCTCCACAACAAGAGAGGCCGCGACAGTGAGAGGCCCGCACACCGCGATGAAGAGGGGCCCCCACTCGCCGCAACTAGAGAAAGCCCTCGCACAGAAACGAAGACCCAACACAGCCAAAAATAAATAAATAAATAAATAAATTTAAAAATTCACGACACATGTCAATATTTTTTTTTCGCATAAAAAACTTACTTTTATTACTTGCAGTGCATTTTGATATAGTCTATGTCCGTTACAAATTACAATTTCATTTCTTTTTAATCCACTATTCATGATACATTGAAAAAAAAAAGAACTTGCCTAGGGTTTTTCAAAAGGGAGGATTCAAAGAGTCAGAAAAAAGGAGAGAGGTTAAGTCGGCTTCTGGAGGGGATGATGGGGTTGGGGGCCGGCGCTGAGGGAGAGAATCTGACGATCTGGATTGTTCAAATTCCTGGTGTTGAGTAGAATTGATCAGAGGTAAAACACCTTATATTGGAGAATGGAATTGTAGTAATGTAGGTTATAAAAAGCAGAATGTATGAAGTCCCTGAATTCAGAGAGAATTGTAAGGTCATCAAGACACTGAGAAAAACAGATAAGGATGATGCAGCTGCAGAATGTTTCCATTCTTATGATGATAAGCACAGGAGTTTGAGCAAAAGAAGGACAGACTGTAACTGATGTTACAATGTATAGACCCTACTCCTGATGGCCTGGGCAATCAAACCCCTCTTCTTGATACTGACACTTTAATAAGAAAATAAAATAAAATAAATGAATTGCTAAACCTGTGATCTAGTTAGTGTCTCCTTAAGGAAAAACTAAGGAGCATTTGAGGGGGTGAGGGGGAGGGGAGTCCAAGAAAGCTGAGAAAGTAAAAATTATAAACTTGAGTTAGACATAAAAATGTACAGACTTGCATACTTAGAATATACTTGGGTGCCTTAGACCTGTTATAATTAAGTGACAAGGTTGCATTCACTATAGATGGTAGACGTTTATGTCTCTACATTGCCTTATCAGTGTGCCCCATCCTACACTTTTGAGGCAACAAGTAGATTAGGGTGAGATTTTCCTGAGTTGGATTAAATTTAAATTTTTTTCTTCCTTCCCAAAATGGTAGGGTCTCACAAGGAGGATCAGATAAGCTATAGAAAATGCAAAGCCCTCATTGTCATACATCTGAGTGTAGTGAGTAAATGTGTAACCCTATCCTTATGATCTTTGTTCACATATCACCTTTCAGCAGGCCTTCCCTGACCACTCTGTTTATAATTGTACCCCGATTACTCATTCTCCTATTCTGCTTTACTTTTTTATATAGCATTTATCACAAATGAACAATTGTGTGTGTGCGTGCACACATGTGTGAATGGTATAATGAATGCCATGTTCCCAATACCAAGCTTCAATAATTATCAATATTTTACCAATTTTATTTAACCTATACTCCAACTACTTTTTTTCTACTGTATTTTAAAGCAAATCTCAGACATTTTGGCATTTCCTTCCTGTGTTTTGCTTATTTTGTTTACTGTCTGTCTTATCTTACTAGCAAGTACACTAGATGAGGACGGTGATTTTTATCTGCTACATTTACAGAAACATTCCCAGCTATTAAAAAGTTTCCTGACACATAGTAAGTGCTCAATAAATATTTTTTTTTCTTCTTTTTTTTTCTTTTTTTTTCCTTTTCTTTTTATTTTATTTTCTTGGATATGTCTATTCTTCTGATCTAGCCTGTACAAAAATGTGTAAAAAGACAAGAAAAATCATTTAGCGCACACCAGACCACATGACCTCTTTAGAATCCAATATTCATAATACGGGATTTCAAATATGGTCCCACCACCGATACAGTGCCCTGTTCTGCTTTCTCGGCCATGCTACAAACTCACTGTGCAGCAAAATCAGTTTGCTTATTCTTGCTCCACAGCCCAACTGGATGGCAAAACTCACTCCAAGAGACTGAGCTCTAACAGGCAAGGCAAGAAGCAGGTGACCGTCATCTCTGATTTTGCATCCGCTGACAGCCCTTTGTACATGACAATGATGAAAAAAGAAATCTTCTAATACATTACACAAACCACGGAATTTAACTTAGGAGCATGGGGGTTTGTATCAAGAGAGGAGAAGGAATTCCCAAAGACTCTGTTAAGAGCAGGTGCTTCCTTCCTGCTGCACCCTGCCTTTTCCCAAAAGCCAGTTCAGCCCTCCCTCCTGCCCGAGAGCAGTTACCCTCACCGCCCACGTACACGTGGGTCCTCATGGGCTCCCACAGCTGAAAACGGCATCATGAGGCAGAGACTCCACTAACTGTTCTTCCTCAGGAAAATCACCTTTGGCTCCACTGACATCTGACACTTTGGCATGAACACCGAGAAGATTTGAGACAATATGTGAGAAAACGTGCGGTTATCTTTAAAACATTGTTATAACACTGGATAAGAATGCAAATGTTCAACGGTAGCCCTGTGAATAAAGCTCAAGGAAATAAACAAATTAGATGATAGACAGATGGATAGATAGCTAGACAGATAGACAGGTATGTAGGTAGTAGATAGACAGATAGATAGATAAGCAAATAAGTAAATAGAGGAGGGAAGGAATGAGTTTGTTGTGCTTACTAGTTATCCCCAGCAAATATTATATACTAGACACTCAATAAACATCTGTTGAATGAATGAATGAGGTAATGGATGTCAAACAACGGGATAAGCTATGGTCCAAAGTATCTAACACCTCATCAGGTACGCCACACCTGAGTAGACACAATCAGCCCTTCAGCCTCCACTGTGTGGGAAGCTCAGGTAAATGTGTATTTTGCTTCCTTCTCCTGGACAACAGGCCTTTGGGAAGCCAGCGTGTCCATGTTCCTGCTACATGGCAGGTGCTTGATGAACAAACTGTTTTACTTAATCACTTATATATTTGGGGAGAGTATCTACAAGAATCCATCCAATTTCATGTATCTGGAGGTTTCTCTTGACCTCTCAGATACCAGAAAATGACCTTCTCCAGGGAAAATCTGGTTGTACCAGGTGAGTCCAGTGTGGTGACACTAAGACCTCTATCTCTGGGTGACAAAGAGCCTTGGATGCGTTCAAACCTTCCATAGCGGGCCTCCCTGGTGGCGCAAGTGGTTGAGAGTCCGCCTGCCGATGCAGGGGATACGGGTTCGTGCCCCGGTCTGGGAGGATCCCATATGCCGCGGAGCGGCTGGGCCCGTGAGCCATGGCCGCTGAGCCTGCGCATCCGGAGCCTGCGCGTCCGGAGCCTGTGCTCCGCGACGGGGGAGGCCACAACAGTGAGAGGCCCGCATACCGGAAAAAAAAAAAAAAAAAAAAAAAAACCTTCCATAGCTTATCTATGGTCCTTTGTCCTCCAGAACCATGCCTTCCCATATGGCAGCCAACAGCTGCATGTGACTGTTAAACTCAAATCCATGAAAGTTAAATAAAATTAGTAACTCCACCCATTAGTCACTCTAACCACATTTCAAGTGCTTGGGAGTCACGGCTGCCTAGTGGCTACAAGCCACTAAATGGCCTAATGTTGTAGAACATTTCCATCATCACAGAAAGTTGCTTTTAGACAGGGCTGGGCTGGCATGTGATCTGATCTTACAGTATCACCTTTGATTGTACCTTAAAGGATACTGAATATAAACCAGCTAGAAATCCTGAAAGCTACAGAAGGAGCTAAAATGATTTAATAAGGATTATGGAACTTAAAAAGGCATGAATCATAGTTTAGGAAGCAAAAATATAAATGAAGTAACATTTCATGGGGGAAGGGAATGCGTAAATCCTCTACTTAAAGATGAAGCAACACATTATACAAAGTATAAACAGATACAAATGATGCTCTTTAGATCTATATAATACTGAATTGAAAGCAAATGCATTGGTCAAGATATAAACTAATCCATTTACAAACTAATTGGATTGTTAGGTGCACATTACTATCAGGAGCCTGAGGTAGCATTTCCAACTAATGGTACTAATTGCTTTTAAATAAGCTTAAGATGAGTACAGTCATCTCAATGCTCTATTTAACCCCCTTTTCTAGTGTAGAAATTATGCTATAGATCAGCCTAATGGGAACACACACCTGATATGCATACAAAGGACACCTGGAGAGTCAAGAAGTAAACTGTTTAAAAAACAATGCTTTGTAGAATGAATTAAGACAAACAAGAACCTGCACTACCACTGCAGCAGAGCCAAAAGTCTGCACCCTTCATGTGCACGGTTCTGCACTTGTGAGCTTTGTGACCTGGAATTTGCCACTAAGCCTCACTGCATCTCAAATTTCCATCTGCAAAGTGAAAGGGGTTGTGCGACTGTCTGGCATTTCTTTTCGTTCCTGGGGGCAGTGAATCAATGACCATGGCAGTGACAGAGATGGGAAGGAAGAGGGGCCGAGTCTTTCTCATCATCAAGCCAGCTCCTCCCATGCCGAGCCCAGATGGAGGCACCGACATCTTCCCAGTCACCTTCCCCAGACACCTTGGACCCAGGCTCCATCCTTCTGCTGACCATGCCACTATCCTGTTCTCCCTGTTGCAACACCACGTACAACACACACACACACACACACACACACACACACACACACACACCAGGCACACATTAGTGGACAGGTGAGTTCAAGAGCGAACCAAGAGGGCTGATGGGATGGAAGCGAGGGGAGGCGTGATCTCTGTCGTGAGCGTCAGTCGCTGCCTTCGCCACTAACGCTCTGGTATGAGTCGCTAAAACCATGGTGACATCTTGCTCAGCCATTGGATGAGCTTCTTGCTGTTTACCAAATTCCAAGTTAAAAGGACTGACATTTCACGTATTCCCCACAGATGAACACGTCAAAAGAAAATGGGTGTTAGCAAGAAAAGACTTGATGTGAATGCTGCAGGCATTTGGGAGCCTAAAAAAGGAGATGTGTTGTGTTGAAGGCACTTTAAGAAGACAGATTTTGACAGAAGCGCTCCAGATATTAAACTGAATCCTGGAGTCATACCTTCTAATTCCTAATCTCACTTACAGGGGAAAAGAGAAAAGCTTCACTGTAGGAAAAACTTCACCCTCAAGACCTTCCAGTCACAAACCACAGTCACCACCTTGTTGGTGCTTCCTCGTGCATGGAAGAATTCCAGTCCCAGTTCATTTTTAAGCATAGCTACAGTGTAATGGACAGTCCAAAGAAACTTAAGCATAAATTAGATCAAGTGATCAGCAAGCTAGAGGATACCAAGAAAAGTCTGCGGAATGTTTTAGATGGAGAAAAACGTTTCCAAAAATCATTGAGGAAGACAATCAGGGAATGAAAGGATGAATGTCTCATCTGCCAAGAAACAGCAAATAGACTGGAAGTTTTCTGTTGGGAGTGATGTCAGGAGAGAATGAACTATATTTCATGAAATAATTTCATGTTATGTTCTACCTAAAGTTGATATTGGTACAGCTTTTCAGAAAAGGATTACCATCATTAAATAATATCCGTCAGGGCTTCCCTGGGGGCACAGTGGTTGACAGTCTGCCTGCCAATGCAGGGGACACGGGTTCGTGCCCTGGTCTGGGAAGATCCCACATGCCGCGGAGCGGCTGGTTCCATGAGCCATGGCCGCTGAGCCTGTGTGTCTGGAGTCTGTGCTCCGCAACGGGAGAGGCCACAACAGTGAGAGGCCCGCGTACCACAAAAATAATAATAATAATAATAACAATAATAATATCCGTCAAAAAAAAAGAGCAAACCAAGCTATTAATTAAAACATAGAGCATTTATTTAGCAGTTGCCATGTGCTAAGTACTGTACTAAACACTTTCATATTTTAACTCACTTAATCCTTACCACCCACATCCCTAGGAAGGAAGGAGGTGTTTTTATCCCCATTTTATACACAAGGAAATTAAGGCACAGAAAGGTCCGTCAAAGGTCATAAAGTTTGTATGTCTTGGAGCCAGAATTGCAACCCAGGCCATGGAGTTTGCAAGCCTGTGCAATTAATTTCTAGAATATCCTACAGCTCTGTGAAGAACGTTATCAACCAAGTGGCAATATATACATATTTTACTATACTGCATATACAAGAGATCATGTCAATCAAAATCTATGGTTGATTACCCACAAAAATGGCTGTAGTGAATTTTCCCGTCCCTCTGTACTTGGCCTTTGCGATGTGGCTGCAGCTCCTTGTATGAAGAAGTGTCTTCTTTTCCACTCCTTGAATCTGGGCTTGGCCATGTGACTTGCTTTGACCCATGGGATATTTTCAAGCATTATGCAAATAAAGGCCTGAAAAATGCTTGTGCACTGGAACTTGCTGGAGACGTGGGATGACCACCATGTGGACAAGCTAGGCTAGCCCCCTGGGAGCTAAGAAACACAAGCAGAGGCCCAGCCACCTCAGCCATCCCAACAGAAGCCCTTTAAATGGGTAGTTTGAGAATGATCTGCAATGTTCTCTTCCTTTGCCTTCTAATGCCTGGTCTTTTTGTTGATTTGTTCACCAAGGCATGGCTGAACCCTCCCTATATGCCTGACATTGTTTTGTGTGCAGGACTCTGTACGTATAGTGTAATGAGCAGAAATGTGTCTCCCAAAAAGGTATGTTCAAGGTCTAATCCCCAGTACCTATGAGTGTGAACTTATTTGGAAACAGATATAACCAACGTTCCAGAGATGCAGAGACAGACACACCAGGAGAATATCATGTGATGACAGAGGCAGAGAATGGAGTGGTGCAGCCATAAACTGAGGGTTGCTGGCAGCCACCAGGCCTTGGGATTGAGGGCTGGAACAGACCCCCCTCAGAGCGTCCAGAAGGAACTAACCCTGCCAACACCTCAATTTCAGACTTCTGGCCACCAGAGCTCTGGAACTATCAATATCTTTTGTTTTAAGGCACTCAGTTTGTGGTACTTTGTCATAGCAGCCTAGGAAATTAATACATATATATATTCTGGGAAACACAGAAAAAGAACCCAGGGAAGAAAGAAAGATCACAAAATAAGAAACTGAAACTGAGATACAGATTGTAGGAGGTGCAGTAACTTCTGGCATAAAATTGAATGAATCCCTTTGCTAACACCTATTCTTCTCTGGGGCCAACTGTGGCTTTGCAGTCAGCTGCCTGCTTGGCTAAGGACTACAAGAGCCACCCTGGATACCTTGGGAGAGCAAGGTGCTAACCCAGCTCCTAAGGGAGCCTTTACATCCCAAGTGGGCTTGTCTTTCTTCCAGCCAAGACATGCCTGGCAGAAATTCAGGAGAAACAGGCTTCTTCAGAAGGCCTGGTCAAGACACTCTCCTACTCTAGCAGGTGATGTTAAGGCAGACATCTGATCTGTAGCTCTTCCTCTGGTCTGCACTCAAGCATGTATCCTAGTTAATAAATTACTCCCAAAGAACCCCAATGCACTTGTGACGATCCTCAGAGCAGAGGGGTCTAGACTACACAGGGCTGCCTGACAGGGGTACTGGGGTGTGGAGTGGGGGGATAGAACCATGTAGGAGGGAGAAGGGACAGAGAAAGGTGAGGAGAAAGAGGTGGTCAGGAAAAATCACAACAGCTCCTTCCCAGCCCAGACCTTTGTCTTTGCCCCATCCCACCTCCGGGGTGTTGAGTCCTTCTGGAACGAGAACTAATCGCCCAGGTGGACCCCAGGTTCAATTCCACACCCCTCAGCCTTTCAAACTATTTCTTATTCTAATTCCATCCTGAGTATCCCATCTCACCTCCCACCACCCCAAAACCCCAACAATCAAGACCCCTCACTATCGCCTAATTCTTCCAACCTCATGGCAGCCTTGCAGCCAACTCTACTCTGGGTGCCTCACGGCACTTTGGAGTCTCTCTGTTGGTTTATATCTTTTTGAAGCCTGAAGAAAATAACCAACTGAACAACCTCTAAAGTGTGTGTGTGTCTCCCCTACGCCTTTCCAATCACTGATCAATACCCATGATATTGAGAAAAGCCTGCTGGCTCACCCTTCTCATCCTCTTCCTCTTCTAGGTGGGGGACTCAAGGGAGCGTTCTGAAAGATTAAGACTCATGTCAACAGGGGGTTGTGCTGCTAAGACCCTTTGGTGCTGCCTTCAGCCCAGATCTGGTCCAGTTCTCAGACTGCTGGCCTGGCTGTTGGCCTGGTGGACCCCACAACCTTTGCTATACGAGCAGGAGAACCAGCTAAGTCCGACACAAATACGAGCGGTCAGAGTTTGCCTATAACCACTTCCCCATCTCTGAGATGCTCCCTGGTGGCAGTCAATGCACAGCACGAGGCGGTGCCTATGCTTTCAGCACCACCTTCTCCCCCCTCCCCCTCCGTCTCAGCATCGCTGTCCCAGACAGCAGTCCAGCCGTCACCCTCCACACCCCAAAGGAGGGAGGTGATGAGAGGCAGAATTCACCTCTCTGATCCCCACTTAGAACAGGCACTGCATCTGATGCTTTCACACCCATTGATCCCACTGGTCCTTGCCTCAATCCTGCTCCAAGTATTACAAGATTATTCCCATTTTTTAAGATAGGGAAACCGAGGCTGAGAGAGGCACTGTAACCTGCACAAAACTCCATGGATCATATAGAGCAGAATTTGGATTTGCTTCCCAGCCAGCCTTGCCCCAGAGACAATGCTCTTTCAACCGGACCACAGAGGCCTCAGCTGCAGGCCATTCACAGAGTTAAAAGTTGCCACTTACAGACACTCAAAGCCAATCAGCAGCGTCACTGTTTTGCCACAGTCAGGCAGGCAAGAGCCAGAAAAATCACTGCAGCTATGGCATTCTGCTGCAGAGATTCTCTATGACCCCCTCCGTCCCCACTGGCCAATGCCTTGCCTGGCTGTCCTCTGTTCCTGGAGCTGCATGAGACTCCCACACAGGGTCTCTGGGGAACCGTGCACCAACTGTACCTAGGACAGCACCCAGCCCTCCTGCATCTCCACCTGCTGTGCCTGACCCCCAAACTGACCTTCCTATCCACGCCTTCATCCTCCCAGCTGGTTCTCTGGCTTAATTAGAACAGGGTTCCTCCCCAAGACACCTTGCTGGGCACCAACTCAATCTCACAACCCCAGGGAGTATGTGTGCAGAGAGAGACAGAAAGACAGATAGGCAGATAGACTGTGGAGCTTTGGGCTGGGCTTCAAAATGGATGGAAGGACTTATTTACAATCTTGGGATTCCTGGACCACAGCTTGGTACTCAGCTCTTCTCCTTGCCCTGCTGTGATGCAGCAATCACTGCTGAATTTCTACCTTCCTAGCTTCAATGCCTCCATCCCATCTGTAACCTGCCAACTCCTATGGAACAAGCTGGTCTGGTATCTGAATTGAGTGGAACCTGGGTGGGGACTTGGAAATTGTTAGTGAGTGACTCCAAATCAAGTCTTAGGCTTTGTCCATGCTCTTTCCAGGCAGTGGGCTTTATCATCCATTACTCTATGCAACTTTGCGAAACCCAAGTACAGCTCCGGGATGCTCCAAGCCCACCAGCTTGGTACTGGCATTGTTTTCCTATTTGCCATTGTAACAAATCACCACATACTTTGTGGCTTTAAATACCACAGATTTATTATCTCACCGTCCTAGAGGTTAGAAGACAACACAGGTGGGCAGAGACGGTCCTTCCTAAGGCTGCAAAGGAGGATCGCTTCCTTGTCTTTGCCTGCAGTCCTTGGCTTGTGGCCCTTTCTTCCATCTCCTCTCTCTGTCTCTCTCTCCTTCCATCCCCTGCCCTCCTGTTCTCCTCTTGTAAGGACCCCCATGACTACACTGGGCCTTGCCTAGATAATCCCCCCACTCAAGCTCCTTAACTCAATCCCATCTGCAAAGTCCTGACTGTCATGTAAGGTAGCATCATCACAGGTTCCAGGATTAGAACATGGGCATTTCGGGGGCCTACATGTGCACCCACATGTGCCATGACCCACAGAGGGCCCTGTGGACTCACAGGCCAGGAGCTGTATCTTCAAAAGTTTTGAACCTCACAGGGCCTTGTCCTTGAGGGACTTTTTTTTTAAGTGATTTTTTAAAATTAATTAACTAATTAATTTTTATTTTGGGCTGCGTTGGGTCTTTGTTGCTGTGCACGGGCTTTCTCTAGTTGCGGCAAGTGGGGACTACTCTTTGTTGCTATGCACGGGCTTCTCATTGCGGTGGCTTCTCTTGTGGAGCACGGGCTCCAGGCTCACAGGCTTCAGCAGTTGTGGCTCGCAGGCTCAGTAGTTGTGACACGTGGGCTCAGTAGTTGTGGCACACGGGCTTAGTTGCTCCACGGCATGTGGGATCCTCCCGGACCAGGGCTCGAACCCATATCCCATGCATTGGCAGGCAGACTCTTAACCACAGCACCACCAGGGAAGTCCCTTGATGGCCGGTTGACATATAGTTTTTGGATAAATGAATGGAGAGTATGTGGACTGAATTGTGTCCCTTCAAAATACAAGTATTGAAATCATAACCCCCATTAGCTCAGAATGGGACCTCATTTAAAGATAGGGTTTTACAGAAGTCATCAAGGTAAAATGAGGTCATTGTGAGTGGGCTCTAATCCGATCTGAGTCTGTCCTTATGAAAAGGGGAAACCTGGGCACAGACACACAGGGGGAGGCCACGTGAACAGGAAGATGGCCGTCTGCAAGTCAGCAGGCATGGAACTCAGTCTTCTCCCACAGGCCTCTGAGGAATCCAGTACCTTCAAAGTCTACTGTTAAGGTCCCCAGCTTGTGGTGCTTGTTACAACAGCCTTAGCAAATGAGTGCAGATAATAAAGCTCCTAATTAGAGAGCGCTCTGGTACATTGAAAGTAAGATTTAAGAAAAAAAAAAAAAAAAAAGAACTTGTCACAGGGTTCCGTGCCACCAGAAGTATTTCACACTAACTGTTAGTCTGGGGGCGGGGGGAGGGGGCTTAGAGCATCATTTTCTAATCAGTGTTGTTGCCATCTCCGGGTGCATGGAGATTAAAGCAAGGATGGCCGGGCACCTGCCCCTCCACCAGTGAGGCGTTCTGGCACCAGCAGAGGATGCCCCTCGGACCCCCGGGCTCCACCCTGCACAGAGGCAAACTTCTAAGGAGTTTCCAGGCCCCTCTGGTCCCTGGTCAGCCCTTCTGGTCTTCCTGTGTGGTCTCCACCGCATCTCGTGTCTGCCGTCAGGTGTAACTCTCCCCGCAAGCCCAGAGCTCTGTGTGAGTCATCCACACCTTTATTATGAATTGTTTATTCTCCAGGGTGTCTGTGGCCACAAGTGACATCTCCAGTTAAGAACAACAACTAAAAGAGTGTCCCCTGAGAAAGAATTGTGAGGCTTTGGACAGCGGTGGGGTAAAGAATTTGGGCGAGGGTAATCAAGTCATTGCGGGTAGGGTATGGCCCCCTCACAAGAACATCTCTGACATCTTGTAAGATGTTCAGGAAGGGATTTTCTCCAGAAGAAATTAGTTCAGGGTTACCTTATTAGAAATAGGTTAAGTATTTGCTGGAGGCCACCAATAAGATGGGTGGTGATTTGGTGTCCACGACCAAAGATGACCCCTCTCACTGCGCTGCCAGTGTGTTTATTAAAGCCAGTGAAGGGTCTTGATCTCTGGATGCCCCCTTATTGTGCATCTTACACACCAATCGTGGGGAATTACTTACTGATCAATTGTGGGGAACATAATTAGCTTCCCTCCACCCTGGGCTAATTACGGAGAGTATCATTTAGGCAACGCCGTGCACACATGTGCAGCCCACCTCCACCCTGCCTTCCCAGACCGGCCGGGAGGCAGACAGCCAGTGCATTCTGGTGACAGCTGGCAAGCCAGCCTCTGGGAATGAAACATTTTAGCACTTCATAAATTTCTAACAAGGTTTCAAATTGCCGCCGTTTCCCTCCTCTCAGCTCTGTCAACTAGTGAAAGGGAGGGGAAAAAAAGACTAATTAAATCTACAGTGGGAAAGTGCTACTGGTAAGATTGCTACTTATTAAAAATAATGAACTGTTAGGACCAATTTGCAAAGTAGGTGAAATTCTCCCCATTTCCCATATATATAAAGACACATCCTTCTGATTGTATATGTATTGGGTATGTATGGATATATATCAGAACAGAATATGATATATGACATTCTTAAACCTAATGGAAGGTGACACATAATAAAGTAAAACATTGAGAGACTGTGTAACAATACTCGATATGAACACTGAGGCTTGATATCGTGTACAAAGTAGGTCATTTCAAATTCTTTTCCCACATGATTGTTACCGCAAGAAAAATTATTGCCGGTGACGTACCAAATGGAGAGAAACACAGCCTTGAAAACCTTCCTGAAATGACAATTTCCAAGTTTTTGATCACCATCACTAATTTTTAAAAATAACAGCAGCAATAAAGCTCTCTTCATTCTTTCCCTCTCTGTTTTAAAAGGAAAGATAGTCAACTGGAGATATGCAAGACTGAGGGGCAGGGCGAGCACTGGAGAGGGAAAGAGGAAGGAAAATAACTCGCAAAGTATTTCACTGTCAACTCAAAAACATAGAAGCAGCTTGGTGGGAGGGGTTAGTTCGGAAAAATAAAATATAACATTTTAAAGAATTTTACCCTGAGGAAAGCAATGTACCCTCCTATTTCTATGAGCACAAGTTAAGTAACTGCAGCTGTCTTCAGCCTGTAGGTGTATCTCATACAATAACTATACAGGCTGCTATGCAGGGGACAGTATTGGACATGTGAATAGAATAGGGCAAAAACGAGGGCGCCGACAATCCTGTCGGTAACTCGGGGTCCAAATCCCTCTGAGCCAAGCGCACAGCCAAGCACAAAGCAGGTACTGGAGAACGAGCAGCTGCTGGGCCGGGATTATCAGTACTGCCTGCCCTTGCCCACCGCATGTCTGACACCCCCTGCGCAGGGCTGATCTATTTCACCTGATGCCTGCTTTCTTTTTCAGCCTGAGAAGGCTGACCTTTAGGATGACGTATATAAACAAACTTCCGCAGCTAGGCTGGGAGGAAAATGCAAAGAAGAACGTGTGCCCTATTTACGTTTGGGGAAATAAACAGTCTTTTAAAGTATCGGCCCAGCTGATATTCAGAACGGTGACCTCAGGATTGGAAATCTCACAATGGCTCCCGACTGAATTTCAGATGCAAATGATCACTTGGCATTAATTTCAGCCTTGCTAATATTTGGTCCCGAGCATCACAGCTAATTGGCAGGATGAACTGCCAGTTCCGCTGATGGCGGCCCCGTGTGACACTTGGGATCTTCTGAGTGGCAGAACCCACGGTCACTTGATAGTGTTAGTTTGCCAATTATGAACCTTGGTATGTCGCCCGCCACTCTCTCCCTTCCCCTCCCCTTCCCCCTCTCCCTCTCTCCTTCTCTCTCTCCGTGTGTGTGTGTGTGTGTGTGTGTGTGTGTGTGTGTGTTTCTACATATGCAGAGGTTTTGGTGATAGGGACAAAAAGAAAAAAAAATGAGAATAATAAAGAGTGTGATTAAGTGGAAAACTACTCATAAAACACTCCAATGTTGACTAATAATGCCAAGCAATGTAAAAGTGATTCTAGAAATTCATCCAGGCTTTTAACACATAGGCTGCAACTTCACTAAAGAAAACAAGGTCACCCCGGGCCACCCTGCACCCAGATTACAGCTCGGGGCCACTGAAGGGGACCCACCCATCTGCCCCATTACTTTACAGTGACACTCCCTGTGGGGATTGCAATGTGATCATTCTGAGCACAGCATCATAACATCCATTTCCATGTATTTTTATCCAAACGTCCAAGGGATTTTATGGGCATCATCTGATCTACTGCTTGCCACAATTACATCCATCTTGTCTTCCACCAACAGAAACGATTATTCTCTATCTCTCCCAGCAATTCCCAAAGGGCATAACCAGTAAGGACAAGACTAGTGACCAGCCAGCATTTTGGGCTTAATGAATGAACCCGACCTGAGTTTATTCTCATCAAACACAATTTCCATCTCCAGGTGTTTACAAGGTGCATCCAACATCACATGAAGGTCTTTTCCTCCATCTGCTGCTAGAAGCACTGATGCACTTTGCTCACCAGATCTGGAAGTGTTTCAAGGTAAAAACAGGCTTCCCAAGGAATGTATTGATTGTAATCAGAGTGAAGCCAGCAGTTCCCAGAAACTGAAGTTGAGCGCTGAACCGTGGGCACGACCTGGAGGTATGGAGGAGCTTACGGAGAATGAGAAAAAGTGCTTTTTCTCTGGAAAGGGAGGTGGAGGTCTATGTGGGATACAGCTGAAATTATCTGAAAGGGGACATTATCGGAGGGACTGACATTAAACATGGCAGTTAAAGATCTCCTTCAATGTCAAGGTGAAGTGTTTTGGGGCTGCAAAAGTAGACCCATCTCTAGAGGGTGGTTGGGGGATATTTGCTCACATGAACTCACTGGAGTCTCCACCTTAGAAGCTCGGGGGTCCTGCCCCTGCCCTCTTCCATCTCGTCTAAGGTTCTGAGTGGCCATGAGCAGAGCCAGATGCCCTCCCCTGACCTGCAACATTCCGCAACAAAGAGTGACCTTTACATCCCTGTGATAAACTACTTGCTCCCCCATAAACATTCTGAATGGTTTGAACTTTTGGAGCGGAACCTTCCAGAAAAGATGCTGTGGCATCTTAAATGCTCAAACTCCATTTTCTGGGGGGGAAATGTGAGCACCCTGGCCAGAGCCTCACAGGTGACCTCAGCTATGAAAACGGGCCCACTGTCCTGCCTCCGTGGGGTAGAAGAAAGCGAGTCCTGTGCTGCTGGAGCAGAGAGGCTGAGTGTAAGCAGCGCCTGATGTCACGCAGTGAGAGCCCTACAGAGGCCCCGAGTCCTAGGCCAGCCCCCTTCATTCACCCCTGGAGAGGTGGTCTTGCAGCTTTGTCCGGGCATCTTGTGTTTAGCCACACAGAACCCTGAGCTCTTCCTCAAGTCAAACCAAGAAACACCCTTTAAATTATACCCGTTACCTTCCTAGAAATAATAGTGATTTGTTACATAGCTGGTCTTTGTTATCACAAAACAAACCACTTCCCTCCAGTTTTTCAGTTTCTCCTCATATTTACTGAACTATGAAAGCCAAAGTTAGCATTCGTTTCCCATCCCTTTTCACCATCTCTTTCCTCTATTGGCAGGTTAGGGCCACAGTGTCAAGGCAGCATGTTGGGACTCACAGCTCCAGCCCTAGGAGATCAATAATTCATGCATAAGTACCTCTTCCAAAACTGGGACCCTGGGATACAGGGATGGTCTTGCACCAACTTCAAAATTTGCCCACAAGAACTCGTTATGTGAGTTTTCTCCATGAAATCATAGCGAGATATTCTCCGTCACTGGAGTGGCCAGTTCAGGGCTGGAAGCCCTTTGCATCTTCTCAGCACAGTTGGGGCTGCAGGAGAAGAAATAATAGCTAACACTCAGCACCTGCAGCTGGCCACATGCTGCTCTAAACCTTCTGTGAGCGCAAACTCACTTAATTCTCACAGCAGCCCTACAGGAGGGAGATGTTATTATCAACCCCACTTTCCAGATGAGAAAACTGAGGCACAGAACGGTTAGGTAAGCTGCCCAAGCCATACAGCTGATAAGAAGAGGAACAGAGCTTCAAACCCTGAAATATGGACAACCTAATTAGGAAACCTTTTTCACAGGTACTAAGAAGCAGGTAAAGCACGATAAACATGTTGGGGGCATAATTTCAGTGTAAAAAATAAAAGAAGAGGTAAAAAGGTGCCAAGTTGAGGAGCATATGAGGAGGACCTGGGCAGTCTTTTCTTTTGGAAACCCCTAGAAAGATTTAGGAAAAAAATTTTAAAAAGCAGCCTTTGGGGCTTCCCTGGTGGCGCAGTGGTTGAGAGTCTGCCTGCTGATGCAGGGGACGCAGGTTCGCACCCCAGTCCGGGAAGATCCCACATGCCATGGAGTGGCTGGGCCCGTGAGCCATGGCCGCTGAGCCTGCACGTCCGGAGCCTGTGCTCCACCGCGGGAGAGGCCACAGCAGTGAGAGGCCCGCGTACCGCAAAAAAAAAAAAAAAAAAAAAAAAAAAAGCAGCCTTTGAAGGGAAGGGAATGGAATAAACATAAAATAAACTGCATGGGGATGGGCGTGAGTGTCACTCCCGGCCTCGGGACGGCAGTCTCCCGGCTAAACAGGGTGGGCGGGTCAGCGGATAGAGACACTTAGGACTAATGTAGTAGGAAACGGCTGGCGAGGTGTGCGGAGTACAGAAGGGACAGAGAGGAGCCTTCATCAGCACAAGACCCACGTGGCTCTTTTTTCCAGGCGCCCTTTGAGCAGGTGCTGGACTGCGTGTCCTTCAAGGACCTCACTGCTCGCTCAGCTGCTGTCAGACGCCCTTATGAACTGAGATGGGGGAGGGGGGGCTAGTACCGGGAATGGAAGGAAGTGAGGTCACCTCAAAGAACACGGTGCCTTTTGCAGTTTTTCTGAAAGCTGGAGCTCTGAAAGCAGAACTCCTTGAAGACGTGTACCCTGCTGCTCCCTGGGACCGTGAACAAGTTACCTCTCGGCATCAACACTAGGTGAGAGGGTACCTCCCTGACCCCCTTTCTGCCAGGCGCACCTCTCCCCACGGTTGACGGAAGCTACACCAGAACTTGCTCAGGTTGCCAGCTCTATCCCTCAGTGCCTGGTTCATTCCCATCTAAACTGCGTCTCTAAGTAAATCAAGCACAAGCAAAGAAAGTATGAAGGTATAACGGAGAACCCTGAACAACACATTTTTATTCTCAATTACTCTGGGTAAAACTCTGACAACAATTTGTTTGATGTGTGATGCTACTGTTTCTGCCTCAAAAACTGTTTTTGATTTGGAAAGGCATTCCAAGTAGGTACACCGGAGAATGCAACCTAAAATAGCCAGGTGATTTAAGTTTGCATGCGTGTTTTATTTCCAGGGAAAATGAATATGTTGCATACAATGGAGAGAAAAAAAATTGGAGACTGGAGTTTATGATGTCATCTTTATGTGAACATTCTTTATTATTTCATAAAATGTAACCATGTTAATGGGAAAGAGGCCATGAAAAATATTCATTTTTGCTGCACGTGCTGGTAACCACAAACTAAGATGTATAGGAACGGATACAGAATTTTGGTTAATAAGGCTTACTCCTCTGTCCTGTGGTGTCAACACAAATTCCAGTCCTCATTTTTGTTATTAAACGTTTTGTGAGTCATGGATGCAAAAAGGAATTCGGTGGTCATCACCTATCTCCTTCCTCTCAGGTAAAGGTATTTCAGACCTGCATCCTGTACCATCAGCTGGTCCCGGTTCTGTATGGAGCTCAGTCAGTTACAGGAACTGCCTCAGCCCTCCCTCAGCAGGAGCCCCGCCCCTCTCCGATGGCCCCTCCAGCCACATTCCCTGCATCTCTCTGGATCATGTGACTCCCCTCCCCAAAGGCAGAGAGCTGGAAGAACGGCGAGCATCTGATGTGCTGGGCAGCATGGTGCCATTTGTGGGTGTCTCTGGTCAAGCAAACCGGTTGCCACTCATCATGTATCAGGACCTATAACAAATTCCACAACCTCACCGGATGTGGATTAAGAAACAATTACTGGCACAGTAGAAGCTGTGATGCCCCAGCACTGGGCCCCTTTTCCAAGCTGGGGCACCCATCTCCTAGCTGCTTTGAGGCTCAGCAGCTCATGCCTCTCAGCTACCTCACCCCCCCACCCCAGAGAATTATCTGCCAAACAAGAACCAGCTGACCCCACTTCTCCCTGACAGCCCAGTCAGTAACTGGCTGAGCCAGGGTTCAGACGGGTGACCCCTGCCACAGGTGCCATGAGTCCCGCAGGAGGTCACTGTGCCCCAGAGCTCTCCTGTGAGGTCAGGTGGAGGGCAGCCTCCCGCTGACTCACCTGGCTCCTCCCACAGCCTTTCTTCAACCAGCCCTGCAAACACTTGCACAAGAATCCCCTTCTCAGGTTCTGCTTCTAGAACCAACTGTAGTATGTTCCTGGGGCTGCCCTGACAAATGACCACAAACTGGGGGAGGCTTAAGGCAACAGGAATTCACTCTCTCACAGTCTGGAGGCCAGAAGTCTGGAATTAGGGTGTCGGCAGGGTTGGTTTTTCTGGAGGCTCTGGGGAAGGAACCATCCCATGCCTTTGCTGACTCCTGGTATCTGCCGGCAATCCTTGGAATCCCTTGGTTTGTGGAGGCATCTTTCCGATAACTGCCTCCATCTTCGCATGACTTCCTCTCTCTGTGTCTCTAAGGTCCAATTCTCCCTCTACTTTCTCTCATAAGGACACCAGTTATCCAGATTTCCTGGATCTGGAGACCCTATTTTCAAATAAGGGCACATATCCTGAGGTTCCAGGCGAACATGGATTTTGGGGACACTTCAACCCACTACACTAAAACTAAGGCAATTGAGCAAAGTACCTACAAGTCAAGGTTAGCAAGAGAAGGCATGGGTCCCCCCACCTTCACTCTGACCCCATGGAAAGTCATGCTGGGCTCAGGTTCTACAATGAACATGCAGTGTGGCTGTGAATTCCAGGGAGGTCCCCTCCACCCTGCCGCTCTCCCTTCTACTAAGGCTAGGGTAAGAGCAATCCTGCACACAAGGGAAGAATCAGGCTACTGGGGCCCCAGGGTGGGGCTGTGGGATGCCAGCTGTTTGCCAGTTGTTTGGGGCTTGGGGATCCACTGGAAGCTGGATTCAGGTGCAACCCCAGCAGGGAGGAAGCCACTGGTCCCCCAGGAAGCTGAAATTGGGGTGAGCTCCTCCCTCCCTCTACACACACTGGGGGAAGTGCCAGCTGAGACTCTGTCCAACAGGCAGGAGAGAGCTCCCAGAGCACCTTCAGACAGTTGTGCTTTTTACACCATACCCTACAAGGACGTCAGCCTGGGACTTGGTGACTGTGAGAGCTCTGCCACGAGACTATTCTTTCTCTCTCAGATTCTAATATAAAATGCAGAGTCCAAGAGCATCAGAGTGCTAAAGAGAAAGAACAGGCATACTTCATAATGGGCAGTGAAGTCAGAGGCGTGTAGGTAAAAGCAGCTATGCCTGGAATCTGTGAGTGAAGTGAACAGCGGGAACCAGAGTGGAGGCCCATGAATTGCACAGGAGGGGTCAGTGAGACGACATGGGGTCCAGAGCCGCCAGGGAGCCTCCGTCACCTTCCAGTTCTAGTTTCCAGAAGGTCCACCTGCGTAACAGTTCCTTTTCTTCCTTGATACCTGGTCATGTAGCTGAGGATCCTAGCATTCTCACTACAAATGGATATTTTACAGTAAACTCTCATTACTTGCAGTGACATGAGTCAGTCTTATTTTAGTGCATTACAAGGAACCAGCAGAGTATCCCATAAAGTTAGGAGTATAAAGCTAGTCCAGTATGTGACACTACATTAAAAACCTTACCCATAGAGCACCTTTACACTGAAAGCCACAACAGTCATTACTGTGTCTTACTTGTGTCTCAGATGAGTCTGAGATTCAGTTTAGTGAAACATCTTGCCATAATCACTCAGGGAGCTCAACTCAGATCTTCTAAATGACCTCAAAAAAGCAAGCTGAGGCAGACCTACCAAGGTACTTTGTTACTACTATTCACCTGTACTCATTTATACATTTGCTCACTCAGTGGAGACTAGGGAATAAAATGGTAAGCAAAGTCAGATATAATTATTATGGTGCTTATATTTATCAATGAGACAGATTTATTCACATAATCATAGAAACAAAGGTAAAATTACATGTCTAATAAGTGCTACAAAGGATATGTGATGTTGTGAGGCTATTTACAAAGTAATTTTATCTAGTCTGGGGTCACGGACGGAGAGGTCCAGGAGAAAAAGGTCTTTTGGACAGAAAGAATAATGTGTGTGCAAATCCCTGAAACACTAAAGGAAGCAAAAAGAGTACTGAAATCAAGATGGAGCATGATGTAAGACTAGGCTGAAAATGCATCTGGGGAGAAAGCTATTTAGAGCTTCGGGGAATCAAGGTAAGGATTCTGGTCTTTTTTCTTTGGGCAGTTAGCACACTTTAAGCAAGGGATTAGTATGATGAGACTCTTCTTCAAAAAAATCACACTGGGCTTTTAATTCAAGATGTCAGAATAAGTCTATTCACATTCCCTCTTCTGCCCCAAAACTTCCTTCAAATAAGAGCAACAGGCTAAGAAAAAGGAAAACTGGCAAACAAAATGGAGCGATCAGCCATCGAGAGATTTCAACAGATTCTGAAGCGCAGATCCCTCTCACCACAAATCAAAGATGCCTATTCCACACCCTCTGACCACTTACATAATGCTCCCAGTTTCCCTTTGTAGGTGCTCAGTCTTGAATATAAATACACAACCAATGGCCATCAGATATTTGAGGAATGCTCACATGATAAAAGAGTAAGACCAAGATAAATAAATATGAAAACACAAATCTTGGATGAGACATAATCCAGAAAATGAAAGAAAACTAAAATTATCATCATCGTCATCATCTCTAAGAAATATCCAGCAAGGAATTCTAGAAGATAATTTATTTGTAACACAAGAATAGAACAATAATGGACACTATGAGAAACATTAACAGAAATGAAGAACTGAATGAAAAGGACAGATGCACAGCTAACTGGAATCTCAGGAACATAAAAATGAATGTGAAGAAATACTTAAAAGAAAGTAATGGTAAAAGTTTTTGGACTGACAGAAAACATGGACCAAAAAACCCCAAAGCACGATATACTAAGTTAAATGAAAGTTAAAAGTTAAATAGGGCCTCCCTGGTGGCGCAAGTGGTTGAGAGTCCACCTGCCGATGCAGGGGATACGGGTTCGTGCCCCGGTCTGGGAGGATCCCATATGCCGCGGAGCGGCTGGGCCCGTGAGCCATGGCCGCTGAGCCTGCGCGTCCGGAGCCTGCGCGTCCGGAGCCTGTGCTCCGCAACGGGGGAGGCCACAACAGTGAGAGGCCCGCATACCGCCAAAAAAAAAAAAAAAAAAAGTTAAATAAAACATTCATGTCTAAGCACACTTGGATAAAGATTACAGAATATCAAAATACAAACAGAAGATATTAAATGCAGCCAGAGAAAAAGAGCAAATGATCTACCAAAGGGTAAGAATTTAAATGACAGCTGACATCCCAACTATGCCAAAGAAATCCAGAGACAGTGATCTATTACCCTCAACGTGTAGAGGGCAAATAACAGTCCATGTAGAAGTGCGTACCCAGCAAAATACTCTTTCATGAAAAGGATGAAATAAGGATAGTTAAGAGGTAATGGAGACTATGAGGGTATACTACAAAGAGACCAGAAATAAAGGAAAATCTAAAGAATACACTTCAAGGAAAAAGAACATGATCCCACAAGGATGGTCTGAGATCCAAGTAGGAATGAACAAATGACATGATAAAACTGTAGATAAATCCAAACCAATACCATCTGAGTAAGGTCATAATAAAATAATGCCTAATTTCTAGATTAAAAATCGTAACAAGAAGCACATGTAAGCCTTGAGATGGGTAATCAAAATCAGTGTGGTCCAACCCTGTCTCCAAGAGGAGACCACAGACTAGGCGGCTTATAAACAACATACATTTTATTTCTCACTGTTCTGGAGGCTGGAAGTCCAAGATCAAGGCACCAGCAGATTTGGTGTCTGGTGAGGGCTCTCTTCCTAGTTCATAGAAGGCACCTTCTGGGTGTGTCTTCACATGGTGGAAGAGGTGAGGGAGCAGTCTGGGGCCTCTTTTATAGGGGTACTGATCCCATTCATGAGGGCTTCACCTTCATGACCTAACCACCTCCCAAAGGCCCCGTCTCCTAATACCATCGCATTGGGCATTAGGTTTCAACAAATGAAGTTTAGGTGGATGTAAACATTCAACCTATAGTACCTGTTTTGTTCTGGGTTGGTTTTTTTTTCCCTGTGGAAGAAGGTGGCTAGGTTATCATTTTCCTGTAGACCTTTGCTAGTTTAAATGCACATGAGAAATTTCCAAGGTAAATTTAAACATATAGAAAGAGAAAATGTGTCCTAAATAAGTAGAACAAAAAAGAAAAACTCATTAGACAAAGAAAGAAAGATGAAAGTATAAATACAATAAAGTCAAAAAGTAAGACAGGAGAAAGAAGTCCAATGTATCAATCATTAGAAGGAATGCAAGCTCACTAAACTTGAGTTTGGATAATCCTATCCTAGTTTGGGGTAGCAAACTATTGTCTTCCAGTATAGAAGACTAATTTTTGAGCATGATTATTTTCATAGGATTTTTTTCTCAAAAGGGGAAGAAAAGATATTCTTGGTTGAAGTATGAAAAAAGAGAATGGAGAGATGAAAGGCTGGCTATCAGGATGTTATCACAGTAGCCTGATCGAGTGATGATAAACATACTTAAACTTTTTGAGGACATCCTCAATTACGTCCATGGAATAAATTCTAAGGAAGAAAAATTTTGAGGTCAAACAGATGCCAGTATTTGTAATTTTTAATATGTATTGTCAAGTTTCCCTGCAGGAAGTTTGCACCCTTGAATGCTGCTACAATATTTATCAATATTCTTGTCATAGTTCTTGTTGCATTTTACCAAGAGCAGGTGCTATTCTAGTTCATAGTAGGGAATGAGTCAGACAAAACCCCTCTCATCATACATCTACCATTCCATGTGCAGAGGGGAGGAAGACAAGTAGAATAAAAAGTAAACCAGTAAATAATAATTTCAGATAATAAAATGTTACGAGGAAAATAAAATAGGTGAGTTGATGAGCAGGGACTTCATATTGTGTAGGCAGTGAAGGTCTCTTTGAGCCAGGGCCTGAGAGACCTGGAGAAGGAGCAACCCTGCAGAGAGATGGCAGTGAAGACTGTCCAGTGGAACTCGCTGGACATGGCCAGGGAATAGAAAAATGCCCATGTGGCCAGTGTATAATGAGGGAAGGGCTGGTGGGCTTTTCTTTCAAATAGACGACTAAGATTTACATATACACCCATGTCCCATGAGGAAGGGAAGTGGGGCAAGGTAACTGATAAGCAGATCAAACCCATAAGTGTGTCTTCATTCACAAAACACAGGGATCTCACCTTTAGTGAGCATTCTTAGGTGCTTGGGACTTTATATATGCCATCTCTCCAATTATAACACAATCACAGACATCATCACCTCCATTTTCATGTTGAGGAAACAGAGTCAGAAGGAGAGAAGTCACAGCTTATAAGTAGTGGAGTCTGGCTTTACACTCAAGTTGTACTGACTGCAAAGTTCATGTTGTTTCCACCCTGATCAAAGGGACCACCCAGATGGACACTGACATGGTGATGAGCTTTAGGAAGCGACAGGCAACGTCTTGAGCGTGTAAACTTGTAAAGGTGAGATGGTTTTCATGACTTTATTTACCATTTATAATTTTATGAACCACCTATTTCCAAATTATATATACTAATCATTGTATATATTGTTTAATATATATCCTACATATAACCTAAAGATAATTATTATGAGAAACTAGAGAGCAGAGAAAAATAAGTACAGCAGCATCCTATAGGGTGAATTGGCATTACAAGTAGGAATTAGCTTTATCTCCAGCTAATCATTGCTATATTTAGGCTCACTCTAAAAATTGTTTGTGTCTGATAGTCTTGCTACCTCATGAAATAAAAAGTACTGATTCTAATAATTACCAGCTCATCTTCAAACTGAGAATTATGATACTGGTAGTGACTATCTCATATTAAGACGTAAAGAGTAAATTGTATTTATATGAGCCCTTTGGGGCCTGGGATATACAAGCCAAAAGTGGGTGATTGTGATGGCTTTCAAACGTTTTCAAGTGAGCTGGAAGAGGGCGGCTAGCAGGGGCCACTGGTGCCCAGGAATCTGAAGGATCCTCACCCAAGACAGGAACCACAATTACTTGAAAGGAAAACTTGAGAAAACATTTGAAAGGAAACTCCAACACACTTATGGGTATGTGGTATCAGGGAACTCCAGGGTTTCCATCTTGAAAACAGGGCTGACTACATTATGAGATCATAATAAAGGAATGATGCTGTATAATGAAAAAGAGGAAAGAGTTCAACAAAGATTTGGGCCCATTATTCAGGAGAAGACTTAGCCAATTATATTGAAAAGAAATCTCTTGAGTCCTTGTCTGTGGCTATAGGAGACAGACTTGATTTTTTAGACTCTGTAAGATGATCACAGAATCACTGCTGGAGAGAACTCTGGACTGAACAGAGAGGCAGGGCCTTAACGGGACACAAACTGCCTTTCTTGGTCATCACTAGCATGTGCTCCCCATAAGCTACTCCAGGGGTAGTATCATCGCCCTCCACATGCATGGATGAACCCAAAACCTCTTAGCAGTAGCCAGTACAACTCATTCATTCATTTTTTCAACTGATGATTTATTTTTTTAATGCTCATAGTAAAACATGTTTTAAGTATAGAAAGGTAAAAAATAAGAGCAAAAATGTAACTCTACACTCCCAACCTCAATTACAAAAGGAGGAAACCGTGAGTTATAGTTTTATATGAACTCTTCTGGATCAAAAGTACATAGTATATAAACGATATAATATGTATGTACTTTTGAAATATGCAAATAAGATTAAAATATTATGATATTATGCATCACATTTTTGTCAGTTGATAACCTACTGCTTTATGTCAGTGCACATAGATCTACCTCATTCATTTTAGTGGCACCATGATACTTTATCATATGGTTACTTCCTATTTTTGACTACCAATATCACTGCATGAATATTGTTATTTATGTCTCTTGTGTGAGAATATCACAGAGTAAGTTCCAAGCACAGAACTTGTTGGGTATTTTCATTTTAAAAAAAAAAATTATTTATTTTTATTTTTTATAAAATTTTTAAAGTTTACACTCCATTTACGGTTATTACAAAATATTGGCTATATTCCCCATGTTGTACAATACATCCTTGTAGCCTGTCTTACACCCAATATTCCATCCCTCCCACTCCCCCACCCCTATCTTGCCCCTCCCCCGCCTCCCCACTGGTAACCACTAGTTTGTTCTTTATATCTGTGAGTCTGCTTCTTGTTACATTCACTAGTTTGTTGTATTTTTAGATTCCACGCATAAATGGTATCATACAGTATTTGTCTTTCTCTGTCTGACTTATTACATTTAGCATAATGCCCTCCAAGTCCATCCATGTTGCTACAAATGGCAAAATTTCATTCTTTTTAAAGGCTGAGTAGTATTCCATTGTGTGTGTGTGTGTGTGTGTGTGTGTGTGTGTGTGTATATATATATATATATATATATATACACCACATCTTTATCCATTCATCTGTTGATGAACACTTAGTTTGCTTCCATGTCTTGGCAATTGTATATGTGTGGCTATAAACATTGAGGTGCATGTATCTTTTAGACTTAGTGTTTTCGTTTTTTTCACATCTATATGTATATATATCAGAAGTGGAATTGCTGGGTCATATAGTAGCTCTATTTTTAGTTTTTTGAGCAACTTCCATACTGTTTTCCACAGTGGCTGCACCAATTTACACTCCCACCAACAATGCATGAGGGTTCCCTTTTCTCCAGATACTCCCCAATGTTTGTTATTTGTGTTCTTTTTGATGATAGCCATTCTGACAGGTGTGAAGTGATATCTCATTGTAGTTTTGATTTGCATTTCTCTGATGATTAGCAATGTTGAGCATCTTTTCACATGCCTGTTGGCCATCTGCATTTCCTCTTTGGAAAAATGCCTATTCAGTTCAGTTCTTCTGCCCATTTTTAAATCAGGTTGTTTGTTCTTTTGATGTTGAATTGTATGAGCTGTTCATATATGTTAGATATTAATTCCTTATCAGTCATATCATTTGTAAATATTTTCTCCCATTCAGTAGGTTGTCTTTTGTTTTGTCAATGGTTTCCTTTGGTGTGCAAAAGCATTTAAGTTTAATTAGGTCTCATTTGTTTATTTTTGCTTTTATTTCCTTTACTTTAGAAGATAGATCCAAAAAAATGTAGCCACAATTTAGGTCAAAGAGTGTTCTGCTTATGTTTTCCTCTAGGAGTTTTATAGTATCTGGTCTTATATTTAGGTCTTTAATCCATTTCGAGTTTATGAACAGAATAGAGAGCCCAGAAACAAACCAATGCACTTATGGTCAATTAATCTATGAAAAAGGAGGCAAGAATATACAATGGATAAAAGACAGTCTCTTCAACAAGGGGTGCTGGGAAACCTGGACAGCTACTTGTAAAAGAATGAAATTAGAACATTCTCTAATACCATAGGCAAAAATAAACTCAAAATGGGAGGTTCCATTTTGAGTTTTGAGAGATACTCCCTCTTGCAATGTTGCTTCCATCAGCATGCCCACAGAAGTGGGCAGCGAGGGACGCTGTTTCCCACACCCAGGCTACTGCAGTGGTAAATTTCCATTTTTGCCCATTTGGTACATAAAACAGGGCATGGCATTGTTTTTTTTTTTTTTTTTCTTGGTGTCTTTTTTTTAACATCTTTATTGGAGTATAATTACTTTACAGTGCTGTGTTAGTTTCTGCTTTATAACAAAGTGAATCAGCTATACATATACATATATCCCCAGGCATTGCTGTTTTGATTTGCAATGCTTTACGAGGAGCCGAGCCCATTTTCAAGTCTTTATTGGGCATTCAGATTGTGTTTTGGGTATCAACCTGTCCATGTGCTTTGCTCATTCTTCTACTGGCTTATTTATCTCGGTCTTATTCATTTTAAGCATTCCTTACAAAAGAAGAAAATTAGTTCTTTGTTAGATGTCTTCCAGGTTATTATTACAGATATTTTCCCAGAATTCCATGTGTATATTGGTTTCATAATATTTAATAAGTTGTAGGTAGTCTTGGAGTGTTTTGCTATGACTAGAGAGTTTTTCCCCACTACAATATTAGTTTCTGATGCAAACATATTTTTCAAGCAGTTTTCTGTTCACATTTAAATATAAATATTTACTTCATTTATAATTAATTTTGGTATGAAAAGTAAGGTATAGATTCAGCTTTATTTTTTTTCCTAAATAATAATTATGTAGTTGAACCAATTTCATTCACCGACGATTCATCTTTCCCTTGCTGATTTGAGCTGCCTTTTTTGTGTAATAAATCTCCACACATATCTGGACCTATTTCTGAACTTACTTCTATTCTATTTAACTGATCCTGCATCTATAACAAGCTGAATAATAGGTACAAATCATCTAATCCTCACTTCATAATTCTTCTTTTACAAAACTTTCCTGTCTTTTCCCTAAAGGACTGGACTCTGGTCAAATCCCACCACTTCCGTTTACTGGGTGTACTTCCACTTAAGCTAAATTTTCTTTAAATGCTGCTTCAACTGTCTTCTGGCATTAAGTGTTCTGGGGAGATGTCTTAGAAGAACGTGATACTTCACCTTTGCTTGCTACTCTTCTGTTCAAATATTTGAAGTGTTTTTTCTTAATCCTTGAATTTTGGTGAGTTCACTCACTATAATGCCTCTGTTTGCTCTTTTTGTATCAATTTTCCCCTGAGTACAGAGTAACTTTCTGATCCGCATCTTTACTACTTAATTCATCATATGTTTATTGAGTAGCTACTATGGGTGAGCACTGTTCTAGGATACATTCAGATCTTCCTTCATTTTAGGATTTTTTCATTCATGCCTTAACTTTCTCTTTGTTTGGCCATTTGCTATTTTCCCAATTAACCTCATACCATTGTTGTATGTCCTCTATGTCTTTATACTTATCTCTAATTGGTTTATTTTTGTGATTATCTGAGGTATTCGTTCTATTCATACAACGAATAGTGTACCTATTATGTGCCATCCAAATAACTTAGTTTTCATAAGTATTTTTTTCCTTTTCTTCCTAAGTCTTTTTTATTTATTACTTGGGAAAGATATTGGTTTAGTTCTCATCCTATTTCTTTTTTTTTTTTTTTTTTTTTTTTTTTTGGCTGTGTTGGGTCTTTGTTGCTGCGCACGGGTTTTCTCTAGTTGCAGCGAGCAGGGGCTACTCTTTGTTGTGGTGCATGGGCTTCTTATTGCGGTGGCTTCTCTTGTCATGGAGCATGGGCTTTAGGCGCGTGGGTTTCAGTAGTTGTGGCACGTGGGCTCAGTAGTTGTGGCTCACAGGCTCTAGAGCACAGGCTCAGCAGTTGTGGCGCACGGACTTAGTTGCTCCGTGGCATGTGGGATCTTCCCAGACCAGGGCTCAAATATGTTGCCTGCACTGGCAGGCAGATTCTTAACCACTGTGCCACCAGGGAAGTCCTTCATCCTATTTCTTAGTAACCATAATTACCTTTTTTTTTAATTAATGTATTCTTTTTATCAACATTTTTTATTTTTCTTTCAGTTAATTTCATATTACTTAAAGTCCTGTTACAAACAAAACATTGTTTTTTCTTCTTTTTCAGAGTGTTTTCTTCCCAAATGAAATTTCTCATATATCTGTTTCTCATATGCATATTTCTTTGCTTTTCTTTCTACGCACTATTTTTGCATAGCTCTTATGCAATTTCTTTGTACACTCACCACATTTAAATTGGGCAGCTCAAGCCAGTCCTTCTATTCACTCTGCATGTGGTGTAGGAAAATTTTTCCTGATTCTCTTCCCACTCTAACTGAAACATATCCATCTTCCTTTCAGAAAATCTGATTCGTATTCTAAGTGGTTTGCATTCCACCTATTTCTCAGTAGCTGAGGTAATTTTGTACCTGTTGGAGGGAGGTTGTTTTGGGTGCTGAACTCCAGATGTGGCTCTAACAATCTGTGACCGGAAGTCCCAGCCTCTGCTTGTGACTTGCAATCTGGCCCAGGTTCACTCCACCTACTCAGAGGTGTAGCCCATTTGTGTTGGAGAGGGGTGAGTGCAAGATTCAGATCATCCTCCCCAACATGGGCCTGGAAACTTTGTGCCAGAAATGATAAGCCCTTTATTGCCCCCAAAGCCACCTCATCTTTACTTCTCTGAGTGGAAAAACAGAAGAGAAAGCCACAGGTGTGAGCCCAGTTAGCCTGCAGTGGAGAAAAGAGTGTTCCAGAAGGATTTTTCTGTGGCCCTTTGCCCCTGAGCCATAGGCCTCCTGCCAACGCCATCTGCTGAGTGCTTATTTATCACTAGATGCAATTAATTATGGTCAATTCGTCTATCTGCTTCCATTCTTCTCTTCCCCACAAGCTTGTAAAAAGTGGTTATATCTGCAGTAGCCCTTCCCTCAGCACTTCTGAGGTGGTGAGAAGGTTTCAGATTCCCCATGTGTCACATAATAATCAAATCTCCCACGAGGGTTGCCAGATTTAGCAAATAAAAATACATGACCCAGTTAAATTTGAATTTCAAGTAAACAATAAATATGTTTAAAATGTAAGAATGCCTGCTATGGATTGAACTGTGTCACCGTAAATTCATGTGTTGAGTCCTGACCCTCAGCACCTCGGAACGTGACCTTATATGGAAATAGGGGCATCGCAGACTTCATTAGTTAAGATGAGATCAGACTGGAGTAAGTTGCCCCTAACCCAATATGACTGATGTTCTTTTAAAAGGGGGAATGTGGATACAGCCACACCCACAGGGAGAACAGCATGGAAGACTGGGGTGATGCAGGGACAAGACAAGGAACATCTGGGGCTCCCAAAGCCAGGAAAGAAGCAGGAACAGATCTTTCCCTCACAACCCGCAGAAGGAACCAACCCTGATGACACTCTGATCTCTGACTTCCAGAATTTCAGAAATGTGAGAGTATAAATCTCTGTTGTTTAAGCCACACAGTCTAGGGTACTTTGTTAGGGCAGCCCTAGGAAACCAGCACAACGTCCCATACAATACTGGGGAAATACTTACGTTAAAAGAGTATTCATGTTCATCTGGAATTCAAATTTAACTATGCATCCTGCATTTTTATCAGCTTTATCTGCCCTCCCTACCCTGAATCAGTCTCCTTCTCCCCAATATGGCGGGAATGGGAATGTCCTGGAGGTTTTTCAAAACTTTGCCCATTCAACGACACTGGCCCTTCTGCTTTGGGCAGGGGTGCAGTCAGTGTCAGGGTATTTCCTGAGAGTGCTTGCCTCTCCTTACCTGAAGAGGACTCAGTTTTTAGGATGCATCCATTCCCTCTTGCCCCATTGTTGTTTCTGCCCATGTAATTTCATGGTGCTTTACTTAGTGCATTAATGCTCGGGGGCAGGAGGTTTTGGACCCAGCCTCACTTAGCCATCAACCCTAGATCTCATCTCCAATTTTATTTCTCTGTAGTGTCAGTAAAATTTAAGAAGCAAATGTGTACTCATACAAAGTTAGAGCTGGGCTCTGATTGCATTATTTTAATGCCTGTTTTAAAAAAATATGTCCCAGTCATGTTTAACCAGGCAAAGGATGGGGATGCCAATCCCCTAAGTGCACAGACTCAGGTGAGTAGGCTGGTGACCAAGATTCATTAGTTGTAGGGTGTGAACTCCCAAAAGGTGATCCTCACAAGTCAAGAAACATTGATAAGAACCATCCTTTCTCTCAGGACTTGCCACATACTACTTATATGAGCACCAGAATGTTCTAGAAAGTCTGGAGCATCAAGGTGAGGCATTATGCCAACAGGTAACTGTAGCAGAGGCCAACATTTATGTAGCCCTTACTATGTGCCAGGTACTATTCTAAGTGTTTTATACATTTACTCATTTAATCATCCTAACAGTGCTATAAGATAACATTATAATCAAACTTCTTTTACAGATGGCGGGGCCTGAAAGACAGAGATTCAGTAACTTTCCCAAGTTGCTCCTCAGAGATGTACCAGGATATGAAGCCAGGAACACCGACTCCAGGGTCCCTACTCTCTAACTATGCTGTGATGTCTCCTGAGTAATTCTGGGTGATCTTACCTTTGTACACAAATGACCTAAGCATCTCCCTGATCATAGCTGCCAGGTGGCATCCACCCCAAGTCTGACTTGGGCCTATTCATTGGATAATTATGGAATACTGTCTAATTCACCACAGAATCAGCCTGGGAAGACTTCCAAGTGTCTTCCGTCATCCATCTACATTTCGTATGTAAGAAGTCAGAGGCCTCAGCTTAAATTCCCATCATGCATTATTTACACCACGTGTCCACATTAACCCAGCAGACATGCAGAAACAGCAAAATGGAAGTCGATCCGACTACCAGATTTGCTACCAACTACCTGTGGGAGGATGGGCAGGAGATTTCTCTTTCCTCTGCCACCATCTGGGCTTTTGCTCGGAGGAAAAATGCACCAAAGAACAGAGTATTCTGTTCTATAGTCTTTTGGATGGATAGCTTCCCTCACTTGGAAAGACTGAGCTTAGAACATGTTCTTTAGGTTTGCAAAAATGAAACACTGGCTTCCATCTTCAAATGTTCATGTCACAGGCTGAAAAAGACATGCACAGTAGATTTCTTTCTCTCTCTGAAGGGAGATTAAAGAGCCAAGGCGAGAGAAGAAGAGGAGAACAAAGAAAAATCCAAACGCACAACTTGAGTTGATAACAATTTGGTTTCCCTGTGTATTCACAAAAAGCTCTTCCATATGGAAACATCTTCCCAGAGGTAACCAGAGGAGAGAGTGGATAGTAGTCAATCATTATCCAGCTGTTATGTCTAAAGCAGTTTGGAGATGGATGACCAGGGGCTGGGAGCTCTGATTGGAAAAGCCAGCCAGGTAACCTGTTCCCAGCACCATGTGGTCCTTCAGGAGTTGCACTCAGAGGAGGAAATAACAATCAACCGGTAAAGAAATTTTTCATGATCCCAAAGAAGGAGCAAATGTGTTATCTTAAGGAATGAGCTCTAGATGCCCATATTCAGCCTATGACCTTCACAGGGAAGACTTTCCCCAAAATGACTGTGTTGAATTTGACAAACAGTCACAGTCCAAAGGAACATCATTTAAGGTCCACTAGTCTAATTGCTTCTTTGTAGCAACAATTCATTTTTCCATCTTAACATTTCAGGCACTAAAAATCCAAATATGTGGAACGTGATGGACTGATTTGTGTCCCCCCAAAATGCATATGTTGAAGTCCTGACCCCCCTGCCACCCAGTGACTTAGAATGTAACTGCATTAGAAGACACGGCCTTTAAAGAGGTAATGAAGGTAAAATGAGGTCACAGGCTGGGCCTTAATCTAATGTGACTGGTGTCCTTATAGGAAGAGATTAGGACACAAGCACACACAGAGGGAAGACCAGGTGAGGACACAGAGAGAAAACGGCCACCTGTAAGCCAAGGACAGAGGCCTTAGGAGAAATCAACCCTGCCAACACTCTGATCTCAGTCTTCCAGCCTCCAGAAATGTGAGCAAATACATTTCTGTTGTTTAAGCCGCTCAGTCTGTGGTACTTTGTTATGGCAGCCCTAGCAAACGAATCCAAGGAACATTTATATATACTAAATATGCTATACAATATTGGAATATTCCTGAAGCCACATTTAAGGTGACGCACTTAGTTAAATTCTGTAAAAACAAAATAGGTGGTTAAACACTTATGTTCTGAGTTAGTATCAGTGTCTTAAAAATAACTCAGCTGTGGCACTTTCCAGGTATTTTTGCCTGGTACACTCTGGTTGGGAATCCAGGTGGGTCACACATTAACATTACTGCCCCACGCTTGACCACGGCAGCCATGAAGTCACCTCCCTTCGTGGCACACACATAAAGAGTTCTGACCACGGAGCTCATGATCTGAGCCCCTCAGGGAGGTAGCCAGCTGGTGGTTTTATTGGGGTTGTTCTCCATCCTACAGAAAAACATTGCAACCAAATTACTGTAAGAAAAGAGAGAAGAGAAGGAATGAAAACGGGCCTCGGAGAAAGCCCAAGTCAATGCAATAGTGAAGGAGTCAGAGATTGCTGAGACCCTTACACCAGCCCCCCTTCTCAGTCCAGGGAGGCAATCTACCCAAAGTCCGGGGAGAGTTACCACATAAGAGGGGTGGTCACTGGCTTTTCCAATTCTGACCAGGAGCAGCACGTGCAATTGCTGTAATACATGCAGCAATATATCTATCTGTCATTACAAAGCTGCACCCGTGCACTTGTAAAGCAACAGATGGGGTGAGATTGGATGTTGCATATGTAGCTTTAAACCTCCTACTGTGTGTGTGTGTGTGTGTGTGTGTGTGTGTGTGTGCGACAGAGAGACAGAGAGAGAGAGATAGAGAGAGAGAAAGAGAGGGGGGGGGAGTAACAAACCACTGAAAGGCCCCTGTTCTGCCCTTGGAGAAAGCTCATTCTTTGAAAGAACTTCAAATGAAAAAGTAATTCTCCAGTGGGAGACAAAGGAAAGACATTCCTGGAGTCACATGGAACATAAACATGAAGGGGCCAAAAACCTCTTAAATCACTGCACATCAAGCTGGCACAACGAACTGGATGTAAACAGTATGATGAAACTCGTGGATGGTATCTTGAGTTCAGCACACATAAAACTGCATAAAAGTGTCTTCCATACATCCATCGGCACAACATTTTTGAAAGCAAATGATTCTGATGCTTTGAAGATGCCCAATTTGAAGAATCTATTGCTTTCCAAAAGCATCTATTTGGGGGTCATGCCCCCCAAGTACCTGGTGAAATTGCCTTCCCTTCCTCCTTCTCATGCACACCTTTAAAATACATGGAAGGTAAAATTTGATTCTGTATTTAATCCAATGGGCAGACAATAGTGGGGGAGTTGAGGAAAATTTTTAGTTTAAGGCAAGTTTTTTTAAACAATTAATGTGTCTTCTTCTATTAGAGGATATACCAAACATGCTTTGGATTAATTTCTAGAAATAAATCACCCTTTATTAGAATCACCTTCCCATAAACATATCCCTTCTAGACAAGGCCATGTTATGGCATATTTTATTAATTTGATGATTTGGTTACTTACTTAAAATACACCATTTAGTCCTCTCGTTCATGAAGCCTCAATACACCGAAATATAGTTTCCAACCAAACGGAAGGATTCTGCACTAAAATTTTTGGGGGGAGCAGAGGCCGATACACTTACAGTGGAAATAAACTTACATTGGGGCAAAGCAATTTGTTTTGAGCCACAAACATCAACTGTTTTTGGTGAATTTCAAAGCTGTAAACAGCAACCGCTCCCACGTTATGGAGAAGTCTGCAGGAAATCTCCATTCGTGGACCTTCCCAGCTGACTGTGTATTGTCCCCCAGAAGCTGCAATAACATACTAATAAGAAAACGGTCTCATGCAGAGATCTTGAGGGTCTGTACTGAAGAAGTAACTGGACCCATCCATGCACCCTTCCCTGAGCTCACCATGGAATTACTCTCATGGAAAACTGACCTTTGTTGTCCTACCTGTTCCTGGGGCTCCTGAAGGTGCCTAAAATAAAAGGCAGGCATGGCCTCTGCAGGCCAGAGTTCTTATTAGAAGAATATTAGTAAAGACTTTTAACTGACAGACAATAGAAAAGATTGTCAGTAAATGATATGTAGAAGTAATGATTTTGTATGTTACCTAAGTCTTAATTTTGTATGTGTCTTTCTAATACCATACTTTTTGGCTTTCCCCCACCCTCTGGGGTGTGGCATCTGAGACGCCCAGGGAAAAAAAAGACTTGGAGTCCTTTCACTCATTCAGTCATTAGATATGCATTGATCTGTCCGTGTGACACCAGGAGAAGCTCCAGGTACTAGGGACACAATGGTGAGAAAACTAACATGTCTCTCTTCCCAGAGAGCAACTGCTAGAGGGGTAGGGACAGTCATTTCACCAAAACCTCACAGAAAAGAGTGCACTCGGTGTGTCTCTCCTCTCCGCACATTCTTATCTGTGTCTTCCACGGAGATGATATTCTGCGCCTACTGCTAATATAGGAGTATTTCATCTAAGAAAATCCCTTCGATAAACACTTCGCAAGGAAAGGTACAATACCCGCAGGCCCCGAGCCCTCCCTCCCTGAACGGAGGCCCATGAGCCAGCACGGTCAGCATCATTTGGGATTTTAGAAACACGGAGTCTTGAGGCCACCCTGGACCAAATGAGTCAGAACCTGTGCTTTAAGAAGAGCCCCAGGAGATCTGTAGGCACATTAAATTTTGAGAACTGCTGCTCTAAGATGCTTGTCTCAAAGTGCATTCCAGGCAACACTGCATATTGGATCCTCAGACAAACCTAAAAATTAGGTATGATTGTTCTCATTTTTCAAATTGGGAATCTACAGCTCAGAGGAGCTAAGTGATTTTTCCAACATGACACGGCTAACAATTAACCAACTGGGATGAGAACCCAGCCCTGTCTGATTCCAAAGCCCAAGGGCTCACTTGGAAACTTACAGCAGTTTTCTAAACATATTTGAACACTGACCTTCTCCCAACACAGACAGAGCATTGGTCAGTTTTGTAAAGATCATATAGGACTAGTCCATGAAATGGTTGGGGAAGTCTTTCATAAAAACACAACACTGGCCATAGTGTGTCGGACCCATACCCCAGGCAAAGAAGCCCCCAGTGGGGTGAGGTCAGGGTACCATCAAATGTGATGTCAATTTTAAATGGAAGGCTTGCATTCCAGTCACCCAGCAGGTAATGAAACAATTTAAGGGTTTCCTTCAGACCTGGGACATCAGTACACACTTTCAAATTAACCTTGTCTACACTGACATGCCGCTGTCATATATAACATAATAATCACATGTGGCCTAGTCCAGACACACAGCAGACTTATGGACTCTCCTCCCATCGCTGCAAAATAGCTGCTAAAAATGGATCTAATTTTGCTCATATCAGGCTTGGGACTTGTACTTTATACGTTTTCTCAAGTAAATATTCAAGCTCCTTATAATGTCAAAACACTTGAGTTATATTGTTTAAAATTGCATGGAGGCCCATCGTAGGATCCATCCAGTCAAGGTTTATTCATATGCATTCAGTCTTTAGTCATCCATCCAAACCTGTTTATTTTAGTTCCTACTTTGACCCGAGAAGCAGTTCAATGTAACATGAGACTCTTCACATTTACAATTATGATCTACTCAACCCAAAATTGCTATACACTCAATAATGGCAGCCATTCAAGCATCTTCTGATACAATATTATATCCATGGATAGACTCAGGGGAATGGAAAGATCAGAATTCAAGGTCAGGCCCAAAATATACCTGGAAAAAATTACACTATAATATTCATTTCCTCCACTCCCTGCACAAGTGTATGCTGAGGAGATGTGTTTAAAGTAATCATTAACAGCAAATTTGAAGTAGGAAAAGAAACTACAGGAAAACGGACATTATGGGTATGATCTGGTATGTAAGCAGGCGTGAAAATCCCGCAGCTGGCTGGCAAAGGTGACCCAGAGTTAAGGATTCGTTTTGCTCTACAGGAAGCTCTGACTATCTCTGTGTGTAACACCCAAGCAAATTAACACCAGAATCAAAAATGCCTTTCACTTCCCTCAGCTCTCTTCCAAGAATTCCTTAAATATTCACAATTAACTAAATGTGTTTACTTCTGAAATAAGTACACACTATTCACTAAGAAAACACTGTTACACAAACGGATCTCAATTTTTTTTTCCAAATCTGTATTTCTGTGTTCTGAGTAAAAATCAATGTCTAACCAACACATATTTCTTTCATCTAGAAGGACAACATTAGAGAAATTCAATGGGGACATGACCCTGCTTATCCTAATTTATTTTGTTTGTAAATAAGTTTGGGTGCCCTCTGGGTTAAAGTGTAACTTTGGTTTGTGACACAAAGAACTTGCATCTTATAGCTTCACTGGAGGAGGTACTCTATCTTGACCGTCCCAGGCAAGATGGAAGCATAATCACCGCCTCCTAGAACCTAGGACATCGTTTACCAGGTTGATCCGTTTCTTCTATTTCATTTTGAGTTGGAGTCACTGGTTACTGTCTCCAACTTGCCCTAGAGCTAGGAACAGTAAGTAACTGCCGGCAATAGCTATTGTTAATCACTTTCTCCAAACTCCAGGGTCCTATAAATTGAGCGATTTAGGCACACAATATCTGTAACTCCTTAGAGAATATCATATATGGATTTTGCTTTAATATCAGAATGCCTTTACTGTAAAGACATATGGAAGGTATTCTATGATGATTTAAATCTAAAGCCATAATCCAACATTTAATTTAAACCAGATTATTAGGACATGTAATCAATCAAAAGTTTAATTTAGCAATATATCTTTTTACGCTATTTGATAGTGTAAGGTAACAATTTAATAGGGCCACAGTTTTATATTTAACCCTTAAAGAATTGTTTCCTACTTAGCAATCAAAATCTAAGTTTAGAATTTCTACTGGAAAAATATTAATATTTTAATGCTATTGCTTCACAGTTAGCACTCATGAAAGGTAAAATAGTGGTAGAATATTACTAAAGACCTGGGAAAAGTATTTTACTTAAATGCTTCATCTTACCCTTTGGAATAATTAGAGAATATTACACACTCATCTGTTGGAAGGCTGTTGGTAGAACAGATGGGTTTGATGCTACCTTAAGAAGATAAAATGAAACCAGAGAAGCACTGAGATGATCAAGAAGATAAGGAACGATAACTGACAGCTGAAGAAGACAACTGAGATAAAAATGAACCACACTTTAGAGGAAAACTCAAATGTTAATCCTTTGGCTCCAAAGAAAAAGTGACAGCAATGGAGTGACTGTCTAAGTTGGACAATAAATCAGGCTTAACACCTGCTCTAGAACCTAAGCATGCTAGATGTGACAAGGACGGTATTTAGGTAGCTGTGCAGCTTTGTAAATAAGTGGGACAAAATTCCATAATCATAGTAGCTGCTTCATTATATCCTGATAAGCTGCCTATGTAATTAAAATGTCACACATGATGCAGAAGAGTAGATTGATGTTTCTGCTCCATTTCTTAGAGTCAGATGTTCATCGCCAGCCTCCGTGCTGGGAGCCTGACCAAGCACACACCGTCCACATGGCTCTGATTGGTGTCTCAGCCAATTTAGCATAGGCGGATCTTATGCGTACTTCCCAATTAAGCGTGAGCCTTTGCTTTTAAAGTTCAGTACAGGAATGGGTAATTCTTAGTCATTCCTAATATCTTTTTTTAAATTTATTATTATTGAAGTATAACTGATTTACAATGTTGTGTTAGTTTCAGGTATACAGCAAAGTGATTCAGTTATACATACTGATTCAGTTATATATATATATTCTTTTTCAGATTCTTTTCCATTATAGGGTATTACAAGATATTGAATATAGTTCCCTGTGCTCTACAGTAGGTCCTTGTTGGTTATCTATTTTATATATAGTAGTGTGTATATGTTAACCCCAAACTCCTAATTTAAAAGATTCACAAGTCACTATCCAGGACTCATAGGGCCTCAAACCTTTCAGTTAAAAGCCCCCAGTATGTAAATGTTTACCTTTACTGAGCTTACTGTAGGTGACCTTTCTCATAGACCCTAATTAAAGTCCACTTTATCTTACACATAATGGAACCCATAATGGCCCTGACGACTTATTTGCTCTCTACAAGGGAATTACCTTCAGAATTCATCATCCTTCTATGTGTTTTACATTTAAAGAACACTATATGGAATAAATTTGGTTAAAGGATTTCCACTGAGGCTTTCTAATGCTCATATACCCATCATCCTGTTATCCTTATCACTTGAATAGGAAATCGGGGTTGGTTAACTCTTGGGGAGAATAATCGTGTGTGTGTGTGTGTGTGTGCGTGTGTGTGTGGGGGTCTGTGGTTCAGTGGCCATGGCTCACGGGCCCAGCTGCTCCGCGGCACGCGGGATCTTCCCGGACCAGGGCACAAACCCGTGTCCCCTGCATCGGCAGGCGGACTCTCAACCACTGTGCCACTAGGGAAGCCCAAGTATGCTGTCTTTTATGCAATAAAGTATTGAAGACGTCTGGGATGCTGTAGGATAGAACATAACAAATAACTTAAATAAGAATTTGTAAAAATTTATAAAAATTTCTAGGGACCATATAACAAATAAATAAATATTCTATTAATATTTGTTATTGGCTCAGAATGCACACTTTATGCTTCATGTGATGGGGAAAACATCGTTGTAGAAATTGTTCTACGGTGACTGCCTGATAGAAGCAAAGGCCTTTACATGGATGGATGGAGGGCGGGCCAGTTTATATCTATCTTCCAAGAGGCTCTAATAATTTGAAGAGGAAAACAGATAACCTGCAATCCTCCGACAAGATCCTCTTAATATTCACAGTATCAAGAGTTATGTGTATAATAAAATAGAATAAAGAAACATCCAAATGTGTCATTTTTGTTCTTAGAGTTGGGATATGGTAAGATGGTTTCTTGTCCTGTTTCTAAGAGGCTACGTACTCATCTGAGCTGTAAATAAATGTGCTTCTTTTCACACTGTCTTACTCCCAACCCCAGGCGCCAGGGTCGTGAAGCACAGAACAGCAGGCGTGTCCCCAGCTCACTGGACGTGGACTGACTTGACCCTTGACCATGCTTTCAAAGCCCGTCCTGTCCCTCCACCCTCACAGTGCTCAGCTATGGGAACTAAACAGCGTCTCCTTCAAGAACACAAGTCAGAGAGGGAAAATAGGTATTCATTTCATTTGAGGCCTATTTGGTTTTCTTTAGCTTTCCAGAGGATTCTTAGTTAGTAGTTGTTAAGGATGCAGATCAGCCTGTGTTGTGGGCTGAATTGTGTCCCTGCTGAAGCCCTCACCCCCAGCACCTCAGCATGTGACCTTGTTCGGAAACAAAACTGTTGCAGATGTAATTAGTTAAGACAAGGTCAGACTGAAGTAGCATGGCCCCTAATCCAGTATGACTGGTGTCCTTATAAAAGGTGGACATTTGGACACAGAAACATGCAAACAGGAAGTATGCCATGTAAAGATGAAGGCAGAGCTCTATAAGCCAGGGGTCACTAAAGTCATCAACAAACCACCAGAAGCTCAGGGGGAGGCCTGGGACAGACTCTCCCTCTCAGCCTCAGAAGGAACCAGTCCTGCCCTTACCTTGATCTTGGACTTCTGGCCTCCAGACTGTAAGAGAGAGTAAATCTCTGTGGTTTAAGCTCCCAGTCTGTGGTGCTTTGCTGTGGCCGCCCTAAGAAACTTATACAGCATGTATGTTCTTGGTTGATTTGATCGTAATATAATAACCGTCTTCAATAGGCTGACCCCTTGTGGCCTTGTTCTCTCCTCCCTTATAAGTTTAAGAGTTACAAATAGGTATTTTAAGAGTATAACAATAGGTTCTTCACATCAATAAGATTAGTGTAACACGTTGATCTTGCAAAGACAAGTATTTCCTCCTGAAAAGAGATGATGACCTACTAACAGAAACCCAAAGTTTGCATGGAGTCAAAATTACTTGATGAGGGCTTCCCTGGTGGCGCAGTGGTTGAGAGTCTGCCTGCCGATGCAGGGGACACGGGTTCGTTCCCCAGTCCGGGAAGATCCCACATGCCACGGAGCGGCTGGGCCCGTGAGCCATGGCCGCTGAGCCTGCGCGTCTGGAGCCTGCGCGTCCGGAGCCTGTGCTCCACAACGTGAGAGGCCCCAGCAGTGATAGGCCCGCCTACCGCAAAAAAAAAAAAAAAAAAAAAAAAAATTACTTGATGAGGAAAACTGTGATTAAAGTAAGAACTTGTCTAAAACTATAAATTTGGAAACTATTTATTTGGTTCTTGCCTCATATAATATTGGTCAAATCCTATTTATTATTAAGCCCACTCTAAACCAAAAGCATTTTAACTTCATATACAGACACATACACACAAACATACACGTCTGTATATGTTTATACGTGTGTACATGTACACGCATTAATACAAATACATACATACATGCGTGTGTGTTTGTGCAAAGCTTCTAGGATGCTCTCATCCATGACATTAGGCAGAGCAGAGAACATTTGAAAAAAACAGCATGAAAGGCAAAAACAATTTTAGTAAGATTAGGCTTTACGAAGTCTCTGGGAGGATGGCAAAGGGTGGTTAGGCTTATTATACAGAGTCCAACAAATGTAGAGTCCTCATTCTCCACCACAAATGCCCAACACACACACACACACACACACACACACACACACACACACACACGCTGGGCTACTGACCAGACAAATTACTCTCCCATCATGTTCCAAGTTCTCCAGACACACTCTGTCTCCAGCTGGCCACCCAGGCTCTCCCCTCTCCTTTTCTAGAAGGGTCTGTCTCCTCTACCAGCAGGTGTCTGCCCTTCGAACATAAAACCCCTTTGTTCTCTGGGTTCTCTAGCTTTGGTTTCGTTTTGCCCGTGCCTCCCCAGAAAGTCTCAAGTCAGTATCTTCCTGTCCTACACAAGAGACTCCTCAGCAGGGGAAGAGTAGAGGGTGGATGGCATGCGGAAAGAAAGCAGTTACTTTTTATGCTCTGTCTTTTCCTTTTCCCTTACCAAACACACAAAGTCAAAACTGTTGCCACCCTTTCAAAAAACAAAAAGATCAGATGTCTTGCAAGAAGCTCCAGGTTTTTTAGACTTTCAGGTGTGACCCTGCCTGCTCAGGGATCAAGCTGGTGCAACGGACCCTCAGAAAAGAAGGGAAACGGGGAGACGTCTAAGGAGCTGCTCAGGGTCACAGCACCCCGGTGTGGGTCCCTCGCCCAGTTTTGGGTACAGATTTCTGCCATTCCACCTGTGGTTTTAAGAGTAGGGGAGATGTCTTACTCTGCTCAGCAGCCTGAACAAATACCACAGACTGGGTGGCTTCAACACAGACATTTACTTCTCACAGCTCTGGGGATAAAAGTTCTAGATCAAAGTGCCAGAAGGTTGGGTTTCTCCTGAGGCCCCTCCCCTTGGTTTGTGGACGGACACCCTCTCACTGTGCCCTCACGTGGCCTTTTCTCTGTGCCTGAGTGTCCCTGGTGTCTCCTCCTCTTCTTATAAGGACACCAGTTCTATGGGATCAGGGTCCCACTCTTAGACCCTCATTTAACCTTAATTACTTCCCTAAAGGCCTTATCTTGAATATGACCATGTTGTGGCGTTAGAGCTCCAACTTACGAATTTGGGGAAGGCACGTATCAGTCCAAGACGGGAGGGATGAAGGAATAAGTGGGTGAGAATAAGGAAGCCCAGAAATCCGCTGCTGGTGTCACAAATTCAGTTGTCTACAGACACTGCCAGGATCAAGACAGGGCAGTGGGGGAGCCTGTAGATATCTGTGATACCTACATCTCTCAGATGTAGGTGTAGGTACAAAAGGTAAGATATGTGTGTAACTTAATGTCCTGAAACATTTACTTCTGGCCTTTACTTTCCATATATAGAGTAGAAAGAACCATTTCTACAACCTGAACTAAAGCATCAAGTGATAGATTTTTTTTTTTTTTTTTTTTTTTGCAGTGTGTGGGCCTCTCACTGTTGTGGCCTCTCCCGTTGTGGAGCACAGGCTCCGTACGCACAGGCTCAGCGGCCATAGCGCACGGGCCCAGCCGCTCCGTGGCATGTGGGATCTTCCCAGACCAGGACACGAACCCGCGTCCCCTGCATCGGCAGGCAGACTCTCAACCACTGCGCCACCAGGGAAGCCCAGTTGATAGACATCTACATGTAGTTAAGAAATCAGACAAGTTGTTAAGATGACAGATAGATGCGACCAGATTCTTAATGTCTCCAATCCTCAGCCAGATGGCAAGTAGGCTTCATGCCACATGCCTATTCTTTTTTTGTTTTTTTCACATGCTTCTTCTGATCAACTAGCAGTGGCCACCTGGAGTCCTGTGACGAGAAGGATTCTGAGGTTCAGATGGAACCTACAGATATGGCGCTCTCATCAATCAGCTGCATCTGTCAGGGACGGCAGAGGGAGGGCTTTGAGGTACCAGAAAATGCAAGCACGGGAATCAAACCAGCTTTCTAGGACACTCTTGTCTTGAATAAGATCCAGTGTGGCTTTAGCCAGGCAAATCCCTCACTTTGCAGGTGCAAAAAAGGGGAGAGTGTTCTGCCGTGCTTTAGGGGGCCAATAAGCACGAAAAGAGAACAAATGATTTCTTTGGGTGTAGAAGAAAATGAATGAAGATCATGTGAAATATAAGTAGCATACACACGCTATGATTTTAATATGAAATCCAAAGAAACAAATGTTTATCAGTTTTTTTGTTTGTTTGTTTGGAAGGTTGGTGGTTAGTATTTTGTGGTTGAAAAAGAAAATCTCTGTTAATAAGTTTATTGATTTTTTCCTCTTAAAATAAGCAATATTCTGTGAGGAAAAGGCCAACCTTTCTTGGCACTACCTCTTTTTTCTGGAGATTATTAATTTCTTTTTAATAGACCTCACACTGCAAAATCAAATTTTTATGTCACAAAGGGATTTACATTTATCTTGGGCTGCTCACTCTTCATCGTCGATCAAACTGAGTTTAAGTTTCTAATTGAAATAATTTTTCAAGTGTTGAGCAATAAAGAAGCAATAAGTGATATGCTTAAATTATTTATCCATCTTATTTATAATTAATTCGGTTTTGTTCCTTGCTGCACAGTGAGGCTACCTCGATGCGTTTGATTTCCCTATCATTAGGCAACAACAAAAGTGGCTGTTTCTTCCATACTTCTTGTGTTTCACTTGTCCCTGGGGACTCAGGCAACATCAATTTAAATCACAGTTAAATTTAACACATTAACTTTTTTTACAACACACTGCTCCAGAAACAAAGATTCATAACTAGATTATGCCTATGCTTAGTCAAATTGAAAAAAATATTAGCCACCTGGTAAGATGAGCTATTGCATTAACAATGCTCTCATTCTTCATCATTTAAGGACTGTACATGCTTTGGTCTGTACTCTTCGCTGAGTTAAGGTTGATGAGATTGAGACTGACGTATCTTTAACATATATTATATAATGGATTCTCAACTAGTTGATCTGGTTAACTGGTCTAAAGATTACCTGAAACTCTCTTTCAAACATTGCAATGCAAGCTCATGACCAAATTGAATGCATCATTTCCTCCCTCATCTAAACCATCTGCCTGCTCACGATTCCTCTTTCTGATTATGGCATCATGGTCACTTTCAGAATTCTAAGGTCACTGGTTGCTCTCTTCTCCCACATACACATACATCTCAACCCAGTTCACTCCACCACTGCTCTATATCACACCGCTATAATCTCTCCTTCCACCAAGTCCCCGACCACTGGACACTCCTACAGCCTATACACGCACATATTACCACAGTTTTTTCCCTAAAGTCCAGGTAATGTACCTACTCTGCTTACACACCTATAAAGGTACCCCTTGGATCAACAGATATGCTCAAGCTTCTCAGATCCCCATTTATTAAAGCTGGATCCCATCTTTGCAGCCTTTTCCACCACCACTTGGCATTTGGATAGTAATGAACCACGGCTTACACATTGCGTAGGCTAAGCACTCATTCGACAGTCACCATACTTTTTACGTATCTTTGCTGCTCACACAACATCTGGCGTAACTGGACACTCAACATATATCTGTAGAATAAATGATCAAAGAGTGGGTCAAAGACAAAACACAGAGACTAGAATAGAGAAATCAAGTGATCTAAAACTCAAGTCAAAAACTCAGAAAATGTGATGGGCAGGAAGATTAAGCCACTGCCTAAAATTATTCAAGAATAACTGTTTGTGCGATAACCCAGCCACCTGGAACTGCAAGCAAGCGCCTAACTTGACCAAATGCCTCAAGTGATCTGATTGTTCAGTCCACATGTTCTACGTGTCCTGGCAGGCAGGGACCTTCCTCAGCCTGGACGATGCAGCAACTTGGCAGTGAGGATCAGGGTGACGTATAAGAACAAACACAATAACAAGTACGATTACAAACATTTACTGAGCTCTTATGTGTCAGGTACCCTGTGCTATCCACTTCAGCTCATTCAATCCTGAAAACAACCCTGTGAAAGTAACAAGAGGGTACAGCTGCTGAGTGGCTTCTGAGAGACGGTTCTTGTCCCAACGCTTCACTCCCTTTCCTGTAGGGGGCGATACATCCCCACCTGCCACTTCGTGGGAGGAGTCGGCTTCCCTACCTACTGACATCAGACTTGGACATGTGATTTGCTCTGGCCAATGAGAAGTGATCAGACATGAAGTACGCAAATCCAAGCAGAAGCTTTAGGAGGTTTCGAAGAGATCTGGGGGAAATGTCCTGCCCCAGATAAGGCTGCCTTCAGGTGGGCGCTAAACGAACACTCAGCCCAACACACACAGGCAAAAAATAAATCTTCATTGTCGTTGGCCATAGAGACTTTGAGGTTCATGGTTACTACCCAAAACTTAGCAATGGCAGAGGCAGGATTCACATCCAGGGCCTACATGTTTATCCATCACATTCTTCTACTCCCTTAAGCACGTGCCACAGTATTAGAAGAGACTCTAAGTCTACTTCCCTTGAGCTGTGTTCCCTCCTTCCTGCAAGATGGAATCAGCATGCTACTCAGAGCAGGTGCAGGGACCCGAAACAGTATGTGCCTCACCTGGAAGTTGGTGAGATATGCAGAAGCTCAGCCTCCCACTCCAGAATCCACATTTTAACAAAAGTATTAAATATGAGAAGTGCTGGTTTGACACATCTGCATGAATATCTCGCTTCATGGAAGGGCAAGATCAAAGGGCCATGAACTGGAAATGGAAAGGCACAAGCATCCACTTACTTTCCTAGAATCAGAGGGGGAGGACCCGTGTGCTGTACTACCGTGCTGTTACTGTGAGACTTTCTAGGGCTTTTGCTCTAGCCACCAAATAATGTCTTTTGATGGAGCATTTCACACCTCACTGCTGGCCATGCTGACCTCTTGTTCACAATCCAATGGCTTGTTTATTGAACAAATAAACATTAGGTCCTATTAGTCCTCATTATGAGCTGTTAGCATGTGAATAAAATGACACATTGCACTATCTTTCCTCTCCTGTTCCAAGATCCCACTATTGGTTTATCACCCTTTTGATGAGTGACATTGACCATTAACCATAACAGTAAACACTACAGCTTCCCAAGCACAAGTTATCATCATAATTAGAAGAGGAATATAGCCCTTACCCAGTGCTGCATAGCTGAGAAGTCAATGTCATGGTCTCCTCTCCACACGGTCCTAAAACCCAGTGGCAGTGAGCCAGGGCATCCAAGTAGTCATGGAAATGAGTAATGACCTTTCAAGATGGCGGGTGATATAGGTAGAACAACTACCTATGCGTGTGAGACACTTTCTCCCCAGTGAAAGCTAAGGTTTTTGACAGGCTGGTTTATGAATAAAGTCATGACATGAAGACATTTCCAAAATGTCTGTTAAGAACCGTTTCAAAATGAAGTCATCAAAATTACTGCAAAATGCATACTTTAAATTCCAATGGCCAGGGCAAAGAGGTGCTTGTTATGTAGAATTCATTGTCAGTATCTCAGAGTGCAGCCTCTATAAACATTTGTTTAGAATTGCTTTTATGCAACTGTTTGGAACATAAGCAGAGAAAGAGCTGAATGGGAAATTCCAGAAGCCCAGAGCTTATTCAGCTTTTTTTTTTTTTTTCTGCTTTGTTAGAAAGAAATCATTTCTTTTTCTTCAAATTTTAATGCAATTGGAAGAATCTGATTTTTTTTCTAATTTATCAGTTTATGTTGTTAAGAGTATGGACATCTAAAGCAATTATGCTGCAATAAAGATGTTAAAAAAAAAGTACAGACATCATTTTAATGTGGGAAATGGAAGCCATGTACTAGAGATTTTCTCTTTCATCATGCGGGGCAAAAAAAAAGACCCTTTATTAGATGCAAATGACTTTTCATAGGTATTTAATTCACAATATAAGTATGTGCACATTCACAGACTCACATTATATTGATCCTTATATATTTTGAATTCAGCCTGGAGCTGCTAAAAGATGAGATTACATGGTCAAACAATCAAATTAGCCAAGAGAGGAGATTCAGGTCAAAAATATGCTAAGGGAAAAAAAAAAACTATTCTTAACATAGAATGAACTAAGTGGTTCATTAAGCATTAGAAATACCACCATTGCACCGCAAAGAAGAAAAGTTGTACTGGATCTAAAGGAGAGGCTGGTTAAAATCTGGTGTGCTATCAGAAGTGAAGAAAATCTATCTGTAAATAACAGAGAAGAGAAATCACCAAAGACACATCCAAAAAGCTAAATAATTTAGAGTACAAAAACTTTAGTAATATTTCTATGTCAAAGAAGCTTACCATAAGCAAAATTAAAATGCAAACAATGAACTTCAAAATTGTACATATCTGTTTAAAAAATTAATAACCCTAACATACTACAATAACAACAAAAAGCTCACAAACATATTTTTCAAATAACACACCAGGGCTTCTCTGGTGGCGCAGTGGTGGAGAGTCCGCCTGCCGATGCAGGGGACACGGGTTCGTGCCCCGGTCCGGGAAGATCCCACATGCCGCGGAGCGGCTGGGCCCGTGAGCCATGGCGGCTGAGCCTGCGTGTCCGGAGCCTGTGCTCCGCAACGGGAGAGGCCACAGCAGTGAGAGGCCCACGTACCGCAAAAAAAAAATAAATAAATAAATAACATACCAAAAAAGAAATGGGCAAAGCACACGAACAGGCAACAATAAAATTGCAGGAACAACCTGAATGCACAAAAATAGAGGCATTGGCTAATAAGCTGTGGAAGATACATATTAAAAAACAGAATGCTGTCACGATATAACTATATTATAGAAGAACATATATTGATGTGGGGAAATGTTCAGAAAACAGTTAAAAAAAAATCTGACAAGCACCGAATTATGAATATACCCCAAAATGTTAATACACCTATCTCTACATTGTAGAACTACAAGTGTTTTCTTGTCTTTTTGACTTGTGCACAAGCATTTTATAAATTTTACACATTCAGTATACACTGTTTTTCAATTTGAAAAAATAAATGTCGTAAAAAATTAAGAAGGGTTTAAAACTGGAATAATTTAGATCACAGACGTTAGCGTAAGTAGGAGAGACATTCTTCCCAATCTTATAAGATTATAGACTAAGCCACTGAAATATCTTACTTTCAATAGTAAACTGAGTTAGTATTTTAGACAAATGTCATTAGCCTAGGCTGGCATTTTTAGGTATCAGCAGCTATGTTTGTAGGCAAAGGACAATGTTGAGTCACCTATGTAAGGAGAAAGCTTGGACCAATAGGAAGATTCCTTGTGCTTAATTCAGAGCATGTGTGTGCCACATCAGCGACTCTGGCCAGAACACCTGCTATATTCCAGAGTGAGCTGGGTTGACAGGACCAGACTGCTGGGGCTTTAGATTGGGTGGTCCCTCCTCTCTGCCTTTGATTCTACACTGCTGACAGGTTGAGACGGGTGCTAACACACCAACTCAAGTTTATTGCTTGCATCACGCCCCCCAACCCCTCACATGAAAACCAACCACATAAATTTATCAGGGTAACTGATCAGTGAAACACAAGGGAAAAAAACCTCTAAATAAGCTACCCTACAATATTAGTGTCTTGTTGTTACTGTTGTGACCTAGCACAAATTTGGTGGCTTAAGACAACTCAAATGTGTTGTTTTACAGTTCTGGAGGCCAGAAGTCCAAGATCCCTTTCCTGGGACTCACGTCAAGGTGTCAACAGACCTGTGCTCCCTCTGGAAGCACCAGGGGAGAATCTGTTGCCTTGCTCTTTCCAGCTTGTTGAGACTGCCTGCATTCCTTGGCTTGTGACCCTTCCTTACATCACTCCAATCTCTCATTCTGTCATCACATCTCCTATTGTCCCTCTGTTCTCCCCCCTCCCTCTCAGAAGGATCCCTGTGGTTACATCAAACCTAATAGATGGTTTTTATGAATACACACACACAAATACACACACATAAGAACAGGCTTGCATGAAAACGGATTAAGGCTAAGTACATTTGAAATTGGTGCAGCCACTATGGAAAACAGTATGGGGGTTCCTCAAAAAACTAAAAATAGAGTTGCCCTTTGACCCAGCAACCCCACTCCTGGGCATATATCCAGAGAAAACTACAATTTGAAAAGATACATGCACCCCTACATTCATAGCAGGACTATTTACAAAAGCCAGGACATGGAAACAGCCTAAAAGTCCATCGACAGATGAATGGATAAAGCAGATGTGGTACATATATACAATGGAATACTACTCAGCCATAAAAAAGGATGAAATAATGCCATTTGCAACAACATGGATGGACCTAGAGATCAGCATACTAAGTGAAGTAAGTCAGACAAAGACAAATATCAGATGATATCACTTATATGTGGAATGTAAAATATAACACAAATGAACTTATCTATGAAACAGAAACAAACTCACAGACATACAGAACAGCCTTCTGGTTGGCAAGGTCAGGGGTGGGGGAGGAATGGATGGGGGGTTTTGGGTTAGCAATGCAAACTATTGTATATATTTAGAATGGATAAACAACAAGGTCCTACTGTATAGCACAGGGAGGTATATTCAATATCCTGTAATAAACTGTAATGGAAAAGAAAAAATAGAAATAAAATATATACAGTCAAAACAAACAAACAGAGAAAATAACAACAACAACAGAACAACTTAATAGACAATCTGGGAGAATCTCCCCACATCCAGAGCCTTACTTTAAATACGTTTGCAAAATCTCTTTGGCCACATAAGAAATATCCACAGGCCCTGGGGGTTAGGACGTGGACATCCTGGGGATGTGACAGCATTATTCACGCCCACCAAGCAGCCAAGCAAGGCCCAGCGCACAGAATTCTCCTTCTTAGAGCAGCAATTCGGTACATTTTTATTGATGTTTTAAAGTCCTGACACACTGCCATTCTCTTCAGAAGTACTAAATTGAAAGTAAGTCAGATAAGTGGGTTTCTGAGAGGAAAAGGAATACTCATTCTTAAATTTCCTCTTCTTTCCCCAAGTCTCCGATGAAGGCTGCACAGCTGAACACATGTATGTTTTTAAAAACAATTATGGCACATCTGCCATCTGGTAGATACAGATGTGATCAGCGGCTCTTGCTTGACAAATGCAAATGACACCTTTGCCTTTGTGTGGCCTGTCTTTGCCAAGAAGGCAGTGAAATGATGAGACCACCTCTGTGCCACAGGCACCACTCTGGTCGCCCACCCCAGGCCTGAGAAAACGACGGAGGGTGACTCTAGCAGACAGTGAAGGTGACTGAAAATCTGCTAAAGACAAATATAGAGGCTTTAGGTTCCTTAATGAGCCAGGGCCACGAGACCGGGCAGATCACCCGCGAGATGTCTCTACCACTGCCACACCCACGAGTGAGCCATGGCTGGCCTCCAGCCTTCCCCTTCTCCTTCTCCTCTTGAATTCGCCATCTATAAAGGTAACATATTTGTGTGTCTATGATCACTACACCACGGAGTTCTTTGGTGAGTTAGTTATGCCTAGGATAAGTACTAACTAAAACTAAAAATAAGACAAAAATACTGAACTCCGACTTGGAGAGATTAGGAAGGAAGAGAGATAGGGACAAAGAAAGGGGAGAATGGGGAGGAGCCACCTTCAAGCCCGTATCTGGATGCTTCAAGGTCATTGGAGAAAATCACACAACGGGGAGGATCTGTGTCACGGCAAACTCACGGTCACTAACCTACCCGGGTCCCTCCACGTCTCCCAGGGAAGGTCCCTCTCCTGCTCTTCACAGGGCCTTTTCACTTCTCTAACCTCCTGATCCCTCACTCTTAGGAGCCAGTCTGCCGTCCCTCTTTAAAAAGTGAATGGGGAGGGGGGCTTCCCTGGTGGCGCAGTGGTTGAGAGTCCGCCTGCCGATGCAGGGGATGTGGGTTCGTGCCCCGGTCCGGGAGGATCCCACATGCCGCGGAGCGGCTGGGCCCATGAGCCATGGTCGCTGAGCCTGCGTGTCCTGAGCCTGTGCTCCGCGACGGGAGAGGCTACGGCAGTGAGAGGCCCGCGTACCGCAAAAAAAAAAAGAAAAAAAAGATAAGGGGGAAAGAGTGAAAAATGCCCTGAACTGTCTCAGCACCACCGCCGAAGCCGCAGACACTCCAGGATCTGATCCTTTCTTTCCTCCCTTGGGTTGGAATGGAGACAATGACCTGTTATATAATATAAGACATTCCTCCAGTTGTGTCCGCAGGGAGATGGGGAGACAGGCCTCCTGGAGTTCTGAGTGTGGAGGTGGACTTGCTGATGCTGAGTCTGGTTCAGAATCCGAAGAGCCCGAAGTCTGCAAACCTCCTTTAAACAGAAGCACGGAGGCTGCTCTTGCAGAGGGTGGTTAAGCCTGGGGGCGAAGCTCTACAGGGGCACCTTTCTTCTTCCGGCCTTTCTCTTAATATCCTCGCAACTGCCACTGATTCTCCACCAACTCAGCTCTCCACTTCCATACGCTCCAGCCCCCTCACAGAGCAGGGCTCTCCCTGTTCCCCCACTACCTCCCACGACTGACCGCTTGGTCCCTATTCCAGGTAAACCGGCACCGAGGAGATGCGAACACCCAGGCCGGTCTCTCCTTCCTCAGTCATTCCACCTCCCACCCTGACCCGCTCCCCGCTCCCCGGCCCCTCCCTCTTGATTTTCTGCCACTTATGTCCACTGCTTCTCACTCTCCTTTACTGAGGCGTCTGTCTCTGCATGATCCCGAAGAGTCGATGTTTTCAGGGATTCTCACCTAGGCTCTTTTCTGGTCTCACTGCACACCTGCTCTTGAGAGAGGCAGCCACACCCTTGCCTAGATGACCGCTCATCAGCCAGCTCTCCGCTCGCTCGACCCAAGTCTGTCCCCTGAGCTCCACACTTACACTTCCAACAGTTACTATCTGATGCTCCCCTCGGATTCATTCACAGCATCTCAAGCTGACCGGGGCCACACCTGAGCTTACGCTTTCTCCTTCCTCACCCCTAACCTTCTCCAACTCCAATGTCCCCTCCATCAGGAAAAGGCACATCCTCCCAGCTTTCCAAACTAGGCTCTCCTAATCACAGCTCGATCTGGCTCATTTTCCCCAGGTGCACTGCTCAGCCCTAGTCCAAGCTGCCATCCTCTCTCCTAGTGAGAGTGGTAATGGCCTCCTAATGGCCTTCTGGAAACCACTACTGCTCCTCTCAAATCCATCTTCTACTCGGCGACCTCACTACCTTCCTAGAATATGCTCACGTGACTCTTTTGCTTAAATACTTGAATAACTGCCCAATGGCTTTTGAATAAAACTGATCCTTAATCTGAGCCAACCATCTCTTTATAATCTGGCCACTGTCCACTTCTCCAGTCCTGACTGCATCATTCTTCTTCCTCCGGGAAGACCGCTTTGTTTGCCCATCCATGCCCCGCTCTACCCTGTTCCCTGGCCCATGAGGCTGACCAGTCCTGACCACATCACCGAGCTGCCCATGGCCTCAGACTTCCTTGGGCTCAGGGCAGTGGACCCGCCACAGAAGATCAGAGGTGGGCAGGAAAGTGCAGTCAGTCACTCTCCCCCTGGCTCACTTCCTCATGGGTCTCCTTAGCTTGCTGCATCTGTCAACCACAGGTCACTCCTCGTGTAAAGGGGTCCTCTCCTTCCAGGTTCTGGGAACCACTCCATCATCCCCTGACCCCACCAGGCTTACGGACAGTGACAAGTCAGCCATCACAGGACCCAGGGCACTGCATCATCCTCTGTGCTCTCTTGACACACAGCCCACACCTTCAAAAACGGTGCCTTTATTAAACACTCCTGGCAGGACTTCCCTGGTGGCGCAGTGGTTAATAATCTGCCTGCCAATGCGAGGGACACGGGTTCGTGCCCCGGTCCAGGAAGATCCCACATGCCACGGAGCGGCTGGGCCCATGAGCCACAACTACTGAGCCTGCGCTCTAGAGCCCGTGAGCCACGACTACTGAACCTGCGTGCCACAACTACTGAAGCCCGCACGCCTAGAGCCCGTGCTCCGCAACAAGAGAAGCCACCACAATGAGAAGCCCGTGCACCACAACCAAGAGTAGCCCCTGCTCACCGCAACTAGAGAAAGCCCGCACGCAGCAACGAAGACCTAACACAGCCAAAGATAAAAAATAAATAAATAAAATTAAAAACAAACAAAACACTCCTGGCATTTTCCATTTCCTGTTGGCATCCTGCCTGGCGTATCCTTGTCCTCCGTGCTCCAGCCCTGCTGACCTTTTCTCAGATCCTTCAGCGTGCCATGGAGGCTGTGCCATGGAGGCTATGCCACAACTAAGGCTGGTGCTTCTGCTCTTCCTGGCTCACAGGCTAGATTAAGTGCCCCACTATGCACTCCCAGTGTGCAGTCTCCTTCGCCACTGTCACGCTGAAACACTGCCATTAATGACCCATTAGTGACGTATCTCTTTAATTAGCTCCACAAGGGCAGGGACCATGTGGGTGGCACCCGATTCCTAGTGCCTGGCACCAACAGGTGCTCAATAAATATGTGTTGACCAACAAACTCATTTCTCCAAGTTTACCTGGTGGATACCTGATGATATTTAAAGTTTCATTCTAGCTTGTGTATTACACATGCAGAATTGCTACACAAATAGCTTTGGATGACCTTGGGTAAAAAGTGACATCATTTATTTCCAATTCCTAGAGGTATTCAAAACTCATCCTTCATTTTGACAATCATGAAGTCCAAAAAATGTATGAATGCTACAGTATGTACAAATATATTCAAGGGCTGGATTCCCATTAGTTTCATCTTCATAAGAAATAAGACTTGCACAGCAGACCCAAGATAATATACAATGAAGAGCATTATAAATATTTGATTAGTGGTTTATTATTACTGATCTCTGTGGCTGGTTGACCACTTAACCATATGTTATCCAAATCCCTTTATATATTAAAAAAAAAAAAGTCTACATCTTATACGCCTGTGGTCCAAACACCGGTTCTTATACCTGCCTCCTTCTAGGCCGGCCTCCTGGGTTTTGGATGGCCATTTAGAAGCTGGTTCTTCTCCTTGGTCTTTTGATTGCCCGTAACTGCTATCAACCAAATTTCAGGCTCTGGGTCCTCCTGCCCTCACACCTTCTGGGGGACAGTTCTCCTGTCCACTCCCCTTGGAAAGCTTCAGTCCACTCCCCAGACCTGTTCACTCCTGATAAGTGACCACAACTCTCCTAGCTCTTTTCCAGCTCACCAAAAAGGGGGAAACGTTGACTTGTTCACAGTGCTTGACAACCTAAAGTCCCCAAAGTAACAAAATGTAAGGGGGACATCCTGCAAGCAGATAGACAAGTAATAACAGCAAAGCCAGAACCACACAGTAGCCGAACTCTGGCAGCAGATGAGAGAAGAGAAAAAGCAGGTTGGGAAGAGGGGGAGGGGAGGGGAGGGCTGAGGAGGGTACAAAAGCCTCAATTCCTAGCCACCTTCTTCCATCATCCACCCGAGGGACATTTTTACATATTACAACATAAGATTGTGACAGATGCTGTATCGCACAAACCACCAGTGCCCTTTGGCCACATGTTCACTGGAGGACTTTGTTCAGCTCTTTCTGTCTTTGCAGTGGATGCTGTAATCCGCTGCCCAGGTGTTGAATAGAAGACTCAGGTACCCACCCACGCATTACCCAGGTGCACTGCCTGCTGAGAGTTCATGGCTGGGCCCCTCCAAGGAATCAACCTCAACCAGTAAAGCCTCCTCTTATCCAATGACGGGTCAAGGGGCTTACAGGGGCCCAACTCAACCAGGGACAACTCTGAGTGGCATCTCAGCTCCAGAGTGTCTCCTGGGATCAGCGGAGGCTCTGGTTGCAGCTCACTGTAGCTTCTCCTTGACCCAATCCTCTCAGCTTCACTTCCTCACAGGCGTTGTTTCTGAGAACATCCCCCCGACAATTTCCCGCATGCAAATCTTCCCAGGAACCGACCTAAGACATCAACCCTCCCTGCTGAAATATTGAACAATGGAGGCTCCATCTTCATTGCCCTTCAATCATCAACATCTCTTCTCACTAGGCCTCAGGGAGGTCAATAGGCCCAAATATGCCCACTAAAGATGACCTTTGACATTGAGATCCTAGACAAGCCTGGCCTTTATATAAGTACTGTTATAACCTTAAACTTGAAAAAGACCTTGATGGTCACACATTCACCTACTGTTCAGTGTGGGTCGGAATCATCCCCAGAGCACACATCATCTGCAGACAGCATCCTTCTCTGCCTTGTGTAGGCTGTGACCCCCCCAGGTCATCAAGTCCAGACTTCTCGACCTGTGTCTACCTCTAACTTCCACCCAGAGACTGTCCTGCACCCCCTCCATTGACCATTCCCAGTGTCAACCTGACCATTCTTGAACAATCTTTGATGACCCCTCCTCACTGGACCCTTACCCCACCCTTAAAAGTCAGCCTACAAACACCCAGCTCTGGTCTGCTGGGATCCATATCAAAATGTCCACGGCACCTCAGGGCCGCAAACCACTACCACGGTGGAAGCAAGAGAAAAAAGTTGTCATAATGTCCCAGAGCAGGACTAGTATCCCACACTGCCCAAGAGGCAGTGTCTTGGTAGGGGCTCTTCAGAGGCAGATCCTAATTCACAAATTCAAGCGCAATATATCTATGTCCCTGCCACCTAGGGAAGGCATGTTATAAAATCTGCTATCAAAGTGGCCCTGATGCTTCATCCTGCTGGGAAACTCTGAGAAATAGTGCAAAATACACACCTCAGAAGTCTTCCCTGTAATTTGAGGGAGCCATGTTATTTATGCACCCACCGCAGTGGACTGCAGGTTTGTGTCCCCTACAATTCATATGCTGAGATCCTAACCTCCAATGTGATGGTACTAGGAGGTGGGGCCTTTGGGAGGTGATGAGGTCATAAAGGTGGAGTCCTCAAAAGTGGGATTAGTGCCCTTATAAGGGGACCCCAGAGAGCTCTCCCACTATCTTTTGCTGCCCTGTGAGGTTGCAAAAATAAGACAGCACACTGCAACCCAGAAGAGGGCCCTCACTAGAACCCAACCATGTTGGCACCCTGATCACAGACTTCCAGACTCCAGAAAGTAAGAAATAAATGTGTTGTTGATAAGCCACCATGTCCATAATAATCTGTCATAGGAAGTCGAACTAAGACACCTACCACCATCAAACATCAGTTTTGGTTGAGGGCTGCTATGGGGGCTGTTAATTCTCTGGCATTTCCAGCCTGCCCTATATGGACAGACCAGCCTTGTGGGAAAAGTCCACAGGCACTGAGAGGCAGATGCTGGCAGCTGGGAACCTTCAGATCTCACTGACACAGTCAGGTCTGGGCACCTGGGGGCAGGTAGCACATAGGTGTCCAACATGCCCTGCATCCCCTCTCCTGCTGTGGTGTACACTGATTAAGTCTCACACCCTACTGTGGTTGTTGACATGTGTAGTTACTATGGTGGGTTTCAACAACCCAGTTCAGAACAAGCCAGAATGAAGGCAAGTTGTATTGGTGCTGATTTCTAACAATGATCACTCATACCTGGAGACTTCCATGTTGCTCCACTTTCTCTATAGCTTTCTTTAAGAAACAATAGGAAAAAATAAGCAAAACATTTAAAGGGACATTTTACCTAGAATATACATAAAAATAGCTAGTAAGCACATGAAAAGATGTTCAACAGTATGTCTTTAGAGAAATAAGAATTAAAACACACTGAGATACCACTTCACACCCAGTAGAATGGGTATAATAAAAAGGATTTAAAATACCAGTGTTAAATACACGCTACTACATATAGAATGGATAATCAACAAGGACCTACTGTATAGCACAAGGAACTCTACTCAGTATTCTGAAATAACCTATATGGGAAAAGAATCTGAAAAAGAATAGATATACGTGTATGTATAAATGAGTCACTTTATTGTACATCCGGAACAAGCACAACGCTGTAAATCAACTATACTCCAATATAAAATACAATTTTTTAAAAATTAAAATTATAAAAATATCAGTGTTGACAAGGACGTGGGGAAATTGGAATCCTCACACACAGCTGGTGGGAATGTAAAATGGTTCATCCATTTTGGAAACAGTTTGATGGTTTCTTAAAAAGTTAAGCATAAGTTAACCATATGACATAGCATTTCTACTCCTAGGTATAGACCCAAAAGAAATGAAAATATATCTCCACATCAAAACTTGTATACAAATTTTCCTAGCAGCATTATTCATAGCCCAAAGCAGAAACAATCTAAATGTCCATCAACTGGAGAATGGGTAAACAAAATGTGGTTCGTCCATGTGATAGAATATTATTTGGCAATAAAAAGGAATGAAGCACATGCTACAACATGGATCAACCTCAGACACATTATAGTAAAGTGAAAGAAGCCAGTCAATAGACCAAATATTATATGAATCCACTTATACAAAATATAACAAAAGGTCAGTCTATAAAGAAAGGAAAGTAGAACTCACAGACATAAAAAACAACCTTATGGTTACCAAAGGGAAGGGGTGGGAGGGATAAATTAGGAGTTTGGGATTAGCAGATTACTATCTATGAAAAAGAGGACCTACTGTAGAGCACAGGGAAATATATTCAATATCTTATAATAATCTATAATGGAAAAAATCTGAAAAAGTATATACATATATATATATATATATATATATGTATATATATCTGAATCACTTTGCTGTACACCAGAAACTAAACTAATACATTGTAAATCAACTATCCTTCAATTTAAAAAAAAATGTTTAATTAAAAAAAAAGAAAGGCGAGTACAGGTTGTTGCCAAGCCTGGGGGTCAGGGGTGGGGATGAGGAGTGGCTACAATAAGCATGAGGGATATTTTTGGGTGGTGGAGAAATATTTCTGAGTGGCTCTAAAACTGGATTGAGGTGATATTTGTACAACTCTGTAAACTTACTAAAAATCAGTGAACTGTACTTAAAACAAGTGAATCATATGCCATGCAAATTATGCCTCAATAAAGATGTTAAAAAATGAAAATACAATTAAAAGGCAGATAAATGGCTAATACACTGAGCCTTGTGATCACCCAGCACAGACCCTACCCTGCCTCGGACCAGAGTTAGCTGGTATGTGTCCGTGTCCCCATTGAGACTAATGCTTCTTGTCATCTGGCATCTTCATTTTTGTTATATTCATAGCAGAATATTTTGACTACAGTGATCATTCAATAATTATTTGTTGAACGCTAGTGGAAGGTAAAAAAGACATTTTTCTGGACATCAAAATAATGCTTTAAAAAAGCAGGTTTCACAAAACCCATTCCCCCAGTATCCCCCCAGTATCCCCATGTAAGTGACTCAGGAGCACCACGTCTCGGGAGAGTGTGATGATGTGGGTGTGAGAAGCAGGGGACATTTAGCTAAAGACCCAGCAAGTCTGTCTTTGGGGGAAAAAATATAGCAGCAGTGAATGTGTGTTGCCTCCTGATTTCGGGCCAGATGACAGTGGCGCTCCAGAAGGGGCAACCATCCATCCGCCACTCCACAATGCCAGAGGTTGCTGGCTCCTCTGCAGTTTACACACACACATGGCTGAGCCCGTGGACAAAGAAGACAGCTGAAACTGCTTTTCAGTTTAGTCTAAAGGTTCCTGCACATCTCTTTGTGGGACACTGAGGAACGTAGCCTCCATCCTGATGAAGCCTGTCACCGAACCCATCAGAAGTTCCTGAGTAGAATTCTGCACCCCAGGACTGCACCCAGGAGGGACAGGACAGCAACATTCAGGGGGAAGGACTTCTCTTGGAGGACTGTAAGCTGTTTTTCCACTGGAGGTTCACTGGAAAGGGGCCCGGAAGGCGTATCAAAAGAGAAGGATTCATTGGAAGCTCTCCCTGGCCTCTCCCAGGTCCAGGCTACTTCTGACGGGTAGTTTTTTGAACCAAGAATGTAGGTGGATGGGTGGAGTGTGAAGGCTTTAGGGTCCAAGAAAGCTGGGTTTGGATCCTGGTCCCATGAGGTATTAGCTGCCCAGCTCTAATCTCCCTGGACCTCACTTTTCTCACTTGTGCAACTGGAATAATAATAAAATCTCCTACTCGAAGTTCTCACAGATTTGAAATGAGAGGATGTACCCTGACTGGTGTTGCTGTGTAGGAAATACTCAGCTAGGTGCCGTGGAGCCCCCAGGGAAGAGCCCAGGTGCAGCCGGTCATCAAATAAGACTGGAAAGCTCAGTGTGCCCTTGGCTGGGTTTTCAGAAGTCCTTCCCAGGAAACATTAAAGGGGAGAGGGTCTGATTGCATCACTTTCCTGCTGTAACATGCAGACTCAGAGAGGAAGAAAAAGACTCCCATGTGATATTTGAAGACTGGCTTTTTGAAGGTATCACTGAAACCGTAGGACCCTGTGGTGCCTTCTGGGGACAGACCCCAACCTCTCCCTGCCACTCTCTGCCTCTTGTTTGTAGAAAAGCTTTACCCTCCTAGGCTTTCCCTAAGTTCCAAAGAGCAAATTAATCAGAGAAGTGAAAAATACAAGAACAAAGGAAAACAGTCAAATAAAACCCAAATAACGATAGTTTATCCATAAAACAAAGTCAAGGACCTTTAGTTCCTCCTCAAGGGCTATAGAGAGCATCCTGAACCATACCCCTGAGTTGTTTTCCAGATACTGAAACCCGCACCAGGTGGAAGAAGTTAACTGCATTCTGACCACATGCACGTAGACACCAGAAGGTTGACGATGTTAACTCCCTAAATACCACCCCATTACCTCACCACCAACCAATCAGAAGAATGTCCACGAGCTGATCAGGCACCCTACAACCCTCACCCCCTAATGCTGCCTTTAAAAACCCTTCCCTGAAAGTCACCAGGGAGTTCAGGTCTTTTGAGCATGAACTGCCCATTGTCCTTGCTTGGTCTTTCAATAAACACTGTAGGGGACTTCCCAGGTGGTGCAGTGGTTAAGAATCTGCCTGCCAATGCAGGGGACACGGGTTCAAGCCCTGGTCCAGGAAGATCCCACATGCCACGGAGCAACTAAGCCCATGCGCCACAACTACTGAGCCTGTGCTCTAGAGCCCACGAGCCATAACTACTGAACCTGCACTCTACAGCCTGTGAGCCACAACTACTGAGCCTGTGCTCTGAAACAAGAGAAGCCACCACAATGAGAAGCCCACACACCGCAACAAAGAGTAGGCCCCGCTCACTGCATAGATAAAGGCTGTGCTCAGCAACGAAGACCCAATGCAGCCAAATAAATTAAATAAATAAATTTATTTAAAAAAAAAAAACTGTACCTGGTGTCAGTAGATTGGCTTTACTATATTTTGCACAAGTGGACCCAAGTTTGGTTCCATAACACTATGTATTAGCCAGAACCCCAAAATTAGTATCTGCAGCTCTGCATTTTAGAGAGCCATCACTTCAAGTGAGCATTTCTTTTTTAAACTTTTACCCTTCAGAAATAAATCCTGACTTCATGCAGTCAAGTATCTGATACCTACAAAGTATTTAATAATGCTTGTTGAATTTTAATTCACTTAATTGTTCCCACAAGTTCACCAACATGAATCATGAAGAAAAACTGTATTATAACAAGACTTAAATTTCACCCCAAAATGGTCCTAAGCAGTTCCTCTAGGAACTGGGAAGGGGGCCCTGGAACTGCCAAGCTGATGGCCCAAGCTAGAGAAGCCAAGAGAGAATGAAGCCAGTACGCTCGAGAGACGCTGCGGGAGCCTGCAGACCAGAGAGCAGCCGGCTCAACAAGGGGTCACTCTTCAGGTCTAACCTTCCTTTCTCATGTGAGAAATCTCTATCTCCCACCTAGCCTCCCTTCATTCTGAGCCACACAGAGTAGGTTTCTTGATGACTCCTATGGTGTCTCACACAGGACAGGCAGCTGGGACCACTGTAAGTCTACCTGGTCTTGGATGTGACTCACAATCACTGTGTTCTCCATTTTAAGCCTCCGGGCTCCAGTGAAAAGAGAGCATTCCAACCCAACTTCCTGGTATTGGGGAGTAGAAGAAATGGCTTATAAGGAGAAGGACCAAAGATCAAGAAAAGGTGTTATGGTTTACGGGGAAAATGCCATTGACTAAATGGGAAGTGAGATTCTCTTTATTTTTTTAAATTTTTTTAATTTAACTATAGTTGATTTACAATATTGTATTAGTTTCAGGTATACAGCTTCAGACTCTATTACATTATAGGTTATTACAAGATATTGAATATACTTCCCTATGCTATACAGTAACTCCTTGCCATTTACCTATTTTATATACAGTAGTGTGTATCTGTTAATCCCATACTCCTAATTTATCCCACCCACTTCCCTTTCTCCATTGGTAATAGTAAATTTGTTTTCTATGTCTGTGAGTACGTTTCTGTTTTTTAAGTAAGTTGATTTGTATTATTTTTATAGATTCCACATATAAGTGATATGTAATATTTGTCTTTGTCTGACTGACTTCCCTTAATATGATAACCTCTAGGTCTTCCCTTAGTATGATAACCTCTAGGTCCATCCATGTTGCTGCAAATGGCATTATTTCATTCTTTTTTATGGCTGAGTAAAATTCCATTGTATATACGTGCCACATCTTCTTTATTCATTCATCTGTCAATGGACATTTAGGTTGCTTCCATGTCTTGGCTATTGTGAATAGTGCTGCTATGAACATTGGGGTGCATGTATTTTTTCGAATTACAGTTTTCTCTGGATAGATGCCCAGGAGTGCAATTGCTGGATCTGAAGTTTTCTTTAGATGGGGACAAATTACCAAGGGGCAAGAAGCAATACCAGAGTGTTATAACAGCCAGAAATCCCTAGCATTTGACCTCACAAACTGTCTCACCCCAAAGAGCTACTCTTTGTAAGAAACAAACCTTTTCCATTTCACAGCAGGTTCTCAGGTCCAAAACCATCATCCCAGGGTACATGAAAGATGGTGATGGCCCACTCAGTTTTCCCAGGTAACTGCCCCGTGCTCATATCTTCAGATCAGGACACCACATGCCACAATCTGCATGCCCCTAACACCCAGACAACCATCCTCACCATCACAGCCCTCAACAAGCAATCACACCCAGGGCTCCAGTAACACCTGAATTCCGTCCCACCTCCCATGCTCTCTTTATGTCTGCATGATTCTTACCCACATGCTTCTAGTATGGCTATTTGTGGGGCACAGAGGGAGAAGATGGAATCTGGTTTGGAGTATTAGCTTGAAAAGTGAATTTGAGAATTCCAAGTGGATGCATCTAGAAAATTGAAACTCAGGTTAGAGCTGGATACATTAAGCTATGGCATGCATTTTACCATCCAGGAAAAGAGTAGAGAATAAAGACAGAAGGCAGACTAGGCTTGGGCATCAAGGAATTCTAATGCTGGAAGGCCATGCATGAGCTGGCAAAGCAGACTGAGATAGAGACTAGAAAAACTGGAGAAAGCAGAAGAGGGACGGAAGCTGGAAGCCAAAGGAAGAGACTGGTGCAGTGAGGAATGAGCAGTCATTGTTGCTGAACACGACTGTAAGGATGGAGAACCATCCGCTGCATTTGGCGTGTGGAAGTCACTGGTGACCTTAGAGTAAACTGCTTGAGTGAAGGGAAAGAGCTGAGTGGTGTAGACAGATTGGGTGCTGAGCGACTACAAGGTAAGAACATGGGGCCAGTGACTGTGGACATGTCTCTACAGAAATTTGACTTTGAAGTGTAAAAAGAGAGAAAAGAGGATAGTAGAAAGTGAGGTAAACAACCAAGAGCAAATTTGCATGAAAATGCAGCCAAATATACACTAAAAGTATAACAGAGATGATGGTCAAAGCAGCAGAAGTGAAACACCCTTTCATTCCACAAAGGGCTAGAGGATGAGTTGATTGTATCTGAATGCACATCTCTTTGACCTAAAGACCACGGTTGGTCAAGAGAACAGAAGTCCATGAGACCAAACATGCAGTCATTAATCTAAATAACTGTGGCACATGAAGAGAGAGGTGTGGGGCAGGCCTGATTCATCAAATCTTTTAGACACTTGCAACTTTCCAGTGGTCACACAGACACAGCTGAATTTCACCACTGCAGCCAAGCAGCCATAATACCCAACAGGAAGCCAACAGCAAAGGCCCTAAAAAGCATATGTGACCAGAATGCAACTGGAGTGTGCTGAAAATCAGCTTTATTTGTGCCCCCAAACTAGGGGCTGGGTGTGGCAACTGTGCAGCTCTCCTACACATGGAGAACCGCAGAGCCATGCAGGCTCTTCAACTGTTCCAGTTACACCTCTTAGTATAGTAGAGAAAGGACCAAAGTTAGAAGTGCTAAAATCTCTCCTGAAAAGACATGCTATGAAACAAGAAAGACTGCCTTTTCTCAGTTACATCTAATCACTGTGGGTTTTTTTCTTTTACATTCTTTTATTTTACAGTCTTTGAAAACTGGTGTGTATTTTACATTTACTTTTTTTTAGTTGATTTACAATTTGTGTTAGTTTCAGGTGTAAAGCAAAGTGAATCCATTATACATATACATATATCCAGTCTTTTTTAGATTCTTTTCTCATATAGGCCACTGCAGAATATTGAGTAGAGTTCCCTGTGGTATACAGCAGGTCCTTATTAGTTATCTATTTTATATATAGTCGTGTGTATATATCAATCTCAGTCTCCCAATTTATCCCTCTCCCACGTCCACCCTGGTAATCATAAGTTTGTTTCCTACATCTGTAACTCTATTTCTGTTTGGTAAATAAGTTCATTTGGACCATTTTTTTAGATTCCACATATAAGTGATACCATATGATATTTATCTTTCTCTGACTGACTTACTTCACTCAGTATGACAATCTCTAGGTCCATCCATGTTGCTGCAAATGGCATTATTTCATTCTTTCTATGGCTGATTAATATTCCATTTTATATACGTACCACATCTTCTTTATCTATTCCTCTGTCGATGGACATTTAGGTTGCTTCCATGTCCTGGCTATGGTAAATAGTGGTTCAATGAACACTGGGGTGCAAGTAGCTTTTCAAATTATGGTTTTCTCCAGATATATGCCCAGGAGTGGAATTGCTGGACCATATGGTGGCTCTATGTTTAGTTTTTTAAGGAACCTCCATACTGTTCTCCATAGTGATTGCACCAATTTACATTCCCACCAACAGGGCAGGAGAGTTCCCTTTCCTCCACACCCTCTCCAGCATTTATTGTTTGTAGTCTAATCGTTATTTTAAAAGCTCACATAAAAGTGTGCATAGATGAGAATGGAGCCGTTTATCTCTACTGTGTTGGTACCAAAGGCTTAGAAGTAATGCTGACGAATAAATAGTTCACTGATGTTGAGATTTTAGTTAATCTTGGGGGAAGAGGATATAATAGAAGATGACGTTGACCTATAGATGTGATTGCCTTGGAACCACATCCTTGCAGCTGTACCGGTAGAAATAAAAGCACTAGGACCGGAACTTCCCTGATAGTGCAGTGGTTAAGAATCCGCCTGCCAATGCAGGGGACACGGCTTCAAGCCCCAGTCCGGGAAGATCCCACATGCCGTGGAGCAACTAAGCCCGTGCGCCAAAACTACTGAGCCTGCACTCTAGATCTAGCCCACGAGCCACAACTACTGAGCCAGCGTGACACAATTACTGAAGGCCGTGTGCCTAGAGCCCGTGCTCCACAAGAGAAGCCCCCACTTGCCGCAACTAGAGAAAGCCCGTGTGTGGGAACGAAGACCCAACGCAGCCAAAAATTTAAAAAAGAAAAAAAACACTAGGACCATCCACAAGAGGCATCAAGGCAATCCAGCTAACAGGAGGTAGACCAGATACATGAACGTCCAGGCTTCACATAATGACCTTCGACTATTTAATGGTAATGGAAACTACTGTGAAGGCCTATTGATCTCATATACTTATTAACGGAAAACAGCAATGTGTGAGGCAACTGCAAGGTTTAAAAGTGTGATGACAATTTACAGGTTCAAAATAAACACAAAAGAAAGACCAGTACTTAAGAGGATACATATCACCTCTTTTAAACATGACTTGATCTGCTTCGGAAGGAAAACGTCACATGCTACAGCCCGTGACGGAGGCAGGCAGTTAAAACTGACCGTTGAGGGGCTGAGTGGAGAAAAGAGACCCACTGTCACCAGCCACACCCTTCCAGGTGCTCCCATTTTGTCGGTTTCTAGTTGCCAAGAAAAAAAGCAATCTGAAAGCAACTTCAGTCTAAGCTGTGTTTGTATACCAGGAAGGGCCCATGGACTGGTCATTTCCTCAGGACAAATAGGAATGGACACACTGTCACAAGATAAGGCTCTTTGCCCCCTGAACAAAGCTCATTTGTTTCAACCAGCAGGCTCCACTCCTGGAGGCCACAACCTGGGCTGACACAGATAATGCTGCAAAGGCGGGCTGCTCCCTCACAGGGACACAAGACCCCATTCAGTGCAACCGAACAAATGGAGGTCCCTTTATCTCCAGGATGAAGCTGGCACCAACCTCGGCTGGGAAAAATTAAAAGACAAAATTTTCCAACACTCATCAAATCTCTTCCACTTAATGAGCACCAACGTCTTCTAGGGCAGCTGCGACGATGTCTGTTTTACAAATGAAATCCTCAGAAACTGGCACTAAAGGCAGTGTGACAGATACCGAGACATGTTTCTTTTTTCAAGGTATTTTCATTTGCATTAAGACAGTTTGATTTGATGCTTACAATAAGTTCATGGCGCAGACATGGGAAGTACTATGGGCCGGATTTTAGGGATTTGGGTCAAAAATACTGGTCCTAAGTCAGAAGATCTGGGTTCAGACTGAACACCCACCCCAAGTGACCTTGGGCAATTTCCTCAACCTTCCTGTGGCCCAGTTTGCTCATCTGTAAAGGGCAGAGAGCTCGGAAATAAAGGATTTCTATGAGAGTTAAATGTGGTCATCAAAGATGGTACTACAGTGCCTGGTACAACAGAAGTCCTCCATAGACTGTAACTGTCACTCATACCCCTCCTCATCCTTATCACCACAGATGAGGCAACCCGGCCAGATCCCGTAAGACCCAACCAGCAATAGAGGGTGCAGCTCCTGACCCCCAGCTTATCACTTCTTCCAATCTACCACGCAAACAACTTAAAAAAATAGCAAAAAGAATGTTTATGAAAGGGTGGGGCTCTTGTGTTAAATGTGCATTTTAAATAAATGGAGGCCGAAGTCCTACAGAGAGAGCACTCGTGTGGTTTGAAGCTTGGGCAAAGGCGAAGAAAATGACAGTGGTTTGTCCTTAGCTCTGCCCCTCATTGTGTGATATGGAATTCAAGATGTCAAGATGCTGGAAGCTTTTTCTGCCTCTGAAACAAAATAATAATAATTTAAAAATTGGGGAGGGGCTTCCCTGGTGGCGCAGTGGTTGAGAGTCCGCCTGCCGATGCGGGGGACGCGGGTTCATGCCCTGGTCCAGGAAGATCCCACATACCGCGGAGCGGCTGGGCCTATGAGCCATGGCCGCTGAGCCTGCACGTCCAGAGCCTGTGCTCTGCAGCGGGAGAGGCCACAACAGTGAGAGGCCCGCATACCGCAAAATAAACAAATAAATAAATAAAATAAAAATAAAAATTGGGGAATGGCGGTTGATCATCTATATCAAGAGGTGCAATGACAGGAGAGAACCTTGGTCATCTCTCACATAAGAGACCCTCAGCATCCTCCTAGGTACCGAAGTCCTACCCCAGCAGACAGCACTTTGTTATTTTTTGAAAGCAACACCAACAGGGCTGCCTTCAGAACAAACGTATTTCTTGAGAATGTATACCTTGAGTCTTGAGAATATATACTTGTATGCATTTTATTTTTCAGATACTCAATACTTCTGAGTGCTCAAACACACTGAAATTTTCCCAGGATATAACTAGAGTACGTCCAGGAGAAGAAAATAAAAACCACAAATCTGTGCATACTTTCCAGCACTGCTTCTTTCTGAATGTCTCTATTATATCTTATGCTGAACATTGGAGGTGAATTTCACAGCCTTTAAACTCACTACACTCACTTCTGCAATAGGTAAGGATTGAAACCTCGCAGGCCAAATAACGGGTTACCTTTATTTAAAGATATTCAGTAAATTTGATTTTTTTTTTCCTGGTGCCAGCAATTAGGCATACACACTTCCTGTTTCTAAGCAATTTCAGGTTTAATTAGGATCCTCTAAGCCCCATTTGTCTTAACAATTTGACAGCTCCGGCTTCCCCTTCCACACCCACACTTTTCCTCTTTTACACCCTTCCCTACTTGCAGTATTTTATTCTGTGTAAATGCCAGGAGGAAAGGGAAGCAAGCGTAAAGGCAAATCGGATCACTTGTTTCTTCTGTGAACACGCCGCTTTCAAGGCACCTTGGATAAAAGGTTATTTTCCCTTGACTGACAATGATCTCTAAGCTAATTATTAAAGTGTCTTATTTAAATGTGCATGTTTGAGGGGTTTCTATGAGAGTCGGCGATGAAACCCCCTGGAAGAAGAATATGACATCACAGGGAAAATGTGCAGGAGGGTGCCCTGTTTGTCCATTTAAATTAGTTTCATCATCCATAACAAGTGTTTAAAGAGCAGAAAAGCAAGCGTGATGCATAACGCATTGTGTCATGATGCATAATAATTAGGCCTGCTCCACGCCACCCCACCTCCCAAGACTTAAAAAGCTCTCCAAGTAAGCATTTTGTTCTAAAGGCTTTGACAAAGATGCCACTTAGGGACTTTGAAATTTACAGCCAAGCAATTTGTCATCATTTATATGAGACAGAAGAAGGTAAAAGGAATAGAACGCCACACGGTTCATCGCTTCACAAACCTCCTGGCGACGGAAGCTCCCAGGCCTCCGCTGCAGGAAAGCAGCAGCCTGTCCCTGCGGGCGGGACTGCCTGCATGCAGACCCTCCCCATGCCATGCAGTGCTCTCCCTTTAAAAAGAAAACAAGAAAGCCACGTAACGTGTTCATTCCGTGCTGAGACACGAGCAGAATGATTTACTCCTGGAATAGGCCATGTTAGCTGAGGATCTGGTAATAAATTCCCAACATATGTGCTTCTCCAGTTCACCAAGACTGGGGTTGAGGGTGGCAAGGCATTCGAGACATTCTGAATTTTAAAACATCACTTTTAGAAGATACAATAAAATCTAAGATAACACTAAATGTATGTAACGACTAAAACAGTGCTGAACCAAAAAAGAAAACAAACGTTCTTTGGAATGAGACATTGTTACTTTAAAATGACCAATTATTTGGAAAGAAACAGCTTTTTCTGGATGTAGAATAAAATTTAGAGCTGAAGTACAAATACGACATTCCCCCGTTGAAGCGGGAAAGGAAATCAGGATTTGCAATTCAATAAGCCATACACAGCATCCTTCCCCTTCCATCCCCACTTCATTCAACACTGAGCACCTCCTGTGCTTGGACCACCTCCTTGGACCAGGGCTACCTGTCCAAGGAAACCTAAATGAGGAACAGCACAGAGCAGAAAGGTGCCTAAAGTGATTATTAGGTCTAGCTGGAAAGGGTTCATGGAAATGATTTAATGAGTGAACAATTAATGGAGTCCAAAAGGCAGACTCAAGTAACCAGAAAAATTCTCTTTCAGCTAATTTAACATTTTACCATAATTGAACACAATTGCCTGAAGCTAGGGCTGTGTGCCGGGCTGGAGCCAGGGCTGTGTGCCGGGCTGCACCCAGGGACAAGCACTTTCTGGCTCTGTGTTAATCCCTCCCAGGCGACAGGGAAGTAAGTCCTGGTCACTAGAACATCTTCCTGGACCTTCACAGAGACCTGGGAGAAAAATGCAAGGACCAAACAAGGTAATACGCATGTACACGTTTCCAGTCGCAGTCTTATTTAGCATTCATTAGGCCAAGAATTTAAAAACACGGAGCTGATGTCACATAATTGATCATTCTCACAAACTTGTATTACAGTGAACCCACTGCAGTCAACCAAGGAGAGGGTCGTGGGCCATACTGTCTGGGTAGATCACACAAGATCACATATATACGCCGATCTGCTTTCTTTCTAATTTCTAATACTCTCCTCCCCATTCATGCATCTGGCATGATGGAAACTGTCTAGAGCCAAGAGGCAGGCCAGCTCGGTTTGAAGCCTAGCTCTGGCCAAATCCTATTCTGTCGTATTGAAAGAGGTCCCTTTACATCTCTCTTCCCTCTCTTCTCTCACACAACAGTGTGACAGGTGGTTGTCAAAATCCTTTCCGTTGCTAACAGTCCAAGGTTCCAAGGCTCTGAGGCCTGAATCCTCCAAATGTAGGGAGTCATTGTCAGGAATGTGCTGAGGTGGGTCGGTGAAAATTTGTGGAGGAAGATAATGTGTGTTGGGACAGAGAAGTGAAGTTCCCTACATGTGACCGGAAATATAAAAGGAACTTGGGTAACAGGTTAGAGTCATAATATATATTGAGAAAAAACAAAACATCATCTTAAAGTTAAACCACAGACCATGAGCAAAGATCAAGAAAGGAAAAACAAGATTAGGGTCTTTGGGTAAGGGGCACAACGTGGCTGGAGCCCACGTCCTTCCAGGGTTTTATGCCAACATAAACATCAGTGACTTCAGGGGACCTCCCTGGCGGTCCAGTGGTTAAGACTCGGCACTTCCAATGCAAGGAGCTCGGGTTCGGCCGCTGGTCAGAGAACTAAGACCCATATGCTGCGCGGCACGGCCAAAAGAATTAAAAAAAAAAAATCAGTGACCTCAGAGGTTTGAGTGTGGGAACCAGCACTAATCTCCCAATGAAGCAATCAGTTCTCTAGAACATAATAATAGATCACATTTTATTATGCCTTTAACTTAGTAAATTGCTTCAAAATCTATCAATAATCTAGTACAGCAAATATCTTTAGCCCAACGTAGCAAATGTGGTTAATTTCTTGAATCATCTTCACTGTTTGGATATTGTCACGTTGTCATTTTTGACTTTTACGTCCTACCGGTCAGGACGCTTTCAGTTTTATCCTTTTATCTCTCTTGCACAACCCTTACTCCGTCCCAGGGCTGATCTTCTCATATCACTGGTCACTACAGCAACAGTCCAGATAAATTTTTACCTTCCCACTTTCCCGTCATTCCTTCATGCCGCTTTCAGAATATCTTTCCAGAAACACCATTCAACAAGTCACCACAGCAGAACATAAAAAACAGAATCATTCTTTTTAAGAAGAGAAAACATGGAGTAGGAAATGGAGGTCTTTCCTTAGGAGATGTCTACTTTAATTAAAGGAAAACAGCAGCAAATCGCTTGGACATTCAGATGGGTTGCTGGGAAAGCTAAAAGACGTTGTGTATTTAGAAGTCAGAGGACTAAAATAGAAATCCTATTTGCTGTGAAGGTCTCAGGTAACACTAACTTTGACTAGGTTATACATTTGATCATTAGTAAAGATCATGTTGTTTTCCTTGACACTCCTCATGCAGGTGGATAAGGACCCTCTTCTGGTCAAATCATCTTAGCACAGATTGTGCCTTTACTTATTCTATCTGCAATGTGAACCTCTGTGCGTGCACAGGTATCAAGGTCTGTGAAACGTACTTGAGAAAATTATGGAAATCATAAAACATGGCTGGTGTGAGAATACCGAGAGGTGGTAAATGTTACCTTTTATAAATCTCTTCATTTCATTCGTTCATAACCAACAGGGAACTCACTGTCATTTTTTCCTGCCTCAAACTAAAACCCTTTATTTACACGTTGTAAAAACTTAGCGCCAATGCTGCAGCCTCCAGACCATGGCTGTTTGCCACAAGCATGAATCCTGTAGAAATGTTTCTCACCATTTCTAAATGCCTCACTAGAATGTGAAACTGCATTTTCCCCACTCAGTCTTGCTCTGAGAGTCTTTGAAGGCTTCTTGTTGCAGCCTGAATTTTGTTCCTCAGCCACCTACAGACCCATGGATCAGTCTCCAAATTTACAATACTCACCCCTATTTCCAAGCCTGCAAGCTGCACACACACACACACACACATGCACACACACACCATTCCTGCCAACACCCTGCCCATTCCTGATATTGCTGTCCAGCATTGACCTATGTCCTGTAGGAGTCTGCTGAAGTCACTCCCCTTCCAGGAAGCCTTCCTTGGTTTCAGCTAACAGAGCTTGCTCCTTCTTCTATTTTTAAACTAAATGTCTTTTCTGAACCATCAGCAACCCACTTTTTAATTTAACTAAATTAGATTACCCAGTTTATCTCCTTTTTTTATTAGTTTATAATACCTCCAATTTAAAAACACCTTGTATATGTCATGATTTCCCACTTAAATGGCCAACTCCTTAAGGACAGAAATCTTTATACTTTTCTTACCTTATTCCATATTCCCAAAGGGCATAAAGTAAGCATAGTAAATATTTTCAGGTTAATTAAGGAACATTCTCCTTCTCAGAAAGCCCATTTACGCTTCAACACATGGTTTATGTTTATGCTGGTTTTATGTTCAGTCCTTAGTAACACTGGTAACATTCTGTCGCTAAGGATCAGCCACTGCAGGTAATGCCCGTCAATCATGATCACAGCTTTTACTCCTTACTCCTCAACTCAATTTGCAGTTTTGAAAACACAACTCTTTATCAGTAAATACAAAAGCAAAGGAGGTTTTAATAAATTTATAAGAAATGATGTTTAATGTAAGGACACAGAGATTGAGTGTGTGCATGAACCAGTGCAGATAGTGAGGACAGAAAGGAAGAAATAAAAGGAAATGAAAAAAAAGAAAGAAATCATATAAGAAACCCTATAAGGTGCACACACAAAAAAATGAGACCGAGAATGCATAATATGAACTGAGTTGTAGATTATTTTGAGGTTGAAGATATACTAACTCGGATTCTGCTGAATCTAAATTTGACTAGTTTAAGAGACTTTGGAAACTCACAACATGGAACACAGTGTTTAACTTACATTTTTAACGCCATCATAGATTTCTATGGCGCACAGTATTTAAATCAGAGAAAATGTTCAGGTGATGACATTTTAAATTTGTTGCATGCTAAGGTTAATTTAGTTGCATTGCCTGACAGCAATTATTAATCTCCATTGTGGTGATTACCCCTTCCTTTTCTGGTGACTTTAGAACCCAAACAGGTTCTCACTAAAGGGGACCAAAGTTTAGCTCAATTACCTATAAAGCAATGCATGGTGATAGCTACAGTGGAACCTTAACCCAAATTCACTGTCAATTTTTAATTTTTGTATATTTTACTTTCCAAAGGGATACAAAAGCTATAAGAGAGTAAATTTTTTAATTTTAATTTGTTATTTAATTTCTTATTTGTTGATTTAAGCTGATTAGTTAATCTTTCGGGGTGTGCCCTCTGATTGTGGTCCAGTTTTCAGCATGTTGTGATAACTAAGCTACAGAATGGCTCTTATCACATGCTATAAAATCCCCTGTCAATGATTCCATTCTGGCATACAGTTTGCAGACAGGCAAGTTTCACAGTCTCAAGCAAAAAGGACTGAAGTGAAGTAGTATGGGCAGTAATTAAGCAGACATGGCTATAAGCCTATTTATGCCTTTAGTTTACCAGTAAGTTCACGTAGTGAGATGCTCCCATCGGGATAACCTAGACTTGACTTTACTCACAGTCAAGCTTGGATTGTCCCCATCCATCTCCCTCTTACCCCATCCCCCGCATTGGTGCCCAATCATCCACCACCATCCTGGTGGCCGAATGCTTCCTTCCTGCACCACTGGAATAGCCTCTTTCCTGAACCACTGGAATAGTCTTTGGTTACACGTCCACTGAGTCTCTCTCCTCTACAAATGTTCCTGTGCACCAGAGCCGAAATAATGCATCGGCTGCTCACACGACATTGAGATCATAGTTTTAACACATAACTCTTACATTAAATGTATTTGAATTTGAATGTGAATTCAAATGCATCCATATCCTGCCCCCTGACCCGTTTTCAGATGTATCTTCCACTATGATGTGCACAGAAACTTAATGGAGCTACTACATGTACCCCACCCCCATCCAGGAACCTCTCTCTCCTCACCTTGACTCTGGGTGATCTCTCTGCTGCCCACCTTGTCCAATCAAACATGCACACATCCTTAAAAGTCCAGTTTTGAAACCTCCTTCTCCATGAAGGCCTTCATAAACAATCAGAAGTTGTATCTGCTTCCATAAATGCTACAGAACTTTCTCTGTATGTCCAGCATGGCCATCATTACCATGTCCAGCCTTTTTATAGTTGTAAACTTGTCCTATCTTCCTTGGGACTTTGCCATGACCTATAAAACAGGGGATGGCCTTATTTTTTGCACAATCCTCAGTATAATGATTTTCCATCATTTATTCATTCAACAAATGTTTATGGAGCAACCTACATGCCAAGCCCTGTTCTAGGATCTGGAGATACTGTGGTGGACGATATAAAATCTCTGATTTCTGGGAGTTTATAGTTTAGCGCATGTAATAGGTGCTCAGTAAACATCTGTTAGAAAATTGCTGAACCAAATATTTTTGTATTTCCCAAAATACCTGTGTTATTTCTATAATTACATAGCTATTTGATGAAGATTTTTTTAAATCAAAATATTTTCATTGTTATGCCTCTAGGAATGGATCAGACTTGAAAATTCTAGGGCATAGGCTTGCTGACCTTTCCATAAATATGAGCATCCAGATCTTCCACATGAAGTACACCTGGCATACAGGGATGGACTGTCACTCCATCAGGAGAGAAAAAAAAATTGAATTAAAGAAAGAGCAATGACTTCAGGCCCATAAGAGTCATACCCCTCTAAACACTCATTACTTAATCATTTATTCAGTAAATACTTATTGGGCATCTGAAGTCTTTAGTCACCCTTCTAGGTGCCCACAATGCAGAGGTGACCATGAGAGTCAAGATGATCAACCAACAAATCACTATATTATTCCAATACTCATTGCTACTATGAAGAAACACACAGCACAGCAAGGAGACACAGAATTATCCAGGAGGCCACTTTATTTTAGATCCAGTGGGAGGCCTCTCTTAGGAAGTGATATTTGGGCAGAGGCCTGAATGAAGGGAGACAACAGAGCATTAAAAGGTCTAGGGTAGAGCATTCCAGGAAGGAAAAGTAGTGAGTGACAGCTGTTGATAGAGGCCAAGCTCAGAATGCTGGAGAAACATGCAGGAGGCCAGCGTGGCTGAAGTGGGGGGAGTATGATGTGGGCAGCCAGACTCAGATCTCAGAGGGCCTTTTAGGTACAGTAAGGACTGCTGGGTTTATCTTAGGGAAGACGGGACACCCATACAGGCTTTGAGCAGAGGAGTGGCATGACCTGATTTATAATTTAAAGAGGTCTCTCTGGCTACTGGGTGGACCTCCAACTGCTGAGAGCAGGAGTGGAAGCAGACAGACCAGTTGGCAGGCTGTTGCAGAGACCACTCGAGGCCAGCAAGGAGACTGGCTTGAATTGAAGTGGAGGTGGATAAAACCGTCATATTCTGAGGGCAGAGTCAATAGAACATGCTGGAGGGTTGGATATGAGACGTGAAGGAAACAGAGTAATCAAAGATGACCCCGAAGTTTTCATCTTGAGCAGAAGATCTCTAGCGATGCTCAACTTGGAGGGCAAAATCCTGAGACAGGCGCAGGTGTGGGGAGAAGGACCCAGGAATTCTGTTTCAGACAGGTGAGGGTCTGAGAGGCCTGCAAGATCTCTAAAGGGAGATGCTGAATATGCAGCTGGATTTGAGGGCCTGAGTGTGAGCTCAGGGGGGACGTCCTGGATAAAGATGTGAATGTAGATGTCATCATCATATACATGATATTTAACGCCTCAGCCTAAAGTAAGTCATATAGAGAGGAAGTGTAGTTGGGAAAGCAAGGGGAGGGGAGAGATGGGGAGAGAAAGGGAGAGAAGAGGGCTAAGGACACAGCCTGGGGTACTGCATCATTTATCATTTGACGGGAGGTGAGAAATTAGCAAAGACAACAAGCAGCAGAAACCAGAGCGGCAGAAGGGAAACCTCAAGAGCGCGACATCCAGGATCCAAGCAAAGGTGTTTCAAGGAAAGAGCGATCTGCCGTGTCAAAAGCTGCTGAAAAGTCAAACAAGATGAAGATTAGAAATACAGAGGTCACAGGTGACACTGTCAAAAGCAGATTCAATGCAGTCGTGAAGAGGACGCTGATCGGAGAGTATCTCAGAGAGACAGAGAGGTGAAGGCGTAACGTGGACTCCGACAGCCCTAGCCCAACTGTGCCCAGACCAGCTGCTTGTTTCCTGTCTGCAATCAGACAAGTACAGAATTTGACATGCTGCTGCAACTCTCAAGTGCGTGATCTGCACCCTGTGCTCTCGGTGAGTGGGATACAGACAACTTTGCTTGCTGTTGAACTCCCGTGGCGAGCAGCGTATGCAGCCGCCTGTGCACTCGGCGTGTCCGGCAGGACTTCACATCCATCTGCAGCTGACTGGAAACTGAAAAACGCATCCCACACCTCAGCTAACTTGAGAAACACTAGTATATGCAGCTCTTTCCAGTGATTTTGCTACAAAGAGCGTAAGAGAGTGAGGGAGGTGAAGGAAATGGTGACAAGACTGGGGTTTTTTTCTATGTCAGTATGTTTACGGGAGAGATTGTCTGCTGCTGGTGTGTCACCCAGAAGAGAGGAAAACGGGGAGATACTGGAGGATGAGATCGTAAATGTGAAGGCAAAGTCCTCACATGGTTGGGACGTGATGGGAGTCTGGACATGGGTGGAGGTCTCCGCCTTCTACGCAGGCAGGCCAGTACTCCCACTGCCAGGAGAGGGAAGGCAGTGCATACAGGGATTGTGGTGTAGCACCTGAAATGAAGGTTCAGTGTTAAGTGTTGTCTCGACATCTGGCACAATGGGAAGGGCCTCGAATGGCTTATCCGCTAGCTCCCCTCTCTCCCTCTGCTCCCCCAAAAGTCCTCTCTAAACGACCCTCCTTCTCAAGGGACCAGGCACAGTGTCTGCTTTTTCCTACGTATCAGGCATTAGTTTCCTGCTAGCCTGTGGAACTATTCAAACAAGCCAATCTCATCCTCCTGCAGGAAGCAGGGGGCACCTCCCCCTAGTGATAATACAAAGCTCCTCCCCCAGCCCCTGGTTATTCACTCCGTTCCCAAATGCAACCCCCGTGTGGCCCTGCAGAGCATGGGTGTCCTCCTCACCTGGGCTGTGAGTATACATGACTAAAACACTGCTGTCATTTTCACCTGTCCAGGAGCTGGTGTTCAGTCACCCCCATAACTGAATCCCTCCCTCACCGGTGGGGTAAAAAGGGAGCCATCAAAACAGGTATAGACATAAGCAGGCTGATAAACTGAGTGTGTGGGGAGGGAAAGAGATATTCCAGTAGTTTACTTGAGTCTTCCGATATCTTGCTAAGAGAAATGAGGTCATTGACTGAGAGTCTGGAAAGGAAACGGGAGTTTGAGGTTTTGGGAGGAAGGAGGTGTTAAATCCTCCTCCCACAGGAACAGGAAGCAACAGGGCGGTCACGTGGGACTGAGGGCAGAGCTAAGGGCTCACTTGGGGTCTGTGGTCACAACTTAAAATGAGATCAAGGGACAGGATATTTCTGAATTGTAATATGGAGCAAAGAAAGCAAGTAGTGGTGGGACTTGGGGTATTAGAGTTTGTAATTTTTGATTCATCATTTACTTGATTCAATGGATTCACTCAATTGATGCATGTATAATAGGTCAGGTTTTGAAGGGAAATAAGACAGGCATTATATCAAGTAAGATAGACATTCTACAATAAACTATACAATGAATTGTTTAAAATTAATTAATTAATTAATTAATTAATTAATTAAAATAAAATGAGGCCGATCAGAAGGGCAGTGTGTCGTTTCTGCAGTCCAGCTCCCCTACTCTGATGAAGCAGCATACAGGCTGGCTTGGGTTTCATCAGGTGGCTCCTAAAGTCTAAAGTCTCTGACACAAGGGGAATCTGGGGCAGACATGCGCACCCGTGTGAAATGGGTCAGAGCGGAAGCTTGCTGGAGCGAAGACACACAGCAATGCCAGCCGTCCACGGAGGCACAGACAGGTTCCGAGATCACTACAGAGTGTAGCCACCTTGCATTGTCCACTGGAATTTGGAAGGTTTAATTTTTAGTCCAGACAGCAATGGAAGTAGACACAGGACACAGGACACATGCTGCGCCTTGGGAAGAGAAGGTAATCCGTGCTTCGCAACATGGGGCGGGCGGCAGGTGCTTGGTGACGTTTTGGTGGCTGAGCGTCCGGTCTCAGGAAGGAGATTCTAGAAATGTGGTGATTAAAACAGACCGACCCTGACACTTCCAAAATTGTGCTTGCACTGCCACATTCTTCCAGCATCTTCCTTCAAAAAACCTGATGAAAGCATCGTTTGCTCTCTGGCCCATTCCCACTTTCTGGCATAACTCATACTTCCAGCTCCCCAGACAACTACCGCCACTTAAAAGAGCAGGCTTCTCTGGTGGCGCAGTGGTTAAGGATCCGCCTGCCAACACAGGGGACACGGGTTCAAGCCCTGGTCTGGGAAGATCCCACATGCCGTGGAGCAACTAAGCCCAGGCACCACAACTACTGAGCCTGAGCTCTGGAGTCTGCGAGCCACAACTACTCAAGCCTGCGCTCTAGAGCCCGTGCTCCACAGCAAGAGAAGTCACCGCAATGAGAAGCCCGCACACCACAACGAAGAGTAGCCCCTGCTTGCCGCAGCTAGAGAAAGCCCACGCACAGCAACAAAGACCCAACTCAGCCATAAGTAAATAAGTTAATAAATTAGCTAAAAAAAAAAAAAAAAAAAACGAGTGTGTGTGCTCAGGAGCTTGTCAGTGGATGAGGACCGCATGGTAGCCAAGTTCTGGAAGTAGATGGCCCAGGGTCAAAGCCTGCCTTCACCACTAGCTGGATCTACGACTTTAGAAGAGTTACCTTACCATTGTATGACTTGATTTCCCCCAAGTGTAAAATGAGGATAATATGAACAAGTATCTCAAAGACTCATTTGAAGATTAAATAATATGATACAATAAAGCACTTAGCCCAGTTCCTGTCACATATTAAGAGCTCAATCAGTATTAGCAGTTATTATAGTCACATGCATTCAGAGCTCCATAAAAAAGTGACTCTGTAGGCATCTTCGTAGCCATAAACTTCAGGTTACTTACTTAGCCAGTAGAGAAGATGCCAAACATCTTTTAATCTCTCTTCAGTCAGGCCCTCCTTGGAACCACAATCCAAGGTTTAAGATATGGCTAATTGGACAGGATTGCAGGAAAATTCCAAAATAGGGGTCTAATGGGGGATCCAGGCCATGATTCTGCTAGAAGCTCATACTAATGAACCCTAGGCAGTGTGTTTAGTGCAAGCAGGTCACCCAGACAATAAACAGAGCTCCATGACCTTGCAACCACCAGCTAAGGGAAGCCTAGGCCATCCCACCTCTGAGGGCTCACAGAGCTGTTTCATAACACCTGGACAATGGAATTTCCTACACTCCATAGAAGACAAATATGTCATGTGTGCATAAGTGGTCTGCATATTACCTAAATGTCAGAGAGCAATAAGAATGTTATCATCACATGGTACATATGCGCACACACACACATGCATGCACACACAGGTATTACTCTTATCATACGAACTTCCATTCAAGCTCAAGATGTAAGACTGTCTAAGTAGTATTTTCTAAACTCTTCAAGATGTGTCCCGTGGATACTTCAGTGAAATAATTCAGCTGCAATGACAAGATTCAGATGTGTAGGCACAAAACTGATTTGTGTCTTTTTCTTAAGAGCCTCAACTGATACGGAACTCGCATCTAATTTCATTCTCCAATTCCCAACTGCAAAAACATTTTTTTTTTCTTTTTTTTTGCGGTATGCGGGCCTCTCACTGTTGTGGCCTCCCCCGTTGCGGAGCACAGGCTCCGGATGCGCAGGCCCAGCGGCCATGGCTCACGGGCCCAGCCGCTCCGCGGCATATGGGATCCTCCCAGACCGGGGCACGAACCCGTATCCCCTGCATCGGCAGGCGGACTCTCAACCACTGCGCCACCAGGGAGGCCCGCAAAAACATTTTTTATTCTATATTTTGGCATTGAGAAAATCGTGTTCAGTTGAGGACAAATGAAATATAATGCAGGGAACCCTCCTGCACTGTTGGTGGGAATGTAAATTGATACAGCCACTATGGAGAACAGTATGGAGGTTCCTTAAAAAACTAAAAATAGAACTACCATATGATCCAGCAATCCCACTACTGGGCATATAGCCAGAGAAAACCATAATTCAAAAAGACACATGAACCCAACTGTTCATTACAGCACTATTTACAACAGCCAGGTCATGGAAGCAACCTAAATGCCCATCGACAGACGAATGGATAAAGAAGATGTGGTACATATATACAATGGAATATTACTCAGCTATAAAAAGGAATGAAATTGGGTCATTTGTAGAGATGTGGGACCTGGAGACTGTCATACAGAGTGAAGTAAGTCAGAAAGAGAAAAACAAATATCGTATATTAATGCATATATGTGTAATCTAGAAAAATGGTACAGATGAACCGGTTTGCAAGGCAGAAATAGAGACACAGACGTAGAGAACAAACATATGGACACCAAGGGGGAAAAGCGGGGGTGGGGTGGTGGTGGTGGGATGAATTGGGAGATTGGGATTGACATATATACACTAATATGTATAAAATAGATAAATAATAAGAACCTGCTGCATAAAAATAAAATAAAATAAAATTCAAAAAAAAAGAAATGTAATGTACTTAAAGACAGACACGATTTAAACTTGGGGGTTGGGGAAGACCCTACCATGTAATAGGAATGTAATATAAATGTTATCCTCCTCCAATTTCACTCTTAAACACACCAACAATAGAACATAATACCAGGAAATAGTTCTACCACTGAAGTGGATAAAAGTTAATTAACCTGTCTCCTACTTACTCAACTCAAATAAGTGAATGGGGGTCGACAAGGAAAAGTAAATGAGTTTTCCCTATTTACACACTGATTCTTAAAAGCTGACATTCCGCTTTCTCAAAACAACTCTTTATTGCTCAACTTTAAAGCAAATGTCATTATTTTCAAAGTTTAAAAAAGTCAAGTGAATAAATGTGCCTTTGTTTGGAAGATTTGAGGATGCTAATGATGTGCAGTAAACAAACCTGTGACTTGAGACCACATGGGCTCAAAATGCTGCGATCAAATCACGGGTCCCATTGACCTCAGGCTGATGATCAGCATCTCCAAACCCTGGTCTCAAATTCTGTAAAACTGAGATTAAAACTACTTATTCGGGCTTCCCTGGTGGCGCAGTGGTTGAGAGTCCGCCTGCCGATGCAGAGGACACGGGTTCGTGCCCCGGTCCAGGAGGATCCCACATGCCGCGGAGCGGCTGGGCCTGTGAGCCATGGCGGCTGAGCCTGCGCGTCTGGAGCCTGTGCTCCGCGACGGGAGAGGCCACAACAGTGAGAGGCCCGCGTACTGCCCAAAAAAACAAAAAACTACTTATTCATTCAACTGTTTGAGGTTGAACACAAGCCATATATCGGTATGGATCTGTAAACAGACGTGGACTTATGCCTCATCCTGCCTTTTAACAGCTGTCGGATCCATAGCACTCACTTAATCCCACCTTATTTACGATGGTGGTAACAATACCTACCTTCCTACAAAGCTTCAAGCATTATAGGAAATACCATGGACACTTAAAGCAGTACCTCGTATCTAGCAACAAATAATGTCAGCTATTATTGACATATTGTCACTATTATTACTAATAAACGTAACTGCTGCATATAACATAATAAGCCAAGTGCCTGCACACTTTAGATGCTCAATATGTGTAAATTTCCTTTTACTCTAATCCTTTTTTTTTTTTTTTTTTGCAGTACGCAGGCCTCTCACTGTTGCGGCCTCTCCCATTGCGGGGCACAGGCTCCAGACGCGCAGGCTCAGCAGCCATGGCTCACAGGCCCAGCCACTCCGTGGCATGTGGGATCTTCCTGGACCGGGGCACGAACCCGTGACCCCTGCATTGGCAGGCAGACTCTCAACCACTGCGCCACCAGGGAAGCCCCTCTAATCCTTTTTTTATGGGAAGAATTACAAGCAGAATTTCTTTCTTCAAAGAAGACCAAGAGATTCTACTCTCTTAAATGACACTGCAAAATTTCTGGAGTAGGGGGATGTGAAAATTTAAGCAGGTATTTACTCCCTATATTAATTAATTCTTATGGCCCAGCAGTTCTTAGGAGGAGGTATGGGGGACCAGTGATTTATAGTATCATCTTCTGGCCCCTTTCTAAGTGAAAGATGCCATAAGTTCCAGCGAGATCAAAACACATGCATGTTCTGATAGGAAAAAAATGACTATACATAGCCTAAATACTCACATTTCTGGTAACCAGACTATCCCATTATATTAATGTAAAGGGCAAAAGAAGTGAAGGGTATAAAGAAAAATCCAATCATTGCTAAGCTCACTGAACCACAAAAATGAGCCATGGTAACCTTTTACCGTAGGGTAGAAATCCATTAATAACAACACTGCCATGCATATTTTTCACTCACGTTCTTTCCCACACATTTGAAATTTTCTTATATCAGAAAGCATTACATAAGCATTTAACTCAACAAACCTCAGAGTCACCCAGACTAAAGTACTCCTCTTGGGAAAACAATCTCACTACGTGAACTCAGGGATGAACACCACCACCCTAAGCCGTGTTGTTGAAACACAAGGCAAACAAACACAAAATGGTGGACTCCTTTTTTAAGGACATACACACTTGAAATAAATGCAGAGACACCCCTCCAGCACTACCACGGACACAAGAGGCTTGTGTTCACAGGACACATGGAAAAGAGAGAGAAATGCAAACAGGGAAGTCTCCCCGGAGAAAAAGGCTGGTGCCCTTTGCAGCCACACAGCTTCCTCCTCCGAGTTTCTCTGCATCTAATATCTTCAAATAACGGGTGCTTTCTAACCAGGGTTTCCATTTCCCAGAGGCCTCTGCCGTCCAGCCTTTGCCTGGGAAAGCAAGTGACACAATATCCCCCTCTCCCTTTACCAGGCAACAAAGAGGATTTACACTGCCTTAAAAACAGAAATCAGCATCTTCAGGATGAGGAGGCCTCTGTCGGCCTGCAGCATAGGGCACTCGGGCACAAAGTATCCAGGAGAAAGAAAATGCATTCCGAGCGGTTAGCACACAGGAGTAATCGAAGTATAATTTAACCATCTGATCAAACACTAATTAGCATAATCATTTGAGGGGAAAATGGCTGGAGGAACCCAGGAACACCTCGATATCTGTGTTCTTAGTGACTTATGAAAAAGAAGACACACAGATTGGGGATTTTTTTCTTTCTGTTCATGGAAAAAAACAGTAAATAAAGCTTAAACACTAACAAGCATCACCAGCTCTGGTTTTTGCAGTCAAAGGAGTTACAACTGAGATTCGGAAGAAGCATCTTGCTTTCTCTCCAGCATCCACAGAAAAGCACAAAACCAATCTTACATCGCAGTAGCGTGGCTCTAAACTATGTGACTTAGTGTTTCTCAACCTCAGCACTATCGACATTTTGGGACAGATACTTATGTGTCGTCGGGGGCTGTCCTGTGCATGGCAGGATGCTGAGCAGCATCCCGGGGCTCCACCCACCAGTGAGGCCAGGGGCAGCCCCTTCTCCCCAGAACTGTGATAACAAAATGTTTCCAGATGATACTGCCCAGTATCCCCGAGGGAGTGGAACTGCCCTGGTTAGAACCCTGTTTTAACTGAAGAACTCAATTTGTCAGGAGCACTAAAAATGATCAAATCGTAAGAGGAGGGAAGGAGGCTTTTATTCCCATCTTCCAAAAATAATGAGCCTATAGTAATAATTCCATGGAATTCCATGGAGTTTATATCTGATGTCTTTGTTTAGAGCTTTATAATAACGCATAACACCTACGCTTGTGCAATTTGGAAAAAAATAATTATAAATACCAGCCTCTCCCCATTCAGAGATTTCTAGAAAGACACAGCTGACTTCCAACAGGCAACCCCTGAGGTGGACACCCACAGGCGGAAAGAACACCATCCCTTGCTTCCAGACTTCAGTGTGTCCTGAGCAGCTGGGGAATCACGGCAGTGTCCCTCCACCTGCCCACATCAGGGCAAACCACCGGTGACTTAGGAAATTAATAGAGGCATAGAAGGCCTCCAGACCCCAGGGAAATATCGCTTTCTTCCTACACTCTCATCGTAGGCATGGAAGCCCTGATACTTGCTCCCAGTTGCTAAGGAGGGAGAGAGGAAGGTGTAAATGATGACAAGGGAATAAATACAGAAATCCCCTCCGTTTCTCGCAAGTGCATCTCCACTACCAACAGATTCATCGCATTGCCTTAAACTGCCTTGGACATTAGTCGGACGGTACCTGGTAACATCCATTTTTATGGAAAGATGGAAACCTAAGGGAAAAGCACTCAACACTTACTAAAGTATGCAATAAATAGTTTCTACGGGTTAAGGTGATTTGTTCCAATAATAAAGCTGAGTCACACAATCTCTCATTTCTATTTTTCTAAGGAGAGTATGTAACCATTTACAATTACTCACAGATCTCTCAAAGGGTATTAAACTTGCTGGTGGAAATACTTATGACCTTTCCATGGAGGACATATGGAAAAAGGCTGCCCTCGTCTGCTGCAAAATTTAAGAGAGAGTAGTCTGGCCAAGTGGCAGAGGCCGTGAGAACTCCAAATCGGAGAGGAACTGTGAGCTATTTTAAACGCATATCTTCTTCTACAAACCCCCTTTGGCAGAGCTTATGACTTCTGAACACAAAGCCCTCCCCGCTTTCTAAAGGAACAGAAGTGCAGGAGCCCTTTGCTGCACAGAAACAGCGTCTACTCTAATTCAAGTACTTATGAGCAAGCAGAAATTACATTTTGTCGGCCCACAATGTCTTTCATGCCATTATTCTTCCAAAGCTAAAAATCAAAACAGCCGCTCTGAAAGAATAATTTCTACAGTGAATCACAATAAAATCGCCCAAGGATTATAACATCCAACTTGTTTCAAATGCCTAGGAGGGAAAGTTATTTTTAATATTATCTAAAATAGGATCTCAGGACACAAAAAGTTATTTTTAAGGTTCTGAATTTAGGCCTCTCTCCAGCACACGTTCGCATCTATTTTAATTCAAAAAATCAAGGACATGGTGTTTTGAAAAGATTATTCCGCCATTAATAACTGTCCTCAATTTTATCATACATATGACAAGGCCTAAAATGCATATATGTCCTTATATGCCCTTTTCTCTTTTTATGACAACGTAGCATTAACGACAATACTTCGTATGATAAATACAGTCCACCTGGGGTCATTTACCTAAAAGAAAGGCGCAGAGGCCAAGAAAACCCAAAAGGGCAAACAGTCCCCAAGCCCCTTACACCTGGCTTTGGAAGGAACTTGTGCACTGATATTGGAAAGAAGACGTGTGTAATGTTCCCAGGTTGGCATCCAGGCAAAACCTCAAGCTGCAAACAGACCTGTATCCCTGTCCTGTCTATTCTGCTCTAGTGCCTCTCTTACACTTTTCCAATATAATAACCCAGAGAGTTTCCCACTATTGATCTCTTCCTGGGAGGAATGTAGTTACATTAAGGTTCAGAGGGCTTCTCTGCCAGGACTCCAGCTGCTAGCAAAGAAGGGGTCGATTTGAGAAAACACAATAGGACCAAGTCCAACAGCAAAGCACGTGCTAGCAACAAACCTGGATATCAAATATGCTAAAACAATAAGAAAAAATTACGTATGTGTATGTATGTGTATATTTGGATACAAAGAAGCATAGATATTTGTACAGATATATATACAGATGATTCTCAATGTACTAGCATCCAAATTAGAAGTCCCTGGTTGGGATCGCACCCCCCTCTACTCCGGATCTTCCCTGTTACCAGCCCCTGCCACCGACGTTCCTCAAATCTGCCCAAATCCAGGCCTCCCTGGTGGCGCAGTGGTTGAGAATCTGCCTGCCAGTGCAGGGGACATGGGTTCAAGCCCTGGTCTGGGAAGATCCCACATGCCACGGAGCAACTAATCCCGTGTGCCACAGCTGCTGAGCCTGCGCGTCTGGAGCCTGTGTTCCGCAACAAGAGAGGCCGTGATAGTGAGAGGCCCGTGCACCACGATGAAGAGTGGCCCCCACTTGCCACAACTAGAGAAAGCCCTCGCGCAGAGGCGAAGACCCAACACAGCAAAAATAAATAAATAAATTAATTAATTAATTAATTTTAAAAAAAAATTGTGCCCAAATCCTTGTGGTAGTCAATGAAGCCCTAGCCCTGCATATATATATATATATATATATATATATATATATATATATATATATATATATATATATATATATATATATATACTCTCTCAATAAGTCACTACTCAATATAGAGCTCCCCAACAGCACACCGGGGTCTACATGAAGCTTTACGGGGTTGACGTTCTAGCTACCGTCTGACCCTCTACCTCAGCCAGGGGCTGGGCAGCCTCTTTCCAAGTTTGTTCTATCCAGAGCTGGATTATGCCACCTGGATCAGAATAATAATACAGATACTTCAGTCATGCATACCCCAGAGCTGCAGAACCAGACCCCTCTGGTGGTCAGAGCTGGGAAACTATAAAACAAACAATATAAAAGATCACACGAGCCGTACGCACAATCAGGCTGAAGGACCCATGGGGGAGGGAAAAGACAGCAAAGGTACATATCAGAATTAGACCTCAGGAGCTTTGCAAACTACAGCCCATTCCCAATACAATGCCAGCACCGAGTCTCCTGTGAGAGGCTCATGAGGGGAGAAGCCTTCCAGGAAACACCCAACTTCTTCCTCCCTGACCCGGCCCACCTGGGCTTTAAGAACCAGTGGCCCTGATCCTTAACTGGACCAAGGTCCCGACAGAGGCACGGTAAAATGGAACACGGTTCGAGGCATCAACAGACTGGCCTCCAGTCAGCACGCACCCTCCCTCCTCCCGCTCACACTCCTGCTGTCCTGACACGGGGTGGCTCCTTCCTCCCTGCCCATGCTTGGTCTTCCCATAAACCTTAACTTCCATGGCTTCGAAGCATCTGATACCACAAAGGCCTACAGTGTATTCTCACCTTCCCAGCCCCAGTGATGGGGTGATGGGGCTATGGAGCCGTGGGGGTGGGGGAAGACCAAGGGGTCTCTTGCGACTACAAATCAGGGGGGGTTGTGCCTGGTGATATGAGATCTCCTAAGACATAGATGAACTGACCACTGATCAAAGTCATTACCCAAAACAAATACCAAGATCACATCTAGGTCAAAATTCTTCTACCCACGTTTCTACATATAAGTAGCCATCAAGCCTACAGTAAAACAGTAGCCACCAAAGATTTAATAGCTATTGATTTTGGTGAGTCGTAATATGCATGTACACGTCTGGTAATTAACCATCCATTCACTTTCTGCTATCATGTCAAGGCACCAGACAGACCCCTGCTAACCTTGGCTTTACCAGCCTGAATAATTTATGAAAGAAGAATTCTGTACTTTGGAGGGCCTTTCATACATTTTACACATTTCCTTTCACTGGCCAATGAAACAGACAAATGGCTACCCTTTGCAGGAACTGGCCGTGACAAGTTCCAGGAGGGGTGATAAAAATCACCACTGCACCCTCTCTAGAGTGTGCAGTTGCTCGTTTGACTAGTAAAGTACGTTGTGGCTGTTGAGGTCTTCAGCTCATCCCTGAAGTCTCACACGTGATATTACAAAGCACTGTTATTTCTACCCTGGCAGCTACAAATCGGTTATTAAGAATGCTCTACAGCCAATATTAAGAAACAAACACTGTAATTAAGCAGACTGGGACTTGGGGTTTTTGGTGTCTTATGGGAACTCAAGATCAAATTATGCCACAGTGGGGCTACTGTGGAGAGAAGAAATGAATCTCAAGTTTCTCTGATGAGAAACTATGTTTACTCAAAAGCTTCCACAGTAGAGCTCAGGTCTTTACATAAAGGAAAAAAAAAAAGAGTAAAATTTAAAAACACAGCAAATTGCAGTGGTTCTAATTATCTTCATGCTTTGCCTTTCTGTAACAATATAATTGTAAAAATTCTCCCACTGTCCTGAAGTCCATGCGATGAGTGAAAAAGCAGGTCTTGTGAGAAAAATCAATGCTTTGTTCAATATTAGGAAAAGGAATCAATGGTAAGAGTGTCCACTGCCATCAGCCATTTCCAATGACATGGCTCCGCAGGGTGTGACACAGGCCACCTTGGTCAGCATCCAATGGACCCATTCATGCTGGTTCTAACCCCAACTTAACATAGCCATCACTCAGTCCCATGAGGGTACAGAAGGCACCTGGGGACCCTGAAGTCATCAGAGTCTTCACTGGGAGTGTTATTACCACTGTCATTTTGCAGAAGCATCCAATAATTTGAGATTCAGGCATCTAGAAAGAACCATAAACTGACTTCACTGTGTTTAGTATTTATGCACAGTGGACAAGAAGAAGAATGGCTTAAGTTTTGTGTAAAGCCAAGCTTCAGACTGCTTCCTGGTTCATCATTTTCATACTAAAAGAGGCAAGGCTCATATGAATCAAAATCTGCAATCAATTAGTTCAAATCTCCTTCCACCACCTCATCAAACCTGCCTGTTCCACAGTCTAAGGAGACTGGCTACAAAACAACCCATTGCATAGCTGGTTCTTCACAAGATAAAAGGAAAACGCTTTTCACAGCATCATACTTTGGGGTTGGTCTGGCTTTTGTTCAGATGTGCAACCTGTACACCAGCAGCATTTCCATACAAACTCAAGGATTCTACCCTTAACAGAAAATAAGGTGTGCTTGGGGCCAGTAAAACCAAAATGTTACACTGAATAAATGCAGTCCTAGCAAAGAAGACTATTTCATTCCTAAGAGCAAGTGTGTTCGTTTTTCTTTGTCCAGGAACATTTACGTCAATCAAGCAGCCTGTGGTGACACTGCCTATCCCAGCTGGACTGGCCAATTAGAAGAGTATAGGCCACAATTTTTTAAATCTCCAAAATTTAATAACTGATTAATATAGAGGAACCTATAATAATCGCAAGATCCTAAATGGGAACACTTAGTAACTGCTCTACTTTAAACATGCATGCAGATTCACCCTCCCACTCCGTGCTGCTGAGCAGCTTCAGGAAAGACAATGCTTATTGCCAAGTAAATATCTGTGGCAGCCCTGCAAGTTCAACACGCTCCCTTCACTTCATTCCTCTGTTCACACCTACCAAAGCCCAGTTTCCAAATAATACAGATACTGGCTCCGCACCCTCACCTCCCCAAGTCTGACATGGACTTAAGCCCTGAGAGCATTTCAAGAATACTCTGCAGAGTTCAAAGCGATTTCTCAGTATTTCCTCAAGGGCTGTTATGCTTTTATTCTCCTCCAAAAAAAAAAAAAAAAAAATCTCCATGGTCCTGGGGTGGTAGGGGAAGCCAGCATTTCGTATGGAGGTGATCTCACGTTTTCAATTTTTTCGCTTTCCCAGCCGCTGCATTTAAAAACGGCTTGCTCACTCTTAAATCTTACTCACTGTCTTCTGCGTAAAAATAACTTAAATAGGGATGCAGGCGAGATTCATTAATCCCTGTCATTCTGTCTCTCTGTGTAGTAGCCTCTTTCCTTCTTCTTATCTCATCATCTGTCTGGTCAGCTCCATGCATCCCTCTCTGTTCCACCGTGATATGTATTTCCATAACCCTGGGGGCTTGAAGACCAAAAATTAACCCAAGTGAATGATTTTTAAAAAATAATAAGTATTGACAATATAGAATAAAGACAGAGCTCCAAAAATTAAACGATGATAAACACTGTAAGCTCCAAGACACCTAATTTGATTCTCGTATTTGATACAAATCACAATTTTAATGGTAAAACATATTCCTTTCATGTGACTTTGATGAAGGAACCAACTTTTACAATTGGTTCTGCTGGAAAAGAAGAAAAAAAAGATAATGATGAGACAGACACCCATAAATCAACAGAATGCTTAAGAAACTACTAATGTGATTTTTTAAAGACAGTTAAGGCCTAAGGAACTGAGCTTTGTTTTGATATCCTTGGAGGCTCTTTGATGAAGAAATGAATTCCCAGGAACCCCTAGGGAAACTTATGTGTTGGTGTGATGTTTCTGACTGGCTTTCAGAACGCGACAGGGTGTTACACCTTGTATAGGATTTTCAAATCGTGCCAGTTAGCAACGTACACTTGAGAACAAGGGGTCCAATGCATTTATTAACTTATTTCCTGTGACATTTGACCCAATCCAAGTCACAAAGAACACCTAAAGCAATTATAGCATCGTTATGTAACTGTGATGAAGTCCCATCACATATTCCAAATGTGAATCCATTTCGGAAACGAGAAGAAAATGCCCCCAGAAGCATTTCTAGAAAATGAGCATTTCCACAGCCATGGAGTCAGTGCATCAGACAAGATGGCAGCAGCCAAGGAATGCACACTGCTGCTTACGTGCATTTCTCGCAATGGTTTATACAGTAGAATCAGAGATGGGGCAGACAAGAAGCTAACCCGGCAAGGAAGGATAAGAGAGATGCAGGAGCCATGGGGCAGATGGGAGAGAGGAGGGCGCGAAGGAGGGGAGAAGGCTCTGCCCATCATCCTGTCCTTTCTGTCCGTCAGAGAACATCTGTTTCCACCTGCCCTGCACGCGCTTTGCTCTGTGCGAAGGACACACCCCGGCACGGCAGGAGCCTCACCTTCAGACCTTGCCATCCAGTAAGGGAGACAGTCACTAGCCAAACAGGCACCAAATAAACAGAGTCACAGATTACTCTAGACACTGTCAAGGAAACGGCCAAGGTGTTAGGAAAGCAGATCATGCAGGAATCTAATCTGGGGCGAGCAGGTCTCTGAATCCAGTCTTTCCAAACATCCCGATCAGAAGCTGTCTAACCTCTGTACCCAAAACTGGTTATCCGCGCCTGCCCTCCTGCCGCCTGGGTGGACGGTGTGCCACCGGCCGAGGAATTCAGAACTGCACAGTGTGTACAAGTCGGGCTGCTGGAACCTTCCATTCCCCCTGCCTCATCTTAACCCATAAATCCAACAAGGGAAATGCAACTTTGAGTGTTTTCATATTTTCAAAACATGAAAAAAAAAAAGTAATAAATATGGGGGGAGGGGCGGGAGAAGATGAGAATTTAAAATGAGAATTTCTGTGCCCGGCTCGGTGGCATGTGAAGGATGAACACCTGGCCCAGGCGAACAGGTGCTGCTTGGTTTGTCTGGGGGCGCAGGAGGAGGTCCTGGACCGCGGGGATGGCTGGGGGAGCGCAGAGGAGCGGCGCGGAGCCTCACCCCCGTGCCCAGCAGCGGCGGCGAAGCGGGCTGGGCCTCCCGCAATGACATTGGAAGGTCAGCCAATCAGGCGCGGGGCTGCTTCCGAGCAGCCACCTCCGCCGAGAGGAGGCGCCCGCGGGGCCGGGCTCCCCAGCCAGTGGGAAGGGAAGGCGGGATGCAAACGCACGGTCCGCGGGCCCACCAGCCCCGGACACCGCCTTTCCCTTTCTCTGCACCTTCGAGATTGCAACAGATTGCTGGGAGCACCGGCCTCCTGGGGAAAACTGGAAACAAAGACGGCGGACCCTGCCTCGCCGGCCGTAGCCTTTGCATTCGTGGCTCCTGTTGGGCTGAACTCCGGGACCCGGGAGGCTGGGCCCGGCGAACTTGAGAAGCCGCGGGGAGGAGAGCCTCCGGCCGCCGCGCCGCGCAGAGCACCGCTGCTCGGAGGCGGCGACTCCGTCTGCCCGTGAAGGCTGGCTGCACGCGTCTTGTGAGGTTTGCCGCCCACTAGTGTCCTGTGGCAGGGACACAACTGACATGAAGGTATAGCACCGCCTCACCATCTCCCAGGCCGCCGATGGAGCTGGTCCCGGGAGCCAGCGTGCGCGGTAGCGCAGCGCCAAGGAAATGCCCAGACACAGCGCCCTCCTGCGAACGCCCGGGGCCTCCGGCCGCCCCGCCAAACACCCAGGGGACCCAGAACGCGGGAGTGCTCGCCTCTCTGCCTTACCTAATGCTAACTATTATTTCCACTGTCTGTTAATTATTTATGAGGCGCATTCATAATCTCAGCCGTAGGATTCGGCTAATTTTGTGAAATTTGGATGCCATAGTTTTGTAAATGCGTCCACTGAGAAATCCATCGTTTTATTTTTCAAACATAAATTTCCAGTCTCCTGCAGTGTTCTTAGGTCTTTATAAAATGACCTTCCCTGGTTTTTTCTCTCTCCTTTACATGGAGTTTCAATGCCCATTGCATTGAGTCTCTTTATGAAATACTCACTGCATCTCATCCCAGACACATCAGTGATAAAACACTTTGACAGCTACATGGAGGCCCAGGAATTAGGGATTTAGATTGGCTTTTTTTTTTTTCTTGGTCACAATTATTTTCCCCTATCAGCGTGCTGTATTGGACCAGTTCTGCCCAGTGAGTCACTGATTCACAGCAACAAACTGCGGTCACACCAAAGTGGCATTCAGGAGAGAGTAAGAAGTGGAGAAGGATCGGCTGGAATTTAATAAAGGTCTGCATGGCATTTTGTTTTCCTACACAGGGCATCTTGTAGGGGCACCCAAGCTTAAGAGACCTAGAAAATTTTTATGAACCCTATAATTCTGGGGTGGAATTTAAATCTCCTTAATAAAAATAGGAGAGGGAGAAGTGGGGAGCAAGCCCTGGAATTATTCACCTGATAACATTTTTTTGACTTCCACGTATTTACATGAATTAAATAAAAATCACCTTAAAACCCTGAAGCTGCATTTGCACTCATAAATGTCTGCTCCTACATTTAAATAAAATATAAGTTTGCGGTACGTAATTCCCTGTGGAGATGACAGGGGATGCAGAAAGGTGCTGCACAGCCCACTTTCTTTTTGACGAGCACCCTTCTCTCTCCCAACACCCACCCTCTCTAAGCTCCACAAGCTCCCTGAAAATGGCAAAGCGGCAAAGCCCAGAATTGCATGGCTCAGGAAAGGATGATGTCAGGGACCTATGTGTACATAACAACAGAAGTCAAGGATACTAGCAGAAATGTATTATATAGAATAAATCTGCTTATTAGGCCCATCTAGGCTTTTAACAAGAATTGTAAACTAGAGTATTCTCATCAGAGTTAAAGCCAAAAGAAATTGTGATAAAACACAATGCAGTGTGTTTCCATCCCAAGGAAAGGCTGTGAGACATATCTGCACATATAGGGACCCCCATTCCCTTGCACAGTAACTGAAGCTCCCTGAGAGTATTTCCAGAACATTGCAGGACAAGTTGACTGCTTTAAAACATGATGACTGCACCTGATCAGGTGAGGTAATTCATTCAAGGATTTAGCCCATGAAGGGACTGTTCTCTGACTTCTATGTTTTACCCTGAATACTGTCTGCAGCCTGTCCAGCAACCATGCTTTCATTATGAAATAAATGCACATCCCATTACATCAGTAGGAAAAACGCTGTTGCCTACTGTTAAAATGCAGATACACTGTGGGCTTCTTATTTTATGAGTACCCCAAAATATCAAACTGCATAATCTTTTACAATTATATTTTTGTTATCATGTCAGACGTTTTGATGTTTCAGGCCTAGCAGTAGTCAGTTTAGCTATTAGAATTCATAGATTTTTTATCACACACATTCAGGAATTTTTCAAAATTAAGGTAGACCAAAATATGACATTATTGAAAAAAAATCTCTCAATTTTCTTCAAGTCTCATTCAGATAGGTAAGAACCATTTAATTTCACATTTTTGAAATACAGTCCTATGAACAGGCATCATTCCAAACTGGACTCTTATTTTATTTTGACATGACTATCTATTTTATGATCCTTTTCACAGTATGCACTGAACATTGTTCCTTGAAAACTCTTTAAAGCCAGTTCCCCTCACAAATGAAAAGAATCCAAAGCTCTACAGTCAGGACTTTTTTTTTTTTTTAATGCTTCATCATATAAGGAGAGGGCCATTTTTACATGAGATTCCATATCCTTCTGGTAGATAGGATCAGAACATGTAATACAGCAAACTAAAATATTCATTTGCATGTACAGTCTATATCTCATATTGTGAAATCTACCTGTATTCATTATAGTATCAATAGTAGTGGTTATCAATCAATTTTAAGGGTCCTGAAAAAGGTATAAGAAGATAATGCTCTAGGACTCAGTATAAATGCACATACATAGCCTTTGAACGTATTTTCCACAGAGTAGATTATTTGAGGTTTTATACAATTTTCTCACTATATATGACTCTATCATGATTATTTTAGTAAAACTGATTCAAAAAAAAATAGTCAAACATTTTAGCATCTCTGTTTCAGAGACCATACCAGACCTATTTCTGTCACATATAACTATGAAACTGTAAAACAGATACCAATTGACTGACAATCAGAAGCACAACCTCTTTCCTCATCCTGAAATACATACTTCTCAATAGGGTGGAAATTATGTTTCATCCCATAACCCAGCCCCTTTTGAGAAGCCCAGAGATGTACGCCCTGACAGGTGAGACAGGCCGTCAATGCTCTGTGGCGCTGGAACACGTATGTGAGCATTTTTACATTTTCTCTGAGTTCACATTAGCAGAGCAGCATAAAGGGCCGACTTTCCTGATGCCTCACCACACATTAGCTAAAGCAGATCTATCCCCCAAGGTAAATTCCCGCGAGGCTGCAGAAGAGGTATAGTGCCCTCTGGGAAAGATGGGTGTCATGTCAGAACTTGTTGCAATTCTTTCCTGCTAGGAAATCTCAAAATGAAAGTTTTGAACACTTTGCTTTAGGTTATATTAGAGAGCAAAGTATCATTTTAATGTTAATTTCAGGATTTCCTTCTTGCAGTGTTACCTTTCCTTAGTCATCTTTTTTTTTTAATTTTACAAAGTTTATGCATTTCCTCTGGCCTGTCGGTGTGTTGATTCTTTAAGTACTATCTTGGTAGGCAAAGAAAATGCACCTCTATGCAGCTAACACTCAGAGCTGCCCTGTGCATCTTCCAGGAAAATCTTACAGCCTCCCCTTGGCTTCTGGTATTTTCTCATAAGGGCTAGATTTCCTTCCTTTCTCTCTCTCCCCCTCCCTCCCTCCTGGGTAGGGGATTCTGCTTAATGGTTTAATTTTAACTGTCAGCAAGTCATACATTTTATGCAGATTTGTGTTCCGAAATTTGAAATGGGAATTGAAGCTCTAGCGACTCCCAGGCAATGCCAAATGATGACAATTTCCTCTCATTCCCAGATGAGAGGAAGCCATTCATACATGCGAGTTCACATTTACGCGGTGACAGGCAACCAAAGGTGCAGTCACACTTACTAATTGGATCTGACTCAGTCAAGAGCAATAGCTTTTCAAATACCCAGGAAGAAAGCATTTCAAGATATAATATTGGATGGACATGAGGAAAGGAATGCTATTTGCAACAGTCGCTGATTTCATTTTTACAAGTGTACAGGTGTTTTAAAGAATCTGTCAACATTTCAGATGATGTAATGCTTATCAGTGCCTACAGTGCATATTTTTACATAAATGGCTGTGGGGATTCTGTAGTACCAAGAAGGGGGATGCTGGTGGTAAAAGGACAGATCTTTCTTCAAGGCTTTTCTTGCTGCTGGAGATGAACAGCAGCAGAATTAAAGCACATGTTTTAAAAGCTCAGAAAGCTTTGAATCTGAAGGCAGACGCTCTTAACTGACCCCTCCACCTGCCTGCACTTGGAATGTCATGTCCCTTGCAGTCTGTGGTGTGTCAAACCGGCGATCTTTCTATCTCTCTTCCTCTCAGCAAACCCGGTTTGTTCTGAATGAGGGAGTTATCTAGTACAGGAGTTAGCTCGGAGCTGTCACTTTGCTAGGTAAGCGCCTTTAAATGATTACAGAGCAATTTTTCACCCGTCCTCTCTTCACTGCCTCCTCTCCTCCCCGAAGAAATATAAATAAGATTTTTAAAACATAAAAGCCTGCAAATTTCAACCCAGATGCAGGAGGAAAAGGGAAAGACTTCACCCATGCATCCAGTCCCCCCACACTCCGGTCAATACAAGAAATGAAATTCATCACAAACCGAAAGGCTCACCATTCGCGAAGCTCTGGAACAAGGAGAGAGCCAGTATCCACATGCCCCTGCTGCTCTCCGGCCTCCCGCGAGCGCCGCGCCGGCCTCGCCCCCCGCGCTCCGCCCGGCTCCGCTCGCTCGCCACACGCCCGGGGGCCGCCGCCCGCCCGCCGCCGCCGCCGCCGCCGCCGCTGCTGCCGCCGAGCCGCCCGGGCACGCGGCGCGGCCGGGCTCCGGGGCGAGGGCTGCGCTCGCCGCGCGCCGCGCTCCTGCACACCTGCTCCCGGGCGCCGCGCCCAACGCTGCGGCCAGAGCGGGCCGGCGGGGCTGCAGCCCAGGTGCGCCGTCAGCTCAGGGGGCCGCCGGCAGGTCGGCAGGTGGACGGAGCCGCAGACGCGGGCGTGAGCTCATCCCGGGCGCCCGGCGCCCCGACTGCGCAGCAAGCGGCCTCCCGTGCGTCGGCCCTCAGCCTCCGCATCCAGGCAGCAGGCGGGCGGGCAGGCTCATCTTTCCTCTCCTGCGGCCCGAATCACGTTGATCCCTCGCTAACCTTCCCTGGCTGGGAGGCGGGCGGGCGGGCGGGCGAGGAGCGAGCGGAGCGGAGGCGAGCGGGGACCCCCTCCCCTGCCTCTGGCCGCTGGGGCGCTCTGCAGTCTTAAAGCAGCAGCCGAGAAGTGGAACCGAACTGGAGGCAGGACCGGAGGGAGCGCAGGCACCTCACAACCACGCACAGTCATCGGGATGCATTTCTTCGAGGTTTAAATCATCATTTCAGCAGCCCATTATTTTTAGTTATTTTCTTGCCGGTTGCTAATAAGATTATGGCCAGGGGTGACTATTCCAGAAGGTTGCCAGATAAGCAGAGGTGACCAGGAAAGGGCAGCAGTTTTAATAAAATGTGCAGCTGGATTTAGCTTTCGTATTTACTGTCATAAAAGTCCAGTTCATTTAACTAGAGAGAAATGCAACTTCCAAATCCTGCTGCTACTGTAAAGATCTCTATGGTTTCACGGTCTAATTTTTAATTATCTCAAATACATGGTAGACTGCAAATATAGGCAATTCTAATTTTGCTCTCTGAATGGTGCAAAAAAAAAAAAAAACCTGATTAAAATTGTTGATAATTTGAGTAATTCCAAACATATAACCCAACCACATTACTGTGAAAAGCCAATATGACAACATTTCCTGAATGTTCTGTAAGGTCGTTGAAGTCATAATAATATCTAAATAACACCTTGAAAAAGCTCATGCATACATATTCCATCACTTTGCCAAATAACTACCAACAGGGCTGGAATGCACCCAATTAGGATCCAAGGTAGAATTTCTGGGGCAAGGCATGAAAGACTGAGGAGAAGCCTTTAAGCAGGGAGGGAGGTCTCATGGGGAATAAGTTGGGTTTCCTGGGCACTGGGTACCTTGTGCCTAAGCTCCACACGCCCCTCCAAATACAAACAGGAATGAAGCACACCTAGAACAGCTCACAAAATAACAGGCAAAGCAAATGGTGAGGCAGAAACAAAATGGTGTTTTACCAGAGTTGGGCACAAGATGGCCAGGCCCTGTGTATGAGGAAGGGCCAGCTGAGCCCAGCTGCGTGCTCGCCATCGCTCTGCAGCTGCAGGTGGTCACGTGCTGCAGCCCACTCAGGACTGCCAGCCCAACCCTGCCCTACGCACTCCCCAGTGTCCTGTGGCTTTGCACACCCAGGGTGCTCAGGCTCTGGGCTTTCCTAAACGCAGCCCAGGAAGGCAGGTAATGGGGTGATTTCTGTTCCTGCATCCATCTCCTCCACCCATTCATTCAATTCACAAATTCTTAACTGCATACCAGCCACCTGTGAGGCTCCACTCAGCCTTAATTGTCAGGCGCTCCAGCACTGGGGTCAGACACACGCAGGGTCAGAGTCCAGCTGGACCACTTACCCATTGCAGGGCTCGTGCATGTTACTTGTGCCTCATCCTCACACAGAAGGGAAATTAGCAAGGTTCCTGATGCATATGGTGATGAAGATCCGCTGACATATTCCTAAGCATGTTGGTCACTGTGATAAAGGATGGCTGTGGTTATTACTGAGGTTGGGAGCAGGGCCTGTTACATAATTTGCAGGGTCCAGCGCAGAATGAAAATGGTGGCGGGGGGCTTCTTTTACAAAAAGGAAAAAGGCACTATTTAAGGTGCTAAAATATAAAGCTTTTCCCTTTCTTTCTCAGTCTCTCCCACCCTGTCGTGGTGTTTTTGTTTGTTTGTTTGTTCGTTGTTTAATGTCATGCTCCCTTGGTCACAGGAATAGTCCAGGGTGAGTGTGTGTGACTCAGGGAAGCACCAGTGGCCCACGTCCACCACCCTCCACTGGACCAAAGGCCGTGCCCCACCGGTGTTGGGAGGGGGAAGTCCATCCATCTCCCTTTCCTGCAGGCCACTGCCCCAGTGTACGGTGGACAGGAGATCGCCAAGGGACTGCAATCTCCCTGCTGGGTGGCGATTGTACCTGGATCAGAGGTGGCCCTGGTCAAGTCACTTGTGCAATATGCCATGGCTTGGCAGGCTGGGGGAGGGACATCCTAAAAACCACGCTGATTCGAACCTCAGCACTCCCTGTGTGGTCTCAAGGCCCCACCTGCAGACTGAGGGCACCAGCAGAACCCAAGCCTGCTCTTCCAACATGACCCCGTCGCCCCCCCACCCCCACTCATCCCATCAGAAAGCGGGAGCGACTGCAGGTTGGAGAGGTGGAGGCCAGTCAAGGCCCAGGGCACCACGGGAGGTGACTGGAGGCTGGATGGTGTGGGAGCCGTAAGTACAGAGATAGAATTAATTTTAAAAACTAATAAAAATTTTATGATGGCAGCTACAGAGCATTTAACCCCAAGGGCAGGCCTTTCTGGGAAGGGAGATCCCAGGGCAAGAGTATTTGTCACCAGCAAAGCCCACTGGGGCCCCCAGGGAAAAATAAGAGGGAATTTAGGAGACAAGGTCTCACCTCTTCTTTTGTGCTTAGTCTAGTTTCACTGGCCATTACGATGCCGAGTGCAGAGCCATCAGATTAGAGTTCCCGCCGTAGAACTGCTGCCAACACCCCGACTTGGCAACTGCGCCCTGTGGAGAAGCCCTGCGCAGAAGCCCTGCGCAGAAGCTCTGCGCAGACGTCCTGCAGAGAAGCCCTGCGCAGAAGCCCTGCACAGAAGCGCTGCGCAGAAGCCCTGCGCAGGGCACCTCAATTCAAAATGGCAGCAGTGGGCCATGTGCAGAGATGCTGCGCCCCGGCACTTGGCTGTGAGCAACACGCATGCGCTTCGCGGCAATGACTCCGACCCTCCCTCCGCAGACCAGAAACCTGCAAAACAGCCCCACCGTCAGCCTGTCAGGAAAGCGTGTGCTCTAGAGCAAAGCTGGCACCTCTCCATTCTCTGATCAAAGAATAAAACTTTCCTCTGCTTCTGAACCCAACTTGGTCTCCTTCTATTGTTGCGAGTGACACCAGGCAGAAGGACCCAACTTGAAAGGGTCTGTGACACATTGGTCTCAACTCCATGAAGCCAACCCCCTGTGGTCTTCCATCTAATGCATCTCCTGCAGACTGAGTTGGTTAATGATCCAGAATGGGCCTAACCAAGCACCAAGCTCTCTTTTTGCAAATATTTTTAGAACATACTTCAGTATAAAAATATACTCACATCCCACGAAATTGTGAACTCCATGAGCTCAGTTACTGCATTTCTCCAGAAAGCTGTCCCCCAGACTGGCACATGCACACACTCAGTGAGTACCCATGGAATGGAATGCAGAACTCTGATGCAGGTAGACGGTGGAAACTGCTCTGTGTGATACATACACATAAGTGCCTCATACACACCTGCGACAATTTAGCTGAGCCTTCAAGTGCAGTTAAGATGTCAACATGCAAAGCAGAGTCAAGGAAAGGGGACATTCTGCCCAAACAGCCATCAGGAGAAACCAACTTTTTCAAATACACTGAGGTTTAATGTGTCTTGGTTGAAAACCTCTTTGGAACTTCCCCGGGTGAAACTTGAGACTGACTCCAGCATGCGGAGGGCTAGAGATGGAACACAGAGGCAGCCACCCCAGAAGGTAGGTGACAGGTGTAATAAGCAAGGAAACTTACATAGGAGGCTTGTCTTGGGTACATCTTTGGACTCACCCCCAGAATCTTAAGAGTTTATAACAAGAGAGGCCTTAATGGGGTTAAATCACATATCCAGTCAAGATGGTCTCAACACCTTGCTTTCTCAAGTTTGCATCCTTGAAGTGTCTCCTAGTACAAGAAGGCTATGAGATGGGAGGCTGGAGGGAAGGAGCCTCTGATTGCCTGGTTCCACCTTAAGGGTCAACCGACAGTGGGGTCCTCTTGAGGACCTCCTCCAACAATGTAATTCTCCTTTTTGGTACAGTATTGCTAATTAATGTAAACCCTGGCCTCCTGAAGATCAACATTTGACCTAAAACCGTACCATATGGAATTAGCCTCCCTCACCCTCCTCCCTCCTCCTACTGCTCTGGGTCAGCCTTCTCAGCAGAAGAGAGATAAAGTCGAAGGGGCTACTTTTGTGCCCACTTGAATGATGCCAAATAAGAAGCAACCCGCATTTGGAGAGCATTATCATCCAAATTGCATGGTCTGTTACTCCTCCATTTCCTGTTGGGTTAAGAAAAGCATTTCTGAAGTGGTAGCATTTGAGCCATGGTCTAGAGGAGGGTTGGAGATGAGTCAGGGGGGCATTCAGGTGGAGAGGTCATCAGTGGCCAAGTAAGGTAGGCTCACTCCTTTCTGATACATGGAGTTAATTCTGACCAAGACGATAGGTAGTTGCCCACACGGGAGCTATGTCAGAGTCCTTAGGTGGCTGAAATGAGTACCACAAACTGGATGACTTACAACAAAAAGGTACTGTCTCAGTTCTGGAGGACAGAAGTCCAAAATCAAGGTGTTGGCAGGGCTACACTTCTGAACCTCATAGGGGAGAATCCTTCTAGCTTCTGATGGTGGCCAGCAATCCTTAGAGTTCCCTGGCTTGTAGATATAACTCTCCAGGCTCTGTCTTCACATGGACTTCTCCCGCTTGTGTCTCTTCCCATCTTCTTATAAGGACACCGGTCATTCTCAGTGAGGCATTCACCCTAATCCAGTGTGACCTCATCTTAACTGATTACGTCTGCAACTTGCAATAAGCCTCCTTCCAAATAAGGTCACATCTGAGATACTGGGGGTTAAGATTTCAATATCATTTGGAAGAGACACAATTCAACCTAGAACAGGACCCAAAATCAAAAGACAAGAGGTGTGAGAGGCGTTTCCTAAGAGAAGGAACATGGACTTGGATGGGGACCCCAGGGTCTTGCCCCACCTCTCACTTTCACCCAAGGCCCATTTGTGGTGCATGCGCCAGAGAAGAAGTTCAGACTTCATCGTGGAGTCTCAGTTTCTCCCCTTGAAAACTGAAATAATCATGCCTGCTCTTCTTATCTTAAAGGACCGTTGAGATGATCAAATGAGATATGGGAATTGGCTTAGATAAAGATTGCACAGAGAACAACTACGTGGAATCATTACTGTCTACAACTGGACCTGCAGAAACATTTTGAGTAAATTTATTACTTGATAAAGCCTCCTTCTGGCCGTTGGTGCTTTGATTAAATTGAAATCAGGCACTATTACACCTCTGGTCTCAGAGCTGCAAAGGGCAGAGACGCTCGAGGGTGTCAGCAGTGGTCCATCCATTTCTTCTTCCAGCAAACTAATGGAGACTTCAGCAAATATTTGGAGCATGCCTGCTACCTCCAAGTTGCTCTCATAGTTCCTGGGAGCTTAAAGATGAATAAGCATGGGCCAGGAAGGTCTCTGCGTACTGTTAGGGAACCTCTAGGCTGCTTGAAATGTTCTCTGTCTGACTCTGTCTGGGTGGAAGTTACAAGAATACACGCACATATAAAGATTCATCAAGCTGTCCACTTAAGTTTAGAGCACTTTACACAATTGACCATATGTAAAAAAAAAAAAAAAGACTATAACACCGTCCCTACTAATTTCACAGTTTAGTGGGGGATTCAGATAATAGTTAAAATAATTTGATCAGATAAAGTCTATAATTGGGACTTTATAATCGGTACATCTAACTCAGCCAACTGGCGTGTGTGTGTGTGTGTGTGTGTGTGCGCGCGTGCACGTATTTGTGTGTGTGTGGTGAGGGCAGGTGTTGCAGGAAATGGGACAGAAATGGAAGGACCAGTACAACGAGGTGTTTGGACTTTGTCCTGAAGGCGAGAGGAAGTGATGTGGGTAAGCAGGAAGTGACACAATCCGATCTGTTTTGGAAACGTTCCCTGCTAGGGACACAGTGGAGAATAACCTGAGGCTTTCAAGAAGGACACAGGGAGACCGTTAGAAGTTTAGCCTGAGTCCAGAGGGGAAATGATTAAGACCTGGGGAAAGCCATGGTCCTGGGATGAAGACACTTGTATCTTAGAATCTCAGGAGATATTTAAAAGGTGAGATGATCAGATTTAGAAATCCTACTAATAGTGATGACAGTTGCTGTCACTATCAATGTGGTGGTTCTTTAGCTCGTCAGCACTGGTGAGTCCAGTTCTATGCCAGGTGCTGTACATGCGTATGGAATTCAATTCTTATCTGTGAGACAAGGGCTGTTACTGTCTTTTCCATTCTTCAGATGGGGACACCTCAGCTCAGAGAGACCCAGAAGCTTGCACTGTAGCCCAGTCCATCAGAGACAGAACTTGGCCTGAATCAAAGCTCAACACTTGTAGGTCTGGTAAGGATAGGTCTCCTCTAAACATGGGTGAGATAGGGAGAGGGTGGTGAGAGACAGGCAGGAAGAGGTGAGAGACAGGCAGGATGTGGTGAGAGACAGGCAGGATGTGGTGAGAGATAAGCAGGAATTGGTGAGAGATAATCAGGAAGTGATGAGAGACGGGCAGGATGTGATGAGAGATAAGCAGGATGTGGTGAGAGACGGGCAGGATGTGGTGAGAGATAAGCAGGATGTGGTGAGAGATGGGCAGGATGTGGTGAGAGAGAGAAAGTGAGAGAGAGAGAAAAAGGAGGTGATGAGAGATAGATAGGAAGTGGTAAGAGACAGGAGGTGGTGAGAGATAGGAAGGAGGTGGTGAGAGGTAGGGAGGACACCAAGATGACTCCCAGGGGCACCTGGGATGGCTGCGTGGACAGAGGAGCTACTGAGCAAAAACAGAGACACTATCATCTCTCAGAGGCTTTTCACATTCCACCCACTTCTACCCCCCACACCCACAGTCTATAAAGCAGCCAGCACGATCTTTTAATACACACACACACACACACACACACACACACACACACACATATATACACATAGATCACAGGAAGCCCTGTTCAAAACTCTCCACTGCCCTCTGATCTTTCACAGCATAAAATCCAAAGTCCCCACCGTGGCCATAGGTGGGCGCTCCCACCACCACCACCCTGTCGGGCGGGTCTCCTGCTATGTTCCTAGTCACACACTCAACACTGGCTTCCTCTGGGCCTCCCTGGTGGCGCAAGTGGTTGAGAGTCCGCCTGCCGATGCAGGGGATGCGGGTTCGTGCCCCGGTCTGGGAGGATCCCATATGCCGCGGAGCGGCTGGGCCCGTGGGCCATGGCCGCTGAGCCCGCGCGTCCGGAGCCTGCGCGTCCGGAGCCTGTGCTCCGCAACGGGGGAGGCCACAACAGTGAGAGGCCCGCATACCGCAAAAAAAAAAAAAAAAAAAAAAAAAAAAAAAACCACTGGCTTCCTTGATTTCCCCCAAACACAGCCAGCGCATTCCCACCCTCCACCTAAAACATGTTTCCCTCCGATGCCCCCATGGCTTGCTCCTGCTGCCTTTGACCCCCATCCAAAGCCTTCTCCTCAGAGACATTTCCTGACAACGCTGCATAGCCAGAGCATTTCTACCCTGCCACTATGGCCTCTGAGATTCATTTCTCCATACACACACGTACTTACTAACTGGCTCGCCCAGCTCTATGGAAGCTGGGACTGTGGCACTCACCACACTCACAACAATGCTTAGCACATTGTAAGCGCTCAGTGAATGTCTGCTGAATGAAAAAGAAAGACTGAGTTTCCAAGACAAATGTCATAGGAGGCAAAATCTCATGGACCCTCAGTGCATCTCCTCCATTTCACTTCCTGGGAGACTACAGAACAGGAATAGCCAAAAGGACACCCAGATGGAGCGGGAAAAACAACCTTCGTACCTGTCGACCCCAACATGCATAAACATTTTATCCAACTAAATATTTCCTTACTCACCACCATGCAGACGGCTTGCTAATAGGCATGCTAACCAGTTATTTTTCCAAATGAAGACAGTTACTGAGTCTGGGGATTTGGATTGTAAGAGAAGGTCGAAGCGGGGTTTGCATCAAATACGTTTTAGAAGCAGACAACACTTCAAAGGGAAACATAGGCCTGTGTGGAGAGCGCTAATCAAGGCAGCCCATTGGGATTGGAGGCCTGGAGGGGCTGGCAGGAGAGGGGGGATGGGAGAGCAGGATCTCAGATCCTGCAGGGACCCAGGCTCACCCCCTTCAGGTCAGCCCAGGGGGCCTAAAACCAGGAGTGGCAAAACCGGCCCTCTCTTGAAAGACTAGTGTTCACACCAAATTCCTGGAGATGTGAGAAGTTCAGGCAACTGTGCTTTGCATCTCATTACAGAAGGTGCCTCAGCTCTGAATGTGGGAAAGAAATTCTTCTGGGTCTAGCACAGGGCTTTGGTGTCATGGGACGTGACCCCGTGTGGCCCTGAGGGCAGACATAGAGGAAGCAGCCCGGGGTCATTGGGTGATGACCCCCGAGTCCCCAGACACAGCTCAGCCCTGTGGCCTCATGGGCTGCACACCAGACACCACTGGAAGGAGATGAAACAGCTGAGGGGCCCCATCATTACTAGGGGGATAGTGGACAGGGAGAAACGGACCAAAACATCAGTGGGAAAGGCCGGTGGGACAAGGCTGTGTGCCCAGGTGGATGTAGGTCTGGAGCACTGTGGTCCAGACGGGGACTGTGGAGTCAGGCCCTGGCACATCCTTGGACCTGTGTGACCCTGGGAGGGGCTTAGTCTCTGGCCTCAAAAGACTGCTCTATTAACCCTGCCTATGTCACAGGGCCACAGTGACGATTAGATGAGGCAGACCTTGTAAAGTGCCTAGAAAAGTGCACACTTTGAACAGCAAAATGTCACAAAGAAAGGTGGAGGACACGTGAGGGCTGGGTCGAGGACACAGGCAGGACAGGTAAAGGCCTAATGTCAAAGAAAGCCTGAACACTTACAATTGATAACAAAAAGGCAATCAAGCCAGTAGAAAAATGGGCTCAGGATTTGAATTTGACAGCTCACGGAAGAGAACACAGCCAGTTAACCTGAGCAGTTGCTCAATCACATTAATAGGCAATAAAATGTACGTTTAAGTAACAACTGGATATTGCTTCTCACCACCAAATTGAAAGGCATTAAAAGAAGTGGAGATTCTAACGTTGGAAGGATGCAGGGAGAAAGGGCACTTTCAGACATTGCTGGTGGCAATGTGATGCTTTTGTAGCTTTATTTTTAAAATATTCTGACAGTATGTATTTTTAAAAAGAAACAAAATGAAAAAATACACTTACCCTTCCACTTAGCAATCCTACTCTTGGGAATCTCTCCCACTGAGGTAAAAAATAAGCAGTACTTAAAGCTATTTGTACAATGCTATCCACGGTAGCACTGTTTGCTGAAACAACAGATAGGAAAAGAAAAAAAAAAGAAGAAAGAAAATCATCTGTGTGCCCATCAATGAGGGATATTGAATAAATTTTAAAACGTGAAAGTATTGCAACACTAGTCAAAAACATCAGTGATGTGAGGACATCTCCAGCGTATTTAATTGAGAAAAGCAAGATGCAGAGGACCATATAAAATGTCTCATTTTTGTAAAACAAATAGTAAGAGAAACCTTCTGTGTGTGCATGTGTGTGAGAGCAATCTTTGCAAGGGTGGAAAAAATGTTGACACCAATACAAACATTTGTTACGGATTGGGCTGAGGTGGGAGAAAGAAAGGAGAAAATAACTCAAAGAAAATAAGAAAAGGTTGATTTAGAAAAAACAGCATGTATAATATGAGCTCATGTATGTAGAATATCAATGTCAAAATGAAAATGGTAATTATTTATGTAGTGGAATGTCTGCTTTTTACTTGTTTATTACCCTTTACTGGGTTGTTTGATCCTTTTTATTTTCTTGATGACTATCTAAAATGAAATTAAAAGACAATAATAAAATAACATAAAGGATCTTAGGAAGCCTGGCAGGGTCTGAGTACCACAATACCACGGAGAGCGTACTGGTGCATATGCTCACCCTAGTGGGCAGTGTTCTCTCATCTCCTTCTCTCCTGACCTTTCTGGTCCTTCCTCGCTGCAACCCAGGTGGGAACCCACTTTCCTCCACAACTGTGGACTCAAGGGCCTATTCTTCCATATTGTTGGTTACTTCTCCTTCTTGTCCACTTCTTCAGAGAGGCCCACTGGACATGAGACTTATGCTTCATCTGCTACTCCCATTGCACTGAAGATGTATAGGATGAGAGCCCATTTTGACCTTCTCTCAGCATAAAAATCCCTAAAGAAGTAAAATCCTTAATCATGTTCACTTCCCTACTCTCCTGAAGAGAGCGGAGCCGTGGGGTAGGAGAGGGGTCAGAAGCCAAACCCAGAGGAGGTGACAGAAAAAAGGGGCTGTGTCCAGGGCTTCAAGGTGCAAGCTGTCTCAGAGGTGAAGGGTCAGGGGAATGGGAGGGAGACTGGGTGGTTAGAGAAGAAAGGGCACAGAGTGTTCATGGGGACCTACAGTGGGGGAAGAAGATGGAAGAAGAGGAAAGAGAAGGCCAGATTCAAGTCCACTTGGAAATCTTGCTTGAGATCAACCGTGCAACCTTGGCTTCCCCTTCTGTGCCACAGTTCAGTTCTTTGCGTTGCAGAAACATCACATGCACTAGGGTGGCAGAGGACTGGTTCTCTTAACTAAGGAAAGCCCTAGGGAGCAATCTAGCAAAACTCAGTCCATGAAACAGGCAGTGACATCTTTATCCATACCAAATTGTATATGATTTTATCAAATTTTAAGAAAAGTTTTGGAGAACAAATCCCAACATTTTAACTTTGACATTGCCGCTTCTCTAAGTACAGTAATGGATATTATTTCAGGAATGAGTATAAAGTAATTAAAAATAAATAATATTTGATGAGCAGAGTTATCAGTAGCCTTTGTTATGTACGACAAAGGTAACCCATTCAATCTTCAGCAGATCCTTTCCAAAGTAGGTGAAAAGCCTCAGAATATGATCTAAAACTAGGACATTTACTCATTCATTTAACAAATATTTATTGAGCTCCTGCTACGGGCTAGGAAAGTGGGCATATGGGGTACATTAGTGAACAATATAGAACCACTTCTCTCGTGGAGCTGACAGTCAGCATTATGCCCATCAGAGGGAAACTACTCACTCTAGTTTGTTCCTGAGAGCAACTCAAGGAAGAGAATGCATTCAATCCTAACTGATTTGTATCCTGGTGTTGTCTTTGAGAGATCTCTTCTCACGCAATTTACTATCATGGGAAATACCAGCCACAAACATGTATGCAAAGATGCAAGTGGATGGACGATCATTAAAATGATGTTTGCAACAGCAAACTGGGAGTAAAAAACCAAAATATCCATTATTGGGGCCAGTTAAATAAATAATGGTGCTCCGAGATAATGGACTACTATGTAGCCATTAAAAAGATGAGGCAGCCTTAGAGCTCCTAGGACAAGAACCCCAGTATGTTTTGAAATGAAAGAAGTAGGGTTGGGGAAATGGTGGGTACTGGGTGTGCCCACTTATATAATGAAATGTGTGTACATTTACATGTTTAAACATGCATAGACAACGCATGGAGAAAGGTAAGAAGCTATTATGCAAGGTCACATCTCAGAAGGGGGACTTGGAGTAGGACACGGGAAGGGTACAAAATGTCATGAAATAGTCTTTCCTATCAAATAGATGTTTTGTTACTACTTTTATTTCATTTTACTATGCATACATGTACTTTTTCACTTAAAAGTCATTAGCATAAAAGATATGAATGAGCTTTAAGAAATTCTTATCTACAGTTCTGTCCAATACGTCAGAACCAGTGTCTGCCACTGGTCACATGTGGCGATTTATATTTAAAGGCAAATTAAAAGAAGAGTTTCCATTATTGCAGAAGTTACATTGGACAGTGCTGGATGCTCTTCATGAACCTAGAGCCAGAGAACTTTTCTGGAAATATCTAAGCCTTCACTCTTCACAGTAGAGTTGATGCAAAACAAACAAACAAAAAACCAATACAGGGCCTCCCTGGTGGCGCAAGTGGTTGAGAGTCCGCCTTCCGATGCAGGGGATACGGGTTCGTGCCCCGGTCTGGGAGGATCCCATATGCCGTGGAGCGGCTGGGCCCGTGAGCCATGGCCGCTGGGCCTGCGCGTCCGGAGCCTGTGCTCCGCAACGGGGGAGGCCACAACAGTGAGAGGCCCGCATACCGCAAAAAAAAAAAAAAAAAAAAAAAACCCAATACAGAACAGATTTTGCATACCTAACAAGATAGGCATTTCCTTAAATTTAACATATGTCTCTCCCTCTCTCCCCACCTCATTAACCAGAAGGAAAGTGAGAAACTCTTCCCTTCAAAAGTCTACAGTGTCATGACTTAAGGTATATATTTTGCATATATTTTAAGTATTAGTACAATACCGGTGTACTTTTGCCCCATGGAAACATAAATTAATGTTTATTGATGCTATTTGAAAGCATAAAGTAATAAAAAAAACCTAACAAGCCAAAAGTCATCTGATCTTTTTATTACTGTATAAGCACTGGTGCCTCCTGACTTTGTCGAAAGAACAAGAATCCCTCATTCTCTAACTTGCTCACATTTCTGAAGTCTCTCTGCACTCCAGGAAGCCACAGTGCTAATCCCAGCTGAGAGTGAAGCTTGAGTAACTACAGATCCCTAAGGGTTGTGAGCAGTATATTTGGTTCAATAAACTACAAAGAGCCAATGAATCAGTTAGGGATGCCCCATCCATTTGTACTCTGAAATTTTCATTTGTGTTTCTTAATCAGTCCAGTATCAATTTAAATCTTCTCCAGCATGCAAACTGGGGTCTTGGTCAATCAAATGTCAAGGAAGTCAACTTTCAGACTTAGTAAGGCTTCTTTCAATGAGTGTAAGATAAAATGCAAAATTATTTCTTATCCTTGTCTTTTAGAGTGAAAGTAGCTGATTCTAAAATTCTCTCCTCTGTGGATGGAGCCACCTTACTCCCAGCTAATAGGACCTCAGAGCATCATCTGGCTGAAGACTTGCCCTCCTGAGAGCTCTCTGTGGAGGACACTTTGTTGATTATAGTATCTTCCACTCAGAGCCCTGCACCCAGCCATCCCTTAGATGGGGGTTTCCATAATCAACCACTAGAAGAAGAGGTGTGGATGAATATAAAATGCTCTTTCACTCAATTTATTTTTTCTATCTTTGGACTTCCCTGAAGAAACTGCAGTGACCTGTCTTAGAGGAGAAAACAGAACCTGCAGAGAAAGTGCAAAGCTTTGTATTTATCTGCAAGCAGATATTCAGAATGACCTTCTAGCTACCATGAGAGGAATATAAATCTCCCAACACTACAGGCTCTCCCTTTTCTTATTCACAGAATTATTCACAGAATTGTGTGAGTCAGCTTATAATAGAAACCTGATCTGAACTCACCATGCAGGGAGGTAAAAATGGGGCCTGGTCCAGCTTACAAAGAATATCCTGCCTCAGGCCAGGCACTTACTGGGATAGCCTGAAGACAGGCCAGTGGAGGGAAGACGGGTACAACAGCATAGTTCTGCTATTCACTGTTACTCAGACTGCAAAAACCCAGCAAATACCATCCTGTATGGATCTGCATCAATTTAAGAGGTACAAAATAGTAAAACATAATAGAATCAGTTTTATTTTTCTATTTATCCACCAAAGCACTTTGAATATCAATTATATAGATAAGTATTGAAAAAATTACATCAGTCAGCCATTATCCAGTCCATTCCTATGGGTAATTTTTAAGTAAATATAGCAGTGGGTTCACTAACACGATAACCCTGATAGATAATGATGTGTTCTTCATCATGAAATTTTTCCAACCAAGTTGTCTTTTCGTGAACAAAAGGAACTTACTCAAATAAAGATTAACATTTTCACTTTAGAGTCAGAAAGATGAGGGTTAGAGTTCATTCCTCTACTTACTAGTAATGGGACCTTGAGCAACTCACTCTATCTCTCAAGGTTTCAGTTTCCTCATCTTCAAAATTGGAATATCAACAGGTCATAACCTGTAAGGTTCTTGTGAAGTTTAAACAAAGCATCATCTCTGCTCAGAACTGTGCCTGGTACAGCAGCAGTGCTCAATGCCAATGATTTACTATGTCCTGTCTTCTTAAGGAACACATGTGGAGCATAACAGAATTTTTCATGATGACTGAAACCCATCATTATGAACATCATGGTGTAGGGCAGAGACCTGCTTGTCCCTATACCTAGTGTTCCTGCTGTTTGGTATATGGGACCACTTTCTGGCACATCCTTCCCCACCCCCCTATATCAGTCTGCTATGAGCCAGGAATCCAGGTGACCAAATAAGTTACTATTCTGCTTAAGACAAGTGTAAATGGGTTAACAGCAGTGATTCTCATGTAAGAATCCCCCGGGGAGATTGAACTGAAGTGGAGTCAAGGCTTTGGCATTTCATAAATTCTCCAGACGATTCCAACAGGCAGGTGGGTGGTAACCACTGCTGTCAGGGGCTGTTCCCTCATCCTCTGTTAGTGGTCCAGGAAGCAGAGTAGTAACCAAGCTGCTGCAAGTGTAGTAGAAGGGGAGGTTCAGGATGTCCTGTCCAGTTGAAGAGCCAAGGTCACAGAATGCTTTACCAATCCAAAGGCTACCCCACCCCCCAAGGGAAGGCAAAGAGGCAGTGAGGCAAACTCATTCCTTCAACCAGTGCTAAATGAGGTTACTGTGTTCAGGGCCCGGTGCTAGACACATGGGGTATGTTAGTGAATAAGACAGACATGGCCCCAATCCCCTGCCTGCACAGAGAGGTGAGAAGAAGGCCAATGTGCAGTAAAAGAAACATGTGATATTGGTCTAATCAACACGACAACTGTCTTGAAAAGGGCATGATGGAAGCACACATGTACATTAGAATTAAATAGAGACCAAGCTTCATGTACTGTCATGGGAAGTTAATAAATCATGACTAAAACTGGAATTTTTTAAAAAATGTTGTATACAAGCATGTGATTTATAAACAAATGGATTTTTTTTTTTTTTTTTTTTTTTTTTTGCGGTATGTGGGCCTCTCACTGTTGTGGACTCTCCCGTTGCGGAGCACAGGCTCCGGAGGCACAGGCTCAGCGGCCATGGCTCATAGGCCCAGCCGCTCCACGGCATGTGGGATCTTCCCAGACCGGGGCACAAACCTGTGTCCCCTGCATCGGCAGGCGGACTCTCAACCACTGCGCCACCAGGGAAGCCCAATTGATCATTTTTAAGACAATTAAAAAGCGTTAAAAGTGATTCTCTCTAGGGAGAAGGAAAGAGAGAATGGGATGCTGTTTCTGTAGCAAACCTTGTAAACTATATGACTCTTCAAATTAATTACATGTGTAAGTCTGAGAAAAATAAAATAAAATAGAAATATCTAAAATCTAAACAAAAATGAACTAATAATAACATATAAAGAAACACATCTGGAATGTTGGCATGTTGAGCTACCTGGACCCTCTCTCAAGTGAAACAACCATAAAATTGGCAAAAATTATTTTTTTTTTAAATTGAGTCTCTGGAAATTGTTCTAAAAGCATACAGCAAATGGAGAAATATTTATTCCAGAAAATATACTCAATCTCAGTAAGAACAGTGAGTGTCTGTAACATCTGAGCCATGACATGCTCCCTCTCCACCCCACTCCCACCTCAGTGTGATAAAAACTCTACTCCAGGCAGGTACAACCCAAAACACGAGGATCCCACTCCCCTCGGTCCCCACCCAGAAGCTACAGTTTCTCCCCAGGGCAAGGAAGCCACCAACACTTCTCTTTCCCTTTCCCCCAGCTCTATGTATCAGAAGTTCTATTCCAGGCAAGCATGGCCAAGGTGTCTGGGCCTCCCTCTTCCACACAGTCCCCACTCATAGGATGAAAGTTCTATCCCTGCCTGGCACAGCAGGCTGAGAATACTGGGTCCTGACTGCCTGCCCTAACCCCAGCTCACTTTTTGGGTGGAGATTCCACACCAGGAGAAGCAAGCTGAGCATACCTGAGGCTACCACTCTTTCCCCACACACCACTCATAATTAAAGGGTTTCATTTCAAGAGAAGCAGGCCACTGGTCCAGAGCAGTATCACAGAAGCTTTTCCCAGAGGTAGAGACAGGTTGTCAAAACAGAAAGCTCTGTAAATATCCCTCAGGTGACTTACTTCATTTGGAACAGAGTATAGGAAAGTTTAAGCCACAGGGCACTGTCAAAAACAATGGAGATTCCATTGGTGTACAATTAAGAAGAGCATGGAACTAATAGCTTCATGATAGCAATGAGTGAAATAGGAGACCAGCTAGAAGTTTAACAGAGAAAAACCACAGAAAGAGTGTCAAGAAGTGTCATCCTAGAGTCAGAGCAAGCCCCAAAGACTGGCTTCAGATAACTCCCTTGCAAAGGGGTCTGACCTTAATTGGATTAGACTGTGGAGTACTTTATGCCCCAGAATGTTGTTAAAAATAATGGAGCAATCAGCTTGCAATTACTGGAGGTTAATAGCTGGGTGTGATACCAACAGAGGCAGAGTATCCAGAAGCTCAGCAGGGAAAACAAAGAAAGAGATGGACAGTGACAGCCTGGCCAAAACCATTGTCATGCCCTGGGTGACTTTGAGCATGCCCAAGGGAACAACATCAAAGGTGGCACACTGCAGAGAACATGGACTTCACTGACCTGGCTCAGCGGAGTCACTGAACAGATAAAAAGTCAAACACCAGCAAGCTTTAGGGGAGTGGGGGAGGGGAGTTAGTATCCAGAATTGCTGAAATGTCCAACAAACAAACAAACAAAATTAATAAACATGCAAAGAAACAAGAAAGAGTGATGCATACACAGAAAAATGAAACAAAACAAAATAAAGCAAAAAATAAAACCCAGGCAGCAGAAACTGCCTTTGAGAGACACATATTTAGAGTTTAGCAGATAAAGACTTGAAAACAGCTTTTATAAAAGATGTTCATCAGGATGCCATGCTTAAAGAATTAAAGAATGGTGTAACAATATCTCCTCAAATAGAGAATATTAACAGAGAGATAGAAATTATAAAAACTAACCAAGTGGGAATTTTGGAGTTGAAAAGTGCAGCAACCAAAATGAAAAATTCACTAAGGGGCTCAACAGTAGGTATGAGTTGGCAGAACAAAGTATCCATGAACTTGAACACAGGTCAATAGAGACTATGCAATTTGAGGAACAGAAGAGAAAAAAGAAAGACAAAACTGAACAGAACCTCAGCAAATATAGGAGATCATAAAGCACACCAACATAAGGGTAATGGGTGCATCAGAAGAGCAGAGAAAGCATAAAGAATGCTTTTTTAAAATAGCTGAAAACTGCACAAATTTGATAAAAGTCTGCAATTTATGTATTTAAGAAGCTCAATGAACTCCAAGTCAGATAAATCCAAGAGATTCAAACCCAGACCCACTTTGGACAAAACGTTGAGTGCCAAAGACAAAGAGAAATTTTGAAAGCAGTAAGAGAAAAACAAGTTAACACATACAAGGGAACCCTAACAATATGAACAACTGACTTTTCATTAGAAATGATGGAAGCCAAAGCAGTGGGATGACATATTCAAAATGCTGAAAACAAACAAACATACCAAAAAAATCTGTAAACCAAGGCAAGAATCTTATATTTAGGAAAATTATTTTTCCAAAGGGCAAGTGATATTAATGATATTCCGAGAAAGAAAAAAACTAAGCAAATTCATTGCTAGCAGACCTACCTTATAAGAAATACTAAAGGAATGTATTCAGCCTGAATACAATTTACACCAGACAGTAATTCCAATTTACACAAAGAAATAAGGAGTGCCAATAAATGAAGTCTTATAGCTAATTGTAAAATAGTGTTTAATTGCATATTTACTCTCCTTTCTCCTCTTAACCATTTTAAAAATCAGTTGCTTAAAATAATACATATGTAATTGTATTATGGGTTCTATAACCTACAGAATTATAATATATTTGACAGTAAAGGGGGCAGATGGGAACAAAATTATATTGGAGGAAGAAAATGACACAAGATGGTAATTCAAATCAACAGAAGGAAAGGAATCAGAAATGATAAATAAGAAGGTTAATTTAACAAGCTTACAATTATACAAAAATAGGAGGAAGGAATGGAATTACACAGGAGTAACATTTCTATAATCTCATTTGAATTAATTTAATATAAATCTAGAGGACATTCTGATAAGATGTATATTGTAAACTCTAGAGCAATCACTAGGAAAAAAACTAAAAATATATAGTGAAAAATCATTAAATAAATTAAAATGCCACCTTAGAAAATATTCACTTAATTCCAAAGAAAGCAAAAAAGACATGACACATATAGAAAACAAAAAGTAAAAGGGCAGACAAATCCATCCATATCAATAATAACATTAAATGTGAATGAATTAAAGAGTTTAACCAAAAGCAGAGATTGTTAGACTAGACAAAACAAAACCAAGATCCAACTACATGGTAACTACAGAAGGCACACTTTAAATTCAAAGGTATAAACAGATTGAAAGTAAAAGGGTGGAAAACAATCTACAGCAATTATAAAAGAAGCTGGAGCAGTTGTGTAAATATCAGATGAAATAGACTTTAAAGCAAAAAATGTTTCTAGACAAAAAGAGGGAAAGTTTGTAATGATAAAACATCAATTCTTCATAAGATATAGCTGTTATAAACATATATGCTCTAACATCAGAGCCCCAAAATAGGTGAAACAAAAACTGACAGAATGGAAGAAAGGAATAGACAATACAGAAATAATTATTGAATATCTCATTTTTAATAATGGATACAAGAACCAGGCAGAAGGCCATTGAGGAGGGCTTGAACAACACCATAAATCAATTAGACCTAACAGACATCTCCAAAGCACTTCACCCAACAAGAGCAGGTTATATGTTCTTCTCAAGTGCACATGGAACATTCTCCACATAGACCACATGTTGGGCCATAAAACAAGCCTAAAGAAATTGAAATCATACAAATTATTCTTTGACCACAATGGAAAAAATTAATAACCAATAAGTGAGAGAAATTTAGGAAACTTGCAAATATTTGGAAATTAAACAACATGATCCTAAACTATCAATGGGTTAAAGAAGAAATTAAAAGGGAAATCAGAAAATATTTTGAGAGGGTGGAAAATGAAATACAAAATTTATGGAATGCAGATTAAGTGACATTTAGAGGAAATTTTATAGCTGCAAATGCCTGTATTGAAAAATAAGACAGATCTCAAATCAATGACCTAGGCATCTACATTAAGACACTGGGGAAGAAAAGCATCAGACTAAACCTAAGCAAGCAGATGGAAAGAGACATTAAAGAGTAGAGTAGAAATTAATGAAATAGAAAATAGCAAAGCAATAGATAAAATCAACAAAAACTTCTTTGAAAAGATTAACAAAATTAACAATCCTTTATTTAGATTGACTTAGAAAAAAGAGAGGAGATTCAAATGACTAAAATTAGAAAACAAACATGAGCGATTACTATTGATCTACTAAAAAGTATTATACAGACATACTATGAAAAAATGTATGCCAGTAAATTATATAACTTAGCTGAAATGGATAAATTCCTAGAAAAACACAAACTCCTGAAAGTGACTCAAAAAGAAACAGAAAACCTGAATAGACCTGAAATAAGTAAAGAGATTGAATTAGCAATCAAAACCCACCCACCCAAAAAATGTTCAGGCCCAGATGGCTTCACTGGTGAATTCTTCCAAACATTTAAAAATAATTAATACTGGGCTTCCCTGGTGGCACAGTGGTTAAGAATCCACCTGCCAGCAGGGGACATGGGTTCGAGCCCTGGTCCGGGAAGATCCCACATGCTGCAGAGCAGCTAAGCCTGTGTGCCACAACTACTGAGCCTGCGCTCTGGAGCCTGTGAGCCACAACTACTGAAGCCCGCGTGCCTAGAGCCCATGCTCCACAACAAGAGAAGCCACTACAATGAGAAGCCCGAGCACTGCAACAAAGAGTAGCCCCCGCTCACCACAACTAGAGAAAGCCTGAGTGCAGCAACGAAGACCAACACAGCCAAAAATCAATAAATAAATAAATTGTAAAAAAAAATAATAATAATTAATACCATTTTTTCATAAACTTCCAAAAATTAGAAGTGGAGAGAATATCTCCCAGTTCATTACACTAGGCCAAATTCACCTGATACTAAAACCAGACAAAGACATCATGAGAAAATTATAGACCAATATCACTTATTAATATAGATACAAAAATCTCCATCTACATGCTAGAAAATGAATCTAGCAACCTAAAAAAGGATTGTACATCATGAACAAATTGCATTTATGCCAGGATGCAAGATTGGTTTAATATCTGAAAATCAATTCATGTAACACATGTCAACAGAATAAAGGACATAAAAACAGGATCATCTCAAAAAATGCAGAGAAAGCATTTGACAGAATTCAGCACTCTTTTGTAATAAAAGCACTCAGCAAACTAGGAACAGAAGGAAACTTTCTCAGTCTGATAAAGGGCATCTACAAAAACCCACAGCTAACATCATAATTAATGGTGAAAGACTGAATACTTTCCCCCCAAGATCAAGAATGTGGCAAGGAACTTTGCTCTCACCATTTCTATTCAATGTTGTACTGGAAGTTCTATCCAGTCAGTTGGGCAAGAAAAGAAATAAAAGTCATCCAGACAGGAAAGGAAGAAACAAAACTACCTCTGTTTGCAAATGACACGATCTTGTATATATAAAATCCTGAGGAATTCACCAAAAAACTATTAGAACAATTGAACAATTTGAGCAAGGATGCAGGGTACAAGGTCAATATATACAAATCAATTGTAACTCTATACAATTTAAATAAGCAACCTGAATATGAAATTAAGAAAACAATTCCATTTATAACAGCATCAAAAATAATAAAATACTTGGAAACATATTTAACAAAAGAAATGAAAAATGTGCATCCTGGAAACTATGAAACGTTGCAAAAAGTAAAGAAGAAAATTAAATGAAAAACATCTCAAGTTTGTAGATTAGAAGACAATATTGATATTTTTTGTTTTTGTAGAAAAACTATGGAATATTTCCTTAATGACATATTTTTATGAGTAACACATGAGATAAAGAAATTTTTTAAAATTTCACTCAATAGTTTTATTGTTTTCCTTTTGGTTTTACTGAGATATAATTGACATACAGCTCTGTACAAGTTGAAGGTGTAATGATCTGACGGCATAATGATCTGACTTGTGTACATCATGACTTGATGACCACAATAAGTTTAGTGAACATCCATCACCTCACATATTAGACAAAATAAAAGAAAAGGAAAATAATTTTCCTGTGATGAGAGCTCTAAGGATTTACTCTCAATAATTTTCATATATAACATACAGCAATGTTACTTATATTTTTCATGTTGTACATTACAACCTTAGTACTTACTTACCTTATAATTGTAAGCTTGTACCTTTTGACCACCTTCATAGTTGCCCCTCCCCGTAACTCCTGCCTCTGGTGACCACAAATCTGACCTCTTTTTCTATGAGTTTGTTTGTTTTGAAGTATAACTGAGCTACAACTACATATTAGTTCCTGGTGCACAATAACAGTGTTTCGATATTTCTGTACATTTTTAAATGATCAACGTGGTAAGTCTAGTTACCATCTGTCATCATACAAAGACATTATTACTGACTATATTCCCCATGCTGTACATTTCATACCTATGACTCATTTATTTTGTAACAGTTAAGCTTGAACTTCTTAATCTCCTTCAACTATTTCTCTCATCTGCCTTCCCTTCCTTCTGGCAACACTCTTTGGTCTCTGTTTTGTTATGTTTCTTTATTTGTTTTAGTTTTTAGATTCCACATATAAGTGAAATCATACAGTATTTGTCTTTCTATGACTTATTTTGCTGAGCATAATATCCTCTAGGTCCATCCATGTTGCTGCAAATGTCAGAATTTCATTTTTTATGGCTAATATGCCATTATATGTATATATATATATATATATATATACATACCACATCCCCTTTATCCATTCAGCTATTGTTGGGCACTTAGGTTGCTTCCATATCATGGCAATTGTAAATAATGCTGCAGTGAGCATAGGGGTATATATATATATTTTTTTCCAATTAGTATTTTTGTTTACTTCTGATAAATATCCAGAAGTGGGATTGCTGAATTGTATGGTAGTTCTATTTTTAATATTTTGAAGCACCTCCATACTGTTTTCCATAGCGGCTGCATCAATTTACATTTCCACCAACACCGTACAAAGTGTTCCCTTCTGCCACAACCTCGCCAACATTTGTTATTTGTTGCCTTTTTGATAACTGCAATTCTGACAGGTGTATGGTAGTATCTCATTGTGGTTTTGATGTGCATTTCTCTGATGATTACTGATGTTGAGCATCTTTTCATGTGCCTGTTGGCCATGTGTATGTCTTTAGAAAATTGTCTATTCAGATCCTCTGCCCGTTTTTCAATTGTGTTGTCTGTTTTCTTGATGTTGAGTTGTGTAAGTTCTTTGTATATTTTGGATATTAAATATTAACCCTTTATTGGATATGTCATTTGCAAATATGTTCTCCCATTCAGTAGACAACCTTTTCGTCTTGTTGATAGTTTCCTTTGCTATGCAAAAATTTTTAGTTCAATGTACTCCCATTTGTTTATTTTTGTTTTTGTTTCCCTTGCCTGAGGAGATATATCCAAAAAAATAATGCTGAGACCAATGTCAAAGAGCATATTGCCTATGTTTTCTTCTAGAAGTTTTATTGTTTCAGGCCTTACATTTAAGTCTATAATCCATTTTGAGTTTACTTTTGTATATGGTGTGAGAAAGTAGTCCAGTTTGATTCTTTTTCATGTAGCTATCCAGTTTTCCCAATGCCATTTATTGAAGAGGCTGTCTTTTCCCCAATGTATATTATTAAGATGACAATATTCCCCAAATTGATCTACAGATTCAGTGCAATCCCTATCAAAATACTAGATGGTTTTCTTGTAGAAATTGAGAAATTAACCCTAAAATTCATAAGTAACTGAAAAGGAAAAGAATAGTCAAAACAATATTGAAAAGGAAGAATAAAGTTGGAGGACTCACACTTTCTAATTCCATAACTGACTACAATGAGAATAGATTTTAAAAGTTCTCATCAAAAGGAAAAATATATATAACTATATGAGATTGATAGATGTTAACTAAACTTATTGTGGTAATCATTTTGCAAGACATACATATATCAAATCATTATGTTGTACATTTTAACTTATTCAATGTTATATGCCAATTATATCTCAATAAAACTGGGAGAGGGAAACTTACTACAAAGCTACAGTTATCAAGATAGTGCGGTCTGTAAATCAATGGGGCAGAATTCAGATTCCAGAAATAAACCCTTAATTTGGGGTGACTTAGTTTTCAACAAGAGTGCTAAGAAAATTCAAGACGGAAAGCATAATCTTTTCAGCAAGTAGTGTTGAGACAACTGGACATCCACATGCGAAAGGCTGAAATTGGACTCTTTCTTCACATCACACACAAAAATTAACTCAAAATGAATCATATACCTAAATGTTCAATGTACTCCCATTTGTTCTACACCTATAAAACTCCTGGAAGAAAAGATAGCAGTAAATCTTTGTAAACTTGCATTAGGCACAATATTATTATATATACCATCAAAAGCACAAGGGACAAAAGAAAAATGCATAAATCAGACTGTATCAAAATTAAAAGCTTTTGTGCTGCAAATGACACCATCAAGAAAGTGAAAACACAAACCATAGAATGAGAATATTTCCAAATCATATATCTGATAAGGCACTTATATCCAGGACATATAAAGAACTCTTATAGCACAATGATTAAAGAAATAAATACTCCAATTAAAATAATGGGATCTAATTATACATTCCTCCAAAGAAGATATGCAATTGGGCAATAACACATGAAAAAACAGTCAACATCATTAGTCATCAGGGAAATAGAAATCAAAACCTCAATGAGAGCTTCCCTGGTGGCATAGTGGTTGAGAGTCCGCCTGCCAAGCAGGGGATACAGGTTCGTGCCCTGGTCCGGGAAGATCTCACATGCCGCGGAGCGGCTGGGCCCTTGAGCCGTAGCCGCTGAGCCTGCGTGTCCGGAACCTGTGCTCCACAACCAGAGAGGCCACAGCAGTGAGAGGCCCACGTACTGCAAAAAAAAAAAAAAAAAAAAAAAAAAAAACTCAATGAGAAGCTGCTTCACTAAACAGCAAATGTCCCAAAGGATCTGAAGAAATTGAAACCCTCATTCACTGTTGCTGGAAAAGTAAAAAGGTACAATTACTTTGTAAAACAGCTTGTCAGTTTCTTTAAAACATTAAACACAGAGTTACCATATGACCTAGCAATTTCACTCCTAGGTAACTCAACTACTCAAGAGAAATGAAAACTTATGTCCACACAAAAATGTATACATGAATATTTTTAGAAGTGTTATTCATAGTTGCCAAAAAAATGGAAACAACTCTAATGTACATCAACTGATGAACAGATAAATAAAATACGGTATATTCATATAATGAAATATTATTCAGAAATAAAGGAATGAAGTACTGATGATCAATAGAGATGAATCTTAAAAACACGACGCTAAGTGAAAGAAGCCAGTCACAGAGAACACATATTGCGTGATTCCATTTATATGAATGTCCAGAATCGGCAAATCCATAGAGAGGGAGAATAGATTAGTGGTTGCCTAGGGCTGGAGGAGGTGCAATAAAGGGAATTGACTTCTAATGGGTAAAGGGTTTCTTTTGGGGGTGACAAAAGTGTCCTAAAAGTAGATGTAGTGATGTCTGTACATGTCTGTGAATATCCTAAAAAACATTGAATTGTACACTTTAGATGGGTGAATTCCATGATATATGAATTACATCTCAAGACAGCTAGTTAAAAACTACTACATAAGCAAGAGGCAGAAAGAATGTTAGAGACTATATTTACTAAAATTTCTCAGTGAGTATGGAGGCTCTTTGCTTATGAAATAATGGGATTTTGTTCACCTTGAAGCCATGATATTTTTCATGTGAGAGCAAATGTTTCATGACAATAGCTCATGATCTATTAAAAATATGTTTATAAGTATAATAAAAATGCAGGGTGAGCTAATTCTTATTTATAATTTAAATAATATAATAAAGATGCAAAGTGGATGACTATATCCCAGCCACTGTGCCTACTGGCTGGTCTCCAGCTACTGCTCAGCCCTTCTCTGCCCTCTGCTCCTTAAGCGGCTTGACTCCAGGGACTTCGTCATCCATGCTCCCTGGGATTCCGGCTTCCAGTGAGTTTGACCAGTAGAGACATGGGTAGGGGACCAGAAGGCAGGAAGAGAGAGCGCTGATTAAATATCCCTCCTCCCTCCCTCCCATGCCATGGTTTTATCAGTAGCGTATTCCCTGTGGCCACAACCCCTGTCTGCAATCCTATCTTCCGCAGTTCTTCCAACTATTAACAGGGTCCTGTAACACCCTTCTCTCCTCTTTCCCCTTCATTCTTAGGAGTAGAAACGCTTTTCTGCCGGGACCATTCTTTAGTTACGTCATCACCCCTCATCAGGGCCCACACCTTGGTATATGGTCCTTCATTGCACGTGTTGCCTTTTTCCTGCGGGGGGAGGGGGGCCTCAGTGGAGACACAGCATTTCACATCAATTCCTTACTCAACACGAACCCTGGCCTTTCAGCTCCACATCTTCAGGACAGGACAAGTAACAACAGGGTTCTACCAGGTGGCCTTTTGCTTCTAGTTTTCCATGAGACTAGAGATGCTCCAGCAAACAACAGAGTTTTACTGTAAAAGTCAACATTTTCCTCCCAGATGAATGAACTGTAAACATGGTCTGGGTACCTCATGCATAATCTCTCAAATAAAATAGTAAGAATCAAAATGATTTTTAAAAGTTAGTTACATTTTACAAATTTGACACCCAAATAATATTTAAAGCTCACTGGACGCACACGTTTGAAGTAGAAAACTGAATCCCTAGCTTCCACCCATGTGAGTGTGTGTGGGCCTCCACACCTCATCCACCTTTCTGCCTGAAGCGCTTCTCAAACCCACCGAGGCTGAGCCGACTGCTGTCTTCTGTGTCCTAATTCAGCCACACTAACAGCCTCAGTCTTTCCTCGGGATGGATGACAATTCAGCCAGAACTAGCAAAGCCCAAATGAGACATATTTTGGTTGCTATGCCAGGTTTCTGAAAGAATGACTTTTAAAATCACAAAAAATATTTGGGTGGCTTTCTTGTGGGTTAAGAAGTTCATGGCACTCTTTTCAAGGCTGCTTTAGCCATTGGTGTTCATCCCTTTCCTTCAGGTTGTATAATATCAGATCTCTTCATTAACATGCTGGCTGGAGAGGTTTTCTCTACAGCAACTAAAAGGCCCAATAAGGGGACGTTTATGGCCTCCCATGCATCACGAGCCCATCTCTTGGTGACGAACACAAAGGCTGACTTTAAGGGAAGTCAGTCTCTGGGATGTGAGTTGAGGGACCTCTGGACACAGTCCTTGTCTGGGAATATCAGCCCCTCCACCTGTCACTCTGCTGTGATGGGGTCATCCCTTTCATCAGGGTTTCTCTAAGTGGGTGTCTACATTTGTAGAGTGGAGACTGACACTGGTCAGCCTAGTAACATTTGTTACCCCAGAGGATGGGGCTGGAAGGACTAGAGGCAGAGAGAGATTATTAACATTTTATTGCATCATTTCTCTTGTTACAACAATGTGTATCACTTAGGTAGTTTAAGAAATTGAATACCAAGCATTTATTAGGTTAAAAGTAGCCCCGTAGAGCCAGCGTTCTGAGAACATATTTTGGGAACTCTTGTTTTCAACCAGGCTCCTGCTGATAAAGTTCAACCTCCTTCCCACAGTTTACAGGGTCCTGGAAAACCACATCTCAGCGTGGACATGCCTCTCTTCCCAGGAAGCTTGTGTGCAAGGATGCTGGGTGCCAGCACCACCAGATATCCACAGCTCCCAGACACACCATCTCATGCTGGTCCCTCTGCCAGAAACTCCCTCCTTCCCCTCTGCCTGGGGAGAGCTCTCCCTTAGCCCATGGGAGCCAGTTCAGATGTCACCTCCCGTCACCCAGACTGAAGTCTAGCGCCCTCTCTGGGTTCCCACATGTCCCACCCGCTGGCTGTTGACCTACCTCACTTTCCGGGGGCCGTGGAGGGCTCAGGTACCTGAATCACACTCAAGAACAGCAGGTCTTTACAGAGCATCACTTGCCCTTCCCCCCGTGAAGCTCTTTTACAAGAGTCCTCCCTATAGCCTAGGAGATAGAGAGGAGTCTTTCCCCATTCTAACAACCAGGGACCCCAAATTTGGAAAAGTTGCAGAACTTGCCCAAAGTTACATGGCTACGGCCACTGGGGAAGCCAAGATGCCAATCCTGCTAGCCAGCTTTGGACACCCACACTCAACCTGGGAGCCTGACTTGGAACCATCTGTTCCCTGCCAGGATGCCAGTGGGAGCCTCTTAGTTTCCCCCAGGAGCTGGCAGGACTGCCACGTGATGGATATTTAATAAATGACTGCTGAACAAATAAAGGAAACAGTTGATTCCTTTCAACTTGTTGCTATTAAGACATTACTACTCCTGGGCAGGGCCGTGCCTTAATCCCTTATGGAATTTCCAGGTATAGTTTCTATCATCAACACCTGAGCAGGGTGACTGGATGGAAACAGTCCAGATACAGTGTCTGACACTCGGTAGACTCAGCAAATGCCTTCTTTCCCCCCAAGCTAGACAGAGGTTGGACATGGCGAGGTGTGGGAGGGTCAGAGTGGGCCCGGTAGACACTGATGCAGGACAGAGAGGATGTCACAGCCAACCCCCGTCACCCCTCTATCTCCATTAGAACTGGGCTGTGCACAGTACTGAAATCAGGGCAAGTCCCTAGTCCCACCTCACTCACCAAAATGTCCACTGTGCACAATCAAATACGGTTTGGAGTTAACGAACTGCCTCACGTGCACTGTCTCAAATAAAATCACCGGCAACCCAGCTCTTGTTTGTAGGTGATCATCAGAACTTGGAAGGTTTCAGTCCTTCGAGGTGACTGCCAGGTGGGGTCGGAGCTGAAGATGAAACCTGGGTCTCCGGACGCCAGTGCAGATCTCCATCTCTTCACACAGCGCATCCTGTGTTCCATGAAAGACCTTAGACGAGAATGACCAGAAATAGTCCATTGCACGTCCTGTTCTGTCGGGGAAAAAAACTGATCCCTGAATTTCTCAAACCAACTGCAAAGGTAAAACCAGAAAAGGGGTTAAAACACCCTGATGGGTGGGTGTCAGCCCTAATTTAAGCCCAACTTGGGGCGCAGACCTCACTATATGGCCCCTTACGGACTCAAGCCTAAGCCTTTTCAACAAAATGCAATTGAGCATCTCTACTTAGAGCAGTCCCAGAATCTGAGGAGGAACCTGGCGGGAAATCGACACTCCTCTGAAATGCTCCAAAAGGGAACACTGCGGGGGCGGGAGCGCTGAGACCATAAAAGGCCCACTTCGTGGAAGTTAGATTACGCTGTGGCTTTGCTGGTAAATCCAGCTTGAAAGATGGCACGGTTGTTTGCAGTTTATCCACTGGCAACACAGAAGAGGGTCCATCTCTGAAATCCTGCATGGAAGCTCGATGTCCATTTTTGGATACTCTTTTTAGTTAGCAGAGATTGAAAAGGAGCCCCAGCCGCAGAGCGCCGGCCGCTCACCTGGGCGAAGCCCCGCCGCTCCCCGGTCCCCCAAGCTCCGCCCGGCTCCGCTCGCTCGCCACCCGCCCGGGGGCCGCCGCCCGCCCGCCGCCGCCGCCGCTGCTGCCGCCGAGCCGCCCGGGCACGCGGCGCGGCCGGGCTCCGGGGCGAGGGCTGCGCTCGCCGCGCTCCTGCACACCTGCTCCCGGGCGCCGCGCCCAACGCTGCGGCCAGAGCGGGCCGGTGGGGCTGCAGCCCAGGTGCGCCGTCAGCTCAGGGGGCCGCCGGCAGGTCGGCAGGTGGACGGAGCCGCAGACGCGGGCGTGAGCTCATCCCGGGCGCCCGGCGCCCCGACTGCGCAGCAAGCGGCCTCCCGTGCGTCGGCCCTCAGCCTCCGCATCCAGGCAGCAGGCGGGCGGGCAGGCTCATCTTTCCTCTCCTGCGGCCCGAATCACGTTGATCCCTCGCTAACCTTCCCTGGCTGGGAGGCGGGCGGGCGAGCGGGCGAGGAGCGAGCGGAGCGGAGGCGAGCGGGGACCCCCTCCCCTGCCTCTGGCCGCTGGGGCGCTCTGCAGTCTTAAAGCAGCAGCCGAGCATCCGCGCGTCCAGAGTGGGAGGAAGGTAGGACCCTCAGGGATGGAGTACATTCAGTCCGGAAAATAAACAGTGCACTGGTCTGCCGCCCTGTATTCCGGGTCTTTTATCGAAATCTAGCCTTACATCACTGTTGATAGCCTCTGTTTTTTAAAAAGCTAAAGAAATATTATCTGGCGCTCATTAACATGCCCGCTTTAAGATAGGTGATCAAATAGGCTGCCCTGACGGTGACACTTCCTGCCTTTCAGAGGGTCTTAGCATACATCGTTGCTCCTCTTCCCCGCGATAGCTGTGGGACGCACGTATTGGTAGATCGGGCGCATTTTCCAGAGTAGGAAACGGATTTGGAGCACTGTGATCTGTCCACTAATAAGCAAGTGTTTGAGGAACAAGGCAGTCTTTCCAGCTGCAGGTCGGTACTCCGACGCCGCTGTTACCCTCTGTGGCTGCCCGAACTGTCCTCCCATATTCCCTAACTTTTGTAGGAAACACTTTTTGAATTCTTTGTGGATCATTCCCTAAAGGCCTAAAAACAGACAATGCATCCTAGAAGCTAGAGGGTTTCCAGTTAACCGTGGAGAGCAGGACACAAGCTCCCCTCGGGAAGCTGACTCCAAAGACAGGAAAAGAGTCGAGTCCAAAAGGGCAGAGCGAATGGAGGGGCGCTGAGCATGGGCAGAAGAGGCCAATGTAACCTGAAGAGCCGTGGAGCGGGGGAGTGGGTTTGTGTGCTGAACTGACAGGAAAGAAGCTGGAAGCTTTTTCTGTTGCAAGGGGTCAACAAGAGGCGAGCTGCCTGGGCTTTAGGAACCTGGAATGACTGAGGCACCTGAAGGCACCAGGTGCTCTGAAGGAGAGTCTTCAAGGAAAGGTGGTATCCCAGGTGACCCCCTCCGTATGCATCTCCCAGAAGATCTGGCAGGAGCCTTGGACAAACCTCCAGAGAGCATCTGGACTCAGTACCAGGAGCCCTGGGAACCCTGTGGATGGGGGTAGGTTGTGAGAAAAAAAAAAAAAAAGAATTCAGTTGAAATCCACACCCCTAAGCTGAGCGCCTCCCTCCCCTTTGCTCACACTCCATGATGCAGGCAGCCAAACTTACATCACCCCTGCCTGCACCCTTCCTTCCCTCCATGAGACTGCTCTTTGGGAAAGTGACCCACAGGAGAAGAGATCCCCCAGATACTGGCATTTGAGGGTGGGGGTGTCCCCAGTGAAAAAGCCTAGAGAGAAGCCCACTAATTAACATGCCCCTCCCTCCCATCTCATGCACATGATATGTAGGTGTCCTACTAACAACTTTGTTCTCTTTCTGAAATATAAATGTACATGGAAGGATTGACAGACTTTTTAAGAAAAGCCCAAACTAAACACAAGGAAAATCTTGTTATTAATGACCCCTGAGAGATAACCAAACCGTTTCCAAACATGAAACATGTATGTCATGATATGAAAAGGATTACTTACCTAAAAATGAGCTCTTCAAAAGTGAAAATATGAGAGCAGAAATTTTGAAAATCAATAGGATGATTGGAAGATAAAGTTGTCAGGAAGTTTCCCAAAAAGCAAAAGGGTGGAATGTAGGAGGAGAAAAAATAACTAGAAAATGAATCAAGGGAGCCAATATCTGAATCATAAGAGCTACTGGAAAAGTGAATAAAGATTGTGGAGAGAAAAATAGTATCAAAAAACTTATTGAAGAAAGTTTCCCAGAACTGAAAGACCTTTTGGAATGAAAAGGTACATTGAGTACCCAGAACAAAAATGTACCCACTGCTATATTTAAAATAGATAACCACCAGGGACCTACTATATAGCATAGGGAACTCTGCTCAATACTCTGCAATAACCTAAATGGGAAAAAGAATTTGAAAAAGAATAGATACATGTATATGTATTAAAAACAAACAAAAAAATAAACCTGGTGTATATCTTTAAACAAAACTAAATAAATAAATCCAAAGCACTTCATTATGAAATTTCTGACCCCCTAGGAATAAGGAGAATAGCCTAAAAGTTTCCTAAAATTTCTCACATTAAATGATCATTGTCCAGAAGGGCATCATATTTCTTTCTTTTTTTTTTTTTTTTTTTTTTTTTTTTTTTATGCGGTACTCGGGCCTCTCACTGTTGTGGCCTCTCCCGTTGCGGAACATAGGCTCCAGACGCGCAGGCTCAGCGGCCATGGCTCACGGGCCCAGCCGCTCCACGGCATGTGGGACCCTCCCGGGCACAAACCCATGTCCCCTGCGTCGGCAGGCAGACTCGCAACCACTGCGCCACCAGGGAAGTCCAAAGGCATCATATTTCTCAATAGGGCTATAAGGACACAGAGGAGCGATGTCTAAAATCCTAAGGAAGAAGAATGGCTAGTCTACCCTGGCCTATCCATCAACCTCACAGTATAGGGTAGAATAAAGATAAACATCTCTAAAATGTTACCTTCCAGGAATTCTTTCCAACAAAGCTACTGGAAGACTTAACTTCACCAAAACTAGGGAGTGAAGCATGGAAGAGAAAGACATTCCCCACGCCCGCCCTCAGGAAGCAGGGATCCCTAGGAGAGAAAGGCAGAGAGAAAGGCAGAAGGATTGAGAAGCAGGGTCCCAGGACGAGAGCTGCCAATCATTCTCAAGTGCAGGCAGTTCACACTGGAGCTGGGCACAGAGAGCATCAAGAATGAGGCTTCCAAGGGGCTTCCCCGGTGGCGCAGTGGTTGAGAGTCCGCCTGCCAATGCAGAGGATACGGGTTCGTGCCCCGGTCCGGGAAGTTCCCACATGCCGTGGAGTGGCTGGGCCCGTGAGCCATGGTCACTGAGTCTGCGCATCCAGAGCCTGTGCTCCACAACGGGAGAGGCCACAGCAGTGAGAGGCCCGCGTACTGCAAAAAAAAAAAAAAAAAAGAAAAAAAAAAAAAAAAGAATGAGGCTTCCAAGAAAAAAAATAAATAAACACTAACAGATTACCTGATGTTTCTGAATGAATGGAGAGACTGATAGTTCTGTTGGCATGTGTAGAACTGATGTAGAAAACAAAACAAGTGGAAACATGGAAGCACCTGTTACCTTCAGGAATAACAAAATGTGTACAAGAAAGGAAATGTCATGGCAGGACTCCATTGGCCAACTGTGATTACCATTTACACAGTGATCATGTAAATACTGAAAGTGAGTTAACCAAAAGTCAGTACACTAGTATAGTGGGAGGGTAGGGTGAAGTGCCTTCGTATGTGGTAGAAGGAAGAGGTATAACAGAACTGACCCCATCATCCATAGTAGGAAGCCAGTAGATAATGCCTTCAACAGAATGAAATGAAGAAATCACAATAAAATCAGGCTGAGTTCAAAATACGAAAGTATATACCAGAAAAGGAGAAAAGTATTTAAAAATTGAAAATAGCTTCTGGGGAGTGAAAGTTCATGGTGGACAGGGGGTAAAGAAATTTATCTTTTTTTTTTTTTTTTTTTTTTTTTTGCTTTTAACCCCGGAAATGCTAGAGTAAAATGGCACTGAAAAAAAAAGTGATGCTTAAAATCAATAGCATCAAGGAAGGGTGGCATTCTTTGGAAGCTAATGAAAGGCCAGGGTGATCTTCCCTGTCCTGGGGATCAGGGCACATGGCCCAACCCACGTTGGTCCTTTGTGCAATTGGGCACCACCTGGTGGCCAGCATCTGCACAGACATGATCCATTGACAGGGATGGTTTGGGTTGTATGGTGGCCTGGGACTCCCAGAAAAGTGGTAGCAGTTCCTGAATTCTCCTGGTGACTGGGCACCAGTTGGATGGTGTTTGTGCTCTGAGGAAGGTGAACTGGGAGGTACTGGGAACAAGGAAACTCATTCTTTATCTTCCCACTTATGGAACTGGGGTCTCCTGCCATTTCCCGTCTTGGTTTCAACCTTCTCTCTGGGTCCTCCCTCCCTCAGGAGAGAATCAGGGCTGACCACCACTCATGTTATATCTGAATTTTTAACACCACTTTTTATTGCCAACACGTAATAGGAGATTACTGTTAACTTTAACTTACTCACAGTACCTGTATTACTTTTTTTTTAATAATAAAAACGATAAAACATTTAAGGGACAAGAGTGTCATAAGCCCCGAACAATGACCAAATATCTGAGAAAAAAGAATCACCAATCTAACTAACCCATCCCAACCCTCAAGCTCATGTGCAAGGGTAGAATAAACGTAAGATCTCAGAAGTGTTACCTTCCATGAATCCTTTGTTGGTTCCCTTTCACACCTTCTAGCAGATTTCAGCTACATTTTCTCAGTTAAAAAATGTTGACAATATATTTCTTTAGCAGCTCAAGGTTGCATGACTTTTTTGTGTGTGATCTGTTCAGTCCTTAACAAACTTTTTCTTACAGGGAAAAAAAAAATATTTTGGCCTTTTTTTCTTCCCCTAGCTCATTGTGGTTACAATTTGCACTCATGTATTCAGTAAAATTCTAGAATAGGCATCACTGTCCATAAAATGCCCTTGATAACACAGGGGACAGTTTTAAAGTCACATCCTGAGTGGTACATTTACAGTCTCTGTAATGGTTTCATGGATACAAGATCAGATTCCTGTATCTCCCCAAATACTTTCCCACCATTGAAATGGATGTCATGTCGGTACTGTGGACTCACCCAACTGGAGCTCCACCCTCCTCCCCACCCTATGAGCAGAAACTGGTCCCTTTTCAGGCTCAGGTGCAGACAGTGGTCAGTGCCTTCCTGGACCCCTTCTCTCATGCTTGGCCTTTCCTCATGTTGCATCTCCAATACCAATATCATCAATGGACAAAATAACCAAACTGGGTGTCAGGCAGTGTTACCAAATTTAACTGTTTTCTTAGTCCAGTCAAATCATCTTGTATGGGTGGACACAGTAACAGTAGAGTGTTTTGTTTTATAGTTGGTAAAAATCAATATTTTGAACTCAGGCTTTTTTCCGTGTTTTTAAATTTTTTTTCAGATAGATCTATACCACTTCTTCCATTTCGTTTTAAGGTCTTATTCAGTATGTAAAGCACTTGATATGTAACAGCTTTTTGAAAGTCATACAATTTGGAGTCTGTCTTTGGGGCTCCTCAGGCCCAGCACAGTCATCGGAGATGGGAGTGTCCAGGGCTTGCTGAAGATCTGGCACATTTAGCTCAAAGGCAGGCTGGAGCCCACCCCTCCTAGTCTTCTGCCCGTGTTTCTCCCACCCAAAGCTCTTGTTACCTGACGTGACCAGCACTGCACACCGGTGCTGCTTGGGGAGCAGTAGCCCAGGCGCCAGGTCAGGAGAACGGGATTTGAATCCCACTTCTACCACCCAATAGCCGTGAGACCTTGGCCCATGACTTGGCTTGTTAGTGCCTCGGTGTCCTCATCTACAGAAGGATGCCCCTACCTCCTCGTGGGGCTTTTAGTAAAAAATGAGATACGGGTGACACGCATTGTGCAGTGCTTTTCTCAGTAAATATCAGCTATCATCATCATTCTTCTCATTCACCCAATATTGACCTCGTGCCCCAGAAAACTATTTTCTGAGTGCAACCAATGAATGAAAGGTCCACATACTTTTATTTACTGCTGCCCGTACCCTGATCAATCAGCACCACGTATATAACAAGAGCTGTGAACGGGCTAAGACATGACCCTGCTTACAAGCAAACAGGTCAGCGTATAACAGTTTCATGGATGCTGGTGGAAGACTCAAGGCTCAGGATGCTTGGGGTTCTGAGTGGGCTCCACTCCCATCAATGTAGAGTAGCATCAAAGCCACTGGATGCATGGCTTTGAAAGCATGAAATAAATAAACTACTGGGATTAATGGAAATAGTTCACTTAAAATCAAGAATAAATGTTGCTGGACACTTGGACATTTTATAAAGCCTATAACTCATTGACGTTTGACCACCACATTTTGCATGAAGTCTAATAGGCACATCTTTTTATTTACTTATGTATTTTCAATTTTATTTTTTATTGAAGTATAATTGATTTACTCTGTGTTAGTTTCAGGTGTACAACAAAGTAATTCAATTATATATTCTTTTTCAGAATCTTTTCCATTATATGTTATTACAAGATATTGAATATAGTTCCCTGTGCTATACAGTAGGTCCTTGCTGTTTGCCTATTTTATATACTGTGGTGTGTATGTGTTAATCCCAAACTCCTAATTTTTCCCTCCCCCCTTCCCCTTTGGTAACCATATGTGTGTTTTGTATGTCTCTTTTTAGCCTCACAACAAGCCTGTGTGGAAATGCTTATCATGCCCCCAGAGAGGTTAACGACTTGCTCAGGGTCACACAGCTAATTACTAAGGGATCTAGGACTTGAACTCAGTCTTTGGTTTTCCAACAAAGGTCTCGTGACAACAGAGCAAAGTGGCTAAGACCATGGCCTGAAGAATCTGACTGATCTCTTTCAAAGGCTCTTTACTCCACTGACCAGCCGACCCTTAGAAATCCCTTAACCAATTTGTGCCTGAGTTTTCTCATCTGTAAAATGGGTGTAAAAAAGTACCTCCCAATGGGACTGAAGTGACAATTAAATGAAATGTTTGTAAAGAGTTTATATCATAAGGAGCACTAAAGAAACGCAGTCTGATATTATTTACTGCTTTGACTAAATTTTCTAATATTTATTCGAATCCCAATTATCCACTCATGAATCATCCATCCTCTTTTCTTGGGAATCACTTCTTATGTGTCATATCAACCCAGACTAAAGCACATATCTTCTTGATGCTTCTCAGTATGTGAGAAGGTCAATTACAGTTCAAGGCATGAACTGAGATGGTGAAGCCATGGGAGAGTGATGGCTTGGGGCAGGGTGGGCAAACTTTGCCTGGAGAGGACCAGATGGTAAATATTTTAGGCTTTATGATCTCAGTCTCAAGTACTCAACTCTGCCTAAGTAACACAAAAGCAACCACAGACGGCATGGAAATGAACAGGCATAACTGTGTTCCAAAAAACCTTTATTTATTGGACACAAATCTAAATTTTACATAATTTCCTTGTGTCGCAAGTACTCCTCTTCTGTTTTTTTCAACCACTTAAAAATATTTAAACCATTTTGTGTCTGGGCTGTGGTTTGCTGACCCCTGGACTAATATATTAACTACAAAGTTAATGCTATCAAAGGAGTCAAGGAGCACTGGGGCAGGAGAGGTGCTGAAAAGGGTTATTGGAGGTTAAGGACTTGAATGGATCCAGAAAGAGTAGGTGGCGGGGGGAGCAGGAGGAAGCAGCAGTGTCTGGGCATGTTCATGAGACTGCTTAAATGAGAAAACAAATGCAACAAGATTTAACATAATGCCTGGCACTTCGCTGATGCAGATGTTTAAAAAAATTACTATCCTGTATGAGCAAAGCACATGCAAGAGACTGCACTAAAATACCCTACAACCAAACCACGTGAATAAAATTCAGTCCTTAGGATTCCAAGGACACTTTCAGAGTGGGACAGCAGTTTCTATAACACGGCTTCAGGGGTGCAAGATCAAGTATTTTTCCCAAAAAGTCAGTGGTGCCTAGAATTTCTTTATTGGTATTTCATTTCTAGGACTTGAACTTCTGCCTGCAGGTAGATCTAAGCTATACCGGCAAAGAGTTGTACATGACACCTCCTTAAGCATATGCACTTACTGATATAAGAGCAGAACTTTACCCGAAAGGAAAAGGGGCTTAAGTTCTGAGTGAAGGAAAAACACCCCCCCACACAAACACATTATCCTGGGAAAAGAATGCAGAACGTCAGGTCAGAGCCCTCAAAGTCAAACTGAACCAGCTTCCCCTGTTTATTCTGCTTCATGGTCATTACTCTGGACACCAATTTTCATAGTGAAGAGACAAAAAAAAATGGGCAACAGAGAGTTCTCGTTTAAAGGAATTTGGGTAGTAAGCTGATTTGTTTAAAGTACCAGTGCTTTATTAAGCCAAGTTTGAAGATTTTGGTGTATCATAACAGAAATTTAAAATTCTATCTAAATTATTTGAAGGGATGGATCCTTTATTAATGATTTTCACATTTAAAAGTATTTAGTTCAAGGTGTTGATATGTGGACATGTAATTAAGATTATTTAGTTTTATTTTAAATGATTTAGCAAGAGATTTTAGGCTTCTGGATGATATAATATGAACACCAAAGATTTTTGTTCCTATCTAAGGTGATGAAAATTATCTTATAATTCACCATTACCAAGTAATTACATTCTTAAATATGTCCTGAAAATAGTGTGCTGTAGCATTTTATTGTCCAGATTATGACTCCAGAATCATCACTGTACACCTTCCTTGTGACCCCATTCATTTCAGGTCAGCAGCCCACTTGATCTTCAAGAGGTCTGTCTCTGTAAAGAAGGAGAAAAGGGTTGTGTGAAGAATTGAAAACAGCTTCTATTTGACTTGGAAGCAAAATGAACTAAAACCCATAAGCCACAAAATAACTGTTATATCAAACAGCAAACGTTGAGTGCCAAGTGCACCCAGTTCTCTTCTGTTCCATCCCTTGTACTTTTTTAGCACCGTCATTGTTGTCCTGAAAGATGTCAGGTGCACTCCGGATTTTCTAACAAATCTTTATGTGTTACCTTGGAAAATAACTTCTAAGCTGCCATTTCTGCTTGGAATTTTATGTCAAAGGGTAAAGAAAATTGAATCAGCCTCCATCTTTCACTAGCATAACTCACCAGAGATCTCCAGCGTCTCAGGCCAGGAGAGATGACACATCCCGGGCTGACATGTGACTAGTGTTTTATAACCACACCCTGATGCTGTAGGTTAGAGGCATGGAAGATACTGTTTTGACATTGCCTTAAAACTTTGTTAATGGCCTGAGGTGAAGAATTATGGATCGCTGGTACACATTTATTTAATTTAGTAGTAATTTGTTAAATTTTACTCCAACTTAGGAAATTTTGCCCCAAAACATGAGCCTTTTATTTTATCTTTTTAGCAGGCAGATGGATTCAACGATACAAGGCTAGATTAGAAAAAGGAACATAGTAAGGCATCTTGAAGCTAACATTCAGTTTTCCACTCTGTTATTCCATACTGTCTTCCCCATATTTCATTTTGAAAAAAGTCCCAAGCCATGCCATTTTATTGTATCATATCGTATTTTCTTATAAATTTAAGTTGTAGGATTTTTAAAACTTTTCCATGGTAGCCATGCTTACAGGCTGGAGGTATGTTCCATGGACCAAAATTAGATGACTTCCAGAATTAATTTAATTTGATAATGAAAGAGTGTAATGTTCCAGGAGGAGGGGGAAGTTACAGGGTAGTTTTGATCATGGTGGCCATGGTGTCAGTGGTGGCTGTGACGAAGATAATGACAATATTGATAAAATGATAACAATAAGTGGGGTAAACTTTAAGGGCAAGTAGCTAAGCAAATAGGTTGAATCCTGAAGACAGTGAAAGCAAACAAGGGCACTGGAGGCATAAACACCCAGGAGCTGGGGGCAAACATTTTAATTGTATCAGAACCAAATTATTGCAGCTGCTGGGTGCTGGCTCTAAGATGGCACTAGCGTTCGTCACCCTTCAGATGTTATAAATCTAAGGATATGTTTTCATTCTCATCCATTGCAACAACTTTACTTCCCACAGCCTCCTTTCCCGGATTCCAAGCATCGAATGCCAGGTGCAGTGGCTTCTGACTTGTGCCACCTTCCTGGGTGGAACACAGTCTGGAGTAACTGTCTTTCCACTCTTGGCATTTTCACAGTCTGCCTTTTTTCCCAACTAATCATTGATCCCCAAGGGATTATTGATCGCCCAGTTCTGTCCCTTTAGCTGGGTCCCTTCTCATGCCAAGTAATAAAATAATTTTAATGTCCTTCTGAACAAATCAGTGTCAGAGTCAAGCATTAATAATACCTTAGACTTGGATTCTTTACCAAATATCCCTCTTAGCGGCTGCTTCCCTAGAATACTAATGATTCATCAACTACACACCAGTTCCTCATTAAATGCTGATATAATTGCTTCCATAATATTTTATTATAATATCACAGCCAAGTGCCCAACATCTAGACAGGAACAAACTCTCTCAGGAGAAATCAACAGTACATATAATTTCAGGCAGCCTTTCTTCATCTAAAAACTGTATTAACCTAATGGCATGTGTTTGTTTGCCTAGGTTTTTTTTTTTTTTTTGAGTTTTGCGATCCTACAAGTAAATCGGCTAATGCTCTAAGCCTCAGTTTTCCTGTCTGTAAAATGGGCATGATTACCTCACGTCAGAGTGTTTTGAGAGGATCAAGGTTGATGATGTCTATGTGATGATACCAGTTTCTGGAAGGGGCTGAACGTGGGGAAGATGCAGTCAGGACATAGTTTTATTTTTAACCCACCATGATCTCCTGCTTTCAAGTCTCTTTCCCAAAGTTGGATAATGTCTGAAAGAAACCCACAGCTTTTCAGGTATTTGTAAGGCTTCCGTTTTGGATATTAAAAAGTCAGTCTAGTCTAACTCCCGAATTTCAGTATCTCGCTGATTTTTCCACGGTTCAGCCCTGACTTAGGTTTGAAAATCCACAAGGAAGACACAGGGTGTCTCTTTGTTCTCTGATCACCTTCTTGCCGCCTCCTCAGTGAGCCCTCCAGGACAGAGAAAGAAGGAAGAGGATGAGCTGGAGACACAAGGCTGTCTCGTGTCGGCCGGTGCTGTCTGTGGTCCTTCATCATGGCAGATGCTCAAATGCCAGCTCTCTCTCGGCCCCTTTCATGGTTTTCTCAGGAACCTACCCCACACCATCTGCCACCCCTGCCAGTCAAGACATCTCCGTGATGGACACACACTGTGACCCCCCTCAGCTGCCGCTAGAGCTCACACCAGGCATCTTTCTGACAGTGGAAGCCCTTTCTGGACGACCGTGGCCCAGCCTCCTTCAGTAGCGTCAGCCCAGAAGGAAGAAGGATGTGGTCCAGCTCCTCCCTCCGTGTCACTCTGAGCGCCATCTCTGGCCCCTACAAGGGGGACAATCACAACCTCTGTCCCCTGCTGTCTCCCTCATCGGCTGCCCTGAGGATTATCTGAGGTGGCCCCTTGCCGACCCTGCCCCAGCAGCTGGCTCACGTGGCCCTTAGCAGACAGGTAGCATGGCCAAGATGGTCGGGGGCACCTTGAACTACAAAGCTCACTCCCTGGGTTTGGATTCCACACCACCACTTACTGGTTGAACAGCTTTGCACAAATCACAAGGGAGTTGGCCCCTCTGTGACTCAGTCTCCTCTCTGTACAAATGGAGAAGAGAGCAGTACCTCAGGATCCTGGACATCGTGTGCCGGCTTTCAGCAGCACGCTGCCCCCCAAATTCTCCCCGGCTCCATAGGGCAGAGCCCAGAGACTCACTGCCCACCCTCTCTGCCCGTGGGGTCCGGTTAGATTCTGCCAACGAGGGGCTCATGGGCTGTTCAGAGTTGGGCTGGGGATCAGCAAAGGCAGCTGTGTGGGCATCAGCTCAGGACGGGGCTGGAGATCTGCCAGGGGATCCAGGCTCCTTTGGGAGAATCAAGAACTCGGTTGCGGCAGGCAGGCACACGAGAACCCACCCTCACACCCTCTGGTTGCCCTGACCAAGGCTGACTGATGTCTGGCCTCACAGGGTTGCTGAGGGGATGAAGCGTGTCTGTTCCCCGAAAGCGCTCGGACCAGCTCAGGGCATGGTCAGTGCCTGGTGAATGTCAGCGGCTATGATGTATTCATTACGATTCTCAGTAATACTGATCAATCCACGCGCAGCCCTTCGGCACAGCTTCACGCTCACAGGAGGAGGGAAATGGGGGTGGGTGGGTGGGCGGGGCAGCTCGGCGCTGCCCCGAGGGCCTGGGCCAAGGGACTAGAGAAGGCGAGCGAGCAGAGGCTGCTGTGCTCACACCACTGGCTCAGGAACAGAGATGTTATGAGCGCTCGCCCGTGTGGAACATGTTCAGAAACGTGTCGGGAATACACATGCTATGGACAGATGACACAGAAAAGGCAGCCGAGATTTGACCTGTTCAGCTCTCACTTCAGCTGCTCCGGAGAGAAGTTCAATGTCCAGATGCAGACCCCTCACTATTTGGTACCCAAATGGGGCAGATGCGTGGAGGACAAGCCCACACGTTCACCGTGCTATTCAACCATTCATTAGATTTAACTTGAAGTCACCTTATATTAGCAAAAACAAACCAGGGAACTCGAGGTAGGTCAGGGAGTCATCAGCAGGCAAAGCAGAACCAAGCTCGAGAGCTGCTATAATTACCAACTTTGGGCTGAATGGCGCAGCTGCAGCCAGCTTTGCAGCCAGGACCTGCTGCCAGGGCGCTGAGAAGCACGGCTGCATTTATTTTATTTTATTTTATTTATAATATTTTATTTTTTTATTAGTTTCTGCTTTATAACAAAGTGAATCAGTCATACATATACGTCCGTTCCCACATCCCTTCCCTCATGCATCTCCCTCCCTCCCACCCTCCCCATCCCTCCCCTCCAGGCAGTCACAAAGCACCGAGCTGATCTCCCTGTGCTCTGTGGCTGCTTCCCACTAGCTATCTACCTTACGTTTGGTAGTGTATATATGTCCATGCCTCTCTTTCGCTTTGTCACAGTTTACCCTGCCCCCTCCCCATATCCTCAAGTCCATTCTCAAGTAGGTCTGTGTCTTTATTCCCGTTTTACCCCTAGGTTCTTCATGACATTTTTTTTAAATTCCATATATATGTGTTAGCATACGGTATTTGTCTTTCTCTTTCTGACTTACTTCACTCTGTATGACACACTCTAGGTCTATCCACCTCATTTATTTGTGCCTTGCAGGGAGAGTTGTTGAAGGATGCGTATTTGAGTATTGTGGTGACTACATATGTGTCTGCGCCTCTAAAAGGACACACCCACATAAAGTCCTAGAATCTACAGGAGAACAAAGAATAGAACATAAATAGGTGTTTGGCAAGACCTTGACTTTTTGCTCGCAGAGAAAGAAACTGTTTTATTTCACTAAAGCTCATCTAAGATACACCCTCAAAACTTTTGATCCCAATGACATATTATAGCTTTATATCTGAACCCTAAAATGTGTGTCATTTATGTCTAATCTCTCTAATAATGCCTATATATTGTTAAGGTAGCTTCCCCTCCCCACCTCTAAAACCAGAATAAAAATAAATGTTTTTATTTTTATACAACCTTTATTATCCCTCGAATCAACTCACTGTGTTTAAAATCCCCGAGGATGACAAGGGCTTACGGCAGCAGAGGCTGCTCCTTTCCTGGGATTGTCACCTACAGTAAACAGATGCTTTATTACCCAGGCATGCGTGGTGCCTCATGCTTAGCCCACATGAAACATTCAGGTTAATGGTCACTGCATTTTTTTCTTTTTTTTAATTTTTTCTTTGTGCGGCATGCAGGATGTTAGTTCCCCGATCAGGGATCAAACCTGCGCCCATTGCAGTGGAAGCACAGAGTCTTAACCACTGGACCACCAGGGAAGTCCCAGTCTCAGCATCTTTGATAGCAGGTCTATTTCTCCTCTTCCCCCATTTCTCTAGCTTTTTATAACATGATATAAAGGAAATGGACTCACTGTTTGAGATCCTATTTGGTTGTTTAAGAAAGGTAAGATAAATATGCAAAGTTTTGGAAGGAAAAAATAATTAGATGATTTCTGTTGATATCATATATAAATCTATATACACACATTTATGTATATATGTGTATATAATTTATATAGAGAGAGGGGATTTTCTTTTAGGGGACATATCTTGGTCTAGAGATTTCTATTCCACTGTGTAACCAAACTGCATTCAAAGTGCAGGAAACTAAGGAGAAGAAGGCCAAGCTCTAAGTAGAGATAAAAGATTCAAACTCCAGCCTCTCAAACCTCAGGGTTGCACCAAAGACAGGGCCTACACCCAGGAATGAAGACACTATAATGGTTTGTTTGTTAATTTTCATGTTAATCTTGATGGGAAGACAGCCCGTCCTGCATTCTCTCAGGGGCATTGAGGGCCTACCTGTGATCTCATCATCTTGTAACCAGTGTGTGTGGAGGCTTCCTGGATCCTGGATCCTGGGCAACAGAAAACCAGAGACAGGTTTCTGCCTTTATGGCTATAACTTGCTAGTGGAGAGCAGACAGAACTATAGAGACCAATGTGATTCAAGGTGACTTTGTGATACGGTCCCTGAGGAAGACTGACTCTAGGCTGCGGTGAGAGTGTGTAATTGAGGGGCCTGGGTAGTTCAGACCAGGTGGGCAGCACAGGGAAGTGTAGGTTGTTAGACAGAACAGAGCCGTGGGGACAAAGGTAAACCATTAGAGCCAGTACCTGCAAAAAATACAGTTCAAACCATGTAAACACTGTGCTGGTCCCAAACTCCCAGACTGCTAGCAGATTTACCTGCCAAATACCGGCCTCTGCAGTTACTGATGTGTCCACACCACAGTTGGGGATCCCTGTGATTTCAGGGCTGTCCCACTGAGTTCAGCCCCTCACATCAATTACCTGAGCAGTAGTTTCCTCTTGAACGATGACAATGAAGCTTTTTGGTTTTATGCAAATATGAGTTTTTTCATGGTGCATTTATCACAGAGTCTGGAGAAGGTGTTTCCAGGGATGCTTATGAAGACAGCAAAGGAGGGAGGCCTGGTTGGCGTCCACCCTGTGCATGGTCCTCCTGGGACGCCACTTGTTTATATCCTACTGCCCATGGGGCCAGGGGTGAACCTTGCCAAGCCCCATGGGCATTGCCAAGATCTGTAGCAATAGACCATTCATTATTCACTAAATCTGAGAAACGAGAAGGCGAAGTAACCACTGCCCTACCTCCTGCCATGTGCAACAGGGAATCATGATTTTCTAAGGGTTATAAAGGATGTGGCAAAAATGAGTTTTCAAAATGTGTTCACTGTACCACGGCCATACAGGATTGTGCTCTAACTTTTGATGCATGTATTGAACAAGACAAAACATGTTTACTGCCGAAAAAAGGCAAAATGGTGAGGGAGGGAGGAGGAAGGATGCTTATGATCAATCCCTATTTATGGCTGAATGATTGGTGTCAGAGTGTGCACAGGATTTTGAGAGCTATCCTATCCCCTCAGCTTCGCCTCATTTCTTACCATTTTGCTTCCTTTCCCTGGTACTTTCCCCACTCTGGCCACTGTTCTCTCTCTCTGGCATCTCTCTTCACACCTCCCTTTGCAGCAGGTTGGCACAATGCCACCCTGGCAGTGTTTGGTATCCAACCCTGGCCTCCATGGTTTCCTTCTCTCTTATACCAAAGAGGAAAACAGCATCTGATTTTTACTGGAGAAGAGCTGACAGCCCTTCATCAGGTTGATGCCATCCTGAGGTCAGGGCCCATGCACACCTCCACTGTGAGCCCCGTCATCCACGATGAGGGTCCGTCTCTCCCATCCTCCAGGGCCCAGGTGCATGCCAGCCCTTCCTAGCACCTTTCCAGCTCACTCCAGCCCAGACCAGAGCTCCCATCACAATGTCAGAGCCCTTCTGGTCTGACCACTCATGGTGACAGCCCTTGTGCCCTAAGGAATCCATGCCTTGTTTCCCTATCCATACTTCAAGGTCCTTAAACACAGTTCCACATGCAACATCTTTTGTCTCTCTCACTAAATACAACCATGACTGCATGGCAGGAGCTCATTTTGTAACCACCTGCCATGTAGCATGGCCTTGGGGATAAGGTAATGATGCTGACAAGCTCTGCTTCTCAAGGAACTCTCTGCCCAATGAAGAAACCAATGGCCCCTTGATCATTTGTCGCTAGGTGTTAAAAAAAAAAAAAAAAAGCATCACCTGCTCCTTGGTATTTACTCAGAGAGCTGAAAGCTATGTCTACATGAAAACCTACACACAAAAGTTTACAACAGCTTAATTCATAATCCCCAGGACTTGGAAGTAACCAAGATGTTCTTAAGTAGGTGGATGGCTAAATAAATTGTGGTCCATCCAGACCATGGAGTATTATTTTGCACTAAAAGAAATGAGCTATTAAACCATGAAAAGACCCAGAGGAAATTTAAATGCATGTTATTAGGTGAAAGAAGCCCTTCTGAAGAGGCTGTGTACTATGTGATTCCAACCATGTGACATTCTAGAAAAGAAAAAGCTATAATAAAAATATCAGCAGTTGCCAGGGGTTAGGGGGAAAGGAGAGATGGACAGGTGGAGCACAGAGGATATTTAGGGCAGTGAAACTACTCTGTATGATACCATAATGGTGGATACTTGTCATTGTACATTTGCCAAAACCCGTGGAATATACAACACCAAGAGTGAACTCCAATGTGAACTATGGACTATGGGTGACTGTGATGAGTCAGTGTAGGTTCATCGATTGCAACAAATCTACCCCAATGCTGGGGGATGCTGATGGTGAAGGAGGCTGTGTCTATGTACGTAAAGGGGGTGTTAGGGAACCCTGTACTTTTCATTCAGTTTTGCTTTGAACCTAAAATTACTCTAAAAGTGGGGGTGATGTATCGGCTGTGTTGAAGGGTCTCTGGGTGGGTGGAGCCTAACCCTCGTTGAGGGTGAATCAAACCACTAAAGAATTGTAAGACTCTGCTTCTGAAAAGTCTCAAACCTAACCGAAATTTTCAGAGACAAACCAAATTAAACTTAAACTTAGCTCAGAAATGGCAAGAGATTGATCCCTGTAATACACATGGATTTTTTCATTCTGGCAGGTTAAAATCATAGACTGTTAATCCAAGAAGTGAATTTTACAGATCCTTAATTAAAATGATTAGTAGCATAAAGAAACCAAGTCTGGGGGCTTCCCTGGTGACGCAGCGGTTGAGAGTCCGCCTGCCGATGCAGGGGACGTGGGTTCGTGCCCCAGTCTGGGAAGATCCCACATGCTGCGGAGCGGCTGGGCCCATGAGCCATGGCCGCTGAGCCTGCGTGTCCAGAGCCTGTGCTCACAACGGGAGAGGCCACAACAGTGAGAGACCCACGTACCGCAAAAAAAAAAAAAAAAAAAAGAAAGAAACCAAGTCTGATGGAGACAACATGATTGACCTGAAGTGTAATCCAGTCCTCATCACTTCTCTAAGCCCCCAGCCTCCTAAAAAAGTCTACTTTGGTATGATCCCTGCAGATGAGTGAGAATGTACACCCTCAGGTTTTGAGTCTTTGAAATGGGCAAAATAACACTACCTCTCAGAACTTCTGTGGGGATTCAGTGAGACCATGTAGTTGGCAAATTTCATAATTCCTAAAGCTCCATTCAACAATAGTCTATGCTGTTCCAGAAATTCTATGAGGCGGGACATCTAAGGCAGGTAACCTCCCTCAGGAAGCATCTGTTTATCACCAATGTCAGAAAAAATGAATCAGAAGGATCTACAGTAATTCTAACTGTGACTTCTGGGTGCACAAACATGATTAATAAAATGCTTTAAGTGGTTGATGCTACAAATACAGGAAGTGCCTTATTATTAAGAAAGGTCTGTGGTTATCAGAAGCTTTGAGTTTTCATCCATGTTTTCTTGGAGCCCAAACTGTAAGCTTGTAGCTGGTTGGACAACCCCGTCCAGAGGGCTGATTGACAGGTCGTTACAGAGATCAATGGATTATCTATTGGCACTTTACAGAGCTGGTGTTCACATTTTATCAACAGGGTGTTTGAGTGTGCTCATCACCTGCTTTCATGACACCACTGGCTGTTAGAGGAGATGCCAGCTGAGTGAAGAATCAACTTCACAAACATTGTTACACGGGCTACGTACTTTCAGTTGGGGACATGAAACAGCTCTGGGGATGGATGGTGATTGTCCTTAACATTACTGAACTGTTCACCTAAACATGGTTAAAATGTTATTTTCTATTATGACTGTTTTACTACAATAAAAAATATTTTTAAAAAGGTTGTTACAGCAGAGAGAAATAGGTTTATTATATAAATTCTATTTAGTGGAAGGGCTAAAAGCCAAAGTACAGTGTGTCTCACTTCTGGCTGTTCTGTGACATATTTTTGGTGATAAGTTTTCAGTTCAGATGGGTTTGAAAGCAAGAACACATTTAGAGAAGGGGTTAGAGGGTTTCCATTTAGTGATTGTGTTGGTTTTGGATACATGCTGTTTGAAGTTCAGTGAAAAACACTTGTGTGAAGGGAAATTTAAGCTGTCATTTCAATATAACTAATGAATTTAAATAAGAATCCAGAATTAAAAACAATTATGATGGACCAATTTATTCATAAAAAATTACTGTAACAAATAAATGACACGAACAGAACACATGGGGAAAGTCTGCTTACAAGTTTGACCATATATATGCTGTGTCATGAAGATATTTCATTTAATATTTTGAATCTGTTTCATTTTAACTTTATGTAACTACTTTTTAACCACCTGGCTCCATGAACTGTAGAAACAGTTCCACAATATTTGTTTACAATATCCCATGTGTACTAGTTGTGCTGTGATAAATGAAGCAGAGTCATTTGGACAACTTAATTCAAATAAATATTAATAAAATTGGGAAATTAGGTAAATGACTAAAAACTGTATTTTTGTTTCAGTTATCTGAATTGGGATAAGTACTTGACCATATTCAGGATTTCAAATGATGCCCACTTAGTTATGAATGGATACCAGAAAAAGAAAAGAACAGGAAAATTTTACTGAGAAAATCAAAGAAAAATCAGGTAATGAAAGAACTCTAGAGGGAGAAGCATAGATAGAGTTGGATGTGGGCTGTGGATTCAGAGACCTTGGGTTTATGCCTCCACTTCCCCCTCGGGTAAATGTCCCGAATCCAAAAGGGATTCCTTGTGAGAAGGAAAGGAAGTGAGGCATGCAACACTAATGCACCTACTGCTTTGCACCTAATCCAGGGTATACAGAAGGGATTAGCTCTTTTTATTGGAAGTCCCTCCCCCATCAAGACATACACACACTACTAGATATAAAATAGATAACTAATAAGAACCTACTGTATAGCACAGGAAACTCTACTCAATACTCTGTAATGACCTGTATGGGAATAGAATCTAAAAACGTGTGGATATATGTATGTGTATAACTGATTCACTTTGCTGTACAGCAGAAACCAACACAACATTGTAAATCAACTATAGTCCAATAAAAATTAATTAAAAATGGATTGGATGGGGAAATGTCTTTGGCTACTTCTTCTTGGGAAGAGAGCTCAATGAGAGGACCATTTGCTGAGACGCAGGCAGACAAGAAGGATGCCACGTGCCCCGGGACCAACGTGAAAAGCCATATCCAAACCTCTCTTTCCCTCCCACCTGCAGATCTTCTTCCCCTTACTCCCACTGGTGACCTCATCAGAAGCCAGAGGGTAAGGACCCTGGAGGGATGCACCCACTGAGGTCAGACTCCGGGCCCGGCAGGGAATACCCCTGGGATAGATCAGCCAAGAGTAACCAGCTCAGAAAGCACTTGGGGACTTCTTGTTCTCCACAACAGGGCTAGATCAGAGTAGCAAGACCCATACCTGAGTTTCTAACAAGCTATTCTTGTTATTGTTACAAGTTATTTTTATTTCTTCATTGAATTGTCATGAAGCAAGGTACCGCAGGAAGTAATACCCATTCAACTGTCTTGCCCAGTGAAATGGCTTTTCCAGCCACCACTTTTCACTCTGATGTGGCCAAAGATGAAAGTAAGAGGAAGCGGATGTAAGGATTAAGAAAAGGAACTGGTTTTAACATTCGGTAGGAAAAGAACATGAGCTTTTGGCAATAATAGTAAACTCAGACTGCGATAGCCTGAATGTCTGTGTCCCAACACAATCCACCTGTTGAAATCCTGACACCCAACGTGATGGTCTTAGGAGTGGGGCCTTTGGGAGGTGATTAGGTCCTGAGGGGTGGAGCCCTCACGAATGTGAGCAGTGCTCTTGTAAAGGGGCCCCGAGAGTTCCCTTGTCCTCTCCACTATGTGAGGACACAGTGAGAAATCTAGGACCAAGAAGAGGGCCCTCCCAACCCTGCTGAAACCCTGTCCTCGGTCTCCGAGCCTCCAGAACTGTGAGCGATAAATGTCTGTTGTGTATAAGCCACCCAGTCTGCGGTATTTTATTACAGCAGCCCAAATGGACTAAGACGCAGACTTCAGAAGATTCTTATGAAACAGAAGCTCATGCCCGGCTGTGGGCTCAGCATTACAGCCCCTGTACTTTTCCCATTAGGCACCACCCCTCACATGTGGCTGAAGCCCTGGGTCACTGTCACTTCTAATTAATGGAGCAACGGGCACGTTGGATTGAAACTCCTTAAATAAAATTAGGGCAGAGGTGCTAAAGGGTCATGGGCTTTGGGTGGGCTGGCCCGCCTCCTTGCTAAGCCCAGCACGCTACAGAGGAGGAGACCTGATTGTTCATGTTGGAATAAGCAGTTTTGAGGGGTCTGCCCTAATTTCCAGACTCATCCTCACCCCTCCCCCACCTCAATGACCCTTTCATTTTAACCAAGTGCGTCTGAGCTGGTCCTCAGGGCGACCGGTACTTTTCCACATCGTTCCCACCCGAGGTCCCACGTGGCTCCTTGTCACTTTCTCACGCCCTCCTCCTCCGGGGAGTGCTCACCCCCCAGGACTCCGTCAGACAGCATCACCGTAATTAAATATTATTAGCGCGGTTTCTATCGCGAAAAGGCAGCCACAGGTAACTGGGATGCCGCCGCGGACCTCTGGCTCTCACGCTCTCCTACGAGGAAGTTAACGTCGTGCCTCTGATTTGGCACCTACTTAGTGTCTATTCTTGGTAAGAATTCCTTGTGTCGTCTCTCTCCAACCAGGCTGTCAGCATCTCGAGGATGAAAATCATCCCTAAATGTTTCCAGGTCCCATTTATTGGCTGTTAACAGAGCCTCAGTGGAGAGGCATCCAACCAGGAGCCCCTCCCAGGATACAGCCCTGGTGATGGGATCATGAGAAACGCTTAGGATATCAAAAGTCATCCTAATAAACAGCTCACTCCTACCATGCGGTACAGATCGTGCATCATAATTAGGTAATTAAGCTTCACCATGAACATTTCAATCATAGAACCATTCCAGAATCAAACCGTATAGCCACCACAGGAAACGTGATGGAGCATCCAGAAAACCGATGTGTTTAAAACATTCCCAGAAAATGGTGAACATGTTTTAAAGTGAAACTATATTTTGAAGGCAAAAAAGTAAACATTTGAGCTAAATAAATTTAAACAAAGAATAAATGCATAAATAAAATTGATTTGAGGTAAATAACTACACATCTTTATGTAAATTATATATTTTTACTTATAATTTATAAATACAGTATATATAATATATAATTATTTATAATATAGATATAAATAATTATATATAATATATATACATGCCAAGATATATTATATAATTATGAATAATTATATATTAAATTAAATTAATTAAAAATTATATACAATTATATGGTAATTATATATAATATAATAATTGTATATATTATAATTATAATATAATGTGATTTTATATATTAATTATATGTAATATAATTATATGCATAATCAAAATGTTTAAATATATATATATTATATAATTATTTATAATATATAAATATATATCTCCCAGGATTCATCATCTGTAGCAAATGAGAGATAAACCTGTGAGAAGTACTAACCAAAGATGCCCACAGGTGAGGGGGTTTCAGGTGGCCCATGAACCAGGGTAGAGACAGATAGAAGAAGGTCAGATTTTAGGAGGTAAGGTCTAGGCAGCGTCCAGCCTAACGAAGGTAACACCCAGGACCTGAAAGCAGGTGTGAGTGCCCAGGAGCTGAGAGCTAAGAGCAGAGGAAAGGCTCCAGATACATAAGTGTGGTAGGGCCACCTGTCTACAGCTACCTCCCTTTTGCTGGAAAGATGAAGCTGCTGCTGTGACTCTGGGCATGAATCCTCACCCTCTGACCTAAGAGCTGCCACCATAGCTACGGCTGTGACTTTCAGCTCAGGCCAAAGTTGCCCATGGCCTACAGCAGCAGGGCACAGTGTTCCAGGTTGTGTACTGCGCACCTGCAGGAGGAAACATGGCATCAACCTGACAGCCCCACGGCCACAGCCAGCTTCAGAACAATTGCTTCTCCATGCAAACAATATGAATTTATCCAATGCCCATTGAGAAAGGCCACTGGCCACATGTAGTGAATCTTCTGGCAGGGATTTTTGATCACTCCAGTTCTGCCCACCTGGGGCTTACAGTCCCTTCCCCCATGTGTTGTGGGCTACCGATTCTTGTCCAAGGATGTGCTCTCCCTCGGTCACTCGGTGTTTCAGTTATGGTCTGTGGGTCCTTTCCAGGTAACGGTGAGTGTTTGAAAATCTTGTCACGATGCTGCCTTTGCCTGCCTGGCGACCTCTCCCATGTCTCTGCTTCTCCATCTGTCATTTCTTCTTTCTGCCCATGGCCCCTGCTCTCATCTGGTCCAGAGTTCCTGGGAGAAGCTGGGCGGAGGTCTGTGCACAGCCAAGGCCAGTCACACGATAACGGTTTAGGGTGAATAAGAGCGGCACTTCCACCTTCCTGGGGGTCTCCATCCCTATGTGAGTGGACAGGAAGCCTGCAGTGAGGAGTGTGCTTGGCGGGCAGTGCCCGGCTGTCACATCTTCAAGATCCACTGTAGCCTTGACCCTGAGGCCACACTCTCCCCAGGCAGCTCTGGGGCAGGGGGTGTGGGTACAAGAGCCAGGCCATTTCTGCCCATCACTAGGCTCCCCTAAGGCCATCTCTGTTTGGGGCTCTCTGTCAGCCTGGCCAAGGCTTTCCCGGAGCCACATCTCAATCTGAGACTCTATCACATAGCCCTCCCTCCTCCTGCTTTCCTTGCCCAGGTGTCAGACCTGCATCGTGTCCACAAGGCCCTCTCCTGTTTATCCTCCACAGGCAGCCTCTGTAAATCTCTCCAGGCCTAATTCTGCTTAGCACAACTTCCTTGAGGACCCCAAACCATACACAGACTAAGGAGGGCTGGAAGCCCTGAGGGATCAAGCTGGGCCGAGTATCCAGCAGGTGGGACCCCACCCCCTACTCACCTGAAATGGGGAAGCCCCCTTCTCTCTATTGGTGCATCAGGCTTCCAGAAGCCATCCCCCTCCCAGGCAATGTTTGGACATCTCTGAAACCCTCTTCTTTTTGGGTTGCAGTCCTCACTCCCGCTCCCGTTTTGAGAAACACTCTCTTTGGAAGTGCTAATACCTACATTCAAGTTACCGTTAGTTTAGGAGTTGCAGCAAGCATCTGTGTATATCTGAAAAATAGCAATGAAAACGGTGTCAAACACGTGGTCCTCAGACAAACCTTGTGGCACCTGTGGCTTTGCCATCATCCCCTTACAATAGCTCTGCAGGCAGAGGTTTGTCATCAGGGGGCCAAAACACTCCTCGCACGTCATAGGAAACCTTAAAATTCAATATCCTGTGAGAAACCATAATGAAAAGAGTATGAAAAGAATATGTCTATGTATAACTGAGTCACTTTGCTGTGCAGCAGAAATTAACACAACATTGTAAATCAACTATGCTTCAATAAATTTTTTTAAAAATATAACCATAGGGCTTCCCTGGTGGCGCAGTGGTTGAGAGTCCACCTGCCGATGCAGGGGACACGGGTTCGTGCCCCGGTCCAGGAGGATTCCACATGCCGCAGAGCGGCTGGGCCCGTGAGCCATGGCCGCTGAGCCTGCGCGTCCGGAGCCTGTGCTCGGCGGCGGGAGAGGCCACAGCAGTGAGAGGCCTGTGTACCGCAAAAAAAAAAAAAAAAAAAAAAAGTAACCATAAAAAAATGCTAATAAGCTTTCTGGTCTGGTTTGTTTTTTACAATGTGTATGAAGGAAACACTTTACCAACTATACTATTCACAAAAGTTCGTTAGTAATTGCTGGCTCACATCCGATGAGAAGCAGCACCAATGATCAGACATGACCCACAGTAAAAAGGCAGCCGACAGCAATGGTGGGGAGAGAGAAAGTCACGAAGAGCAGGCGGAAACCTGAGGAAGCCCAGAGGCTGAGTCCTGCAGGAGGTAAAGGTCGAGCTGGCTGGACCACCAGCACAGGAGTGAAAAGGTGGGAGCAGATAAGCACTGTCCTGAGTCACCAACAGAGGCTTCAGGCAGATTCATGCTGCAGAAGACTGGGGCAAACCTAACCCTTTTCATGCACTCATTAAATTAACAAGTGCTATTTGTTAGTGCCTGATCATGTGCCAGATACTCTTCTAGACCCTGGGGATTTTGTGACCACCAGATCCCTGCTCTCGAGAAGCTGAATTGTAGTGGTATTTCCATAAAATTTGTTAAAGTGCTCCAGGTGATGCCCTCCACGGTAGTGAGCTTCTGTTACCTGTAAAATGCACTTAAGCAGCAGAGATGTCTTTCCTGAAAGTTACTCAACAAATGAGGTGATATCATGCGTATTAAGACAGAAAGGTTGGGCACAGGGCAAGGGATAGAAATAATCGTTTATTTCTTCCTGGAAGATCGTTCCCTCCCCTCGTTAGTGGGGACAATGGGGCATGGAGGAGACAAGCACGGAGCATTTGTTCATGGATGCCGAATGGACCATTCCTTCTGACTTCACTGCTGTCGGGTGGTGATGGAAGCTTGTACTGGACTCAGATGTAATAACGTCACAGAAATAGAAAATACACAGACGCCATCAGTGAGGCCAGCTGAAGCCCCATTCTGCTCACGACAGTCCCCGTGGACCCAGAGCAGCAGAGGTCAAAGTGTCTTTAGAGGTTAGGAAGGGTCGGGGCTCTCACTGCGACGTTGCACGTGGGGGTCAGAGAATGGAGGGATGCCTGATGGTGAAAACCTTGGAGTCAATTACATGTTCAGTAGCCAGAGCTGGTCACATTGGCTATGATACACCCATAGGCCTAAGTGCCACAAAGTCACAAATGTCGTATTTTTAAAAAATATTTAATGACATGGAAAAATGTTAATTATAGAGCATTTTATGAAGTTACTTACAATCTAAATAACAGTCTGCAATATGACCCAGAATTTGCCTGTATACACACACACACACACACACACACACACACACACACACACGAGAAAGAAAGAGAAGCCCATGGAGAAGAGAAAAATATCCAAATATCAACACTATTAAGTTTGTGTACTGCCTGTTTTCTTATTTTCACATAGAGTTTAAGAGCATAGACTCTGGAGCCAGAATTCAGGCTCAAAGCCCACCTCTGCTCCCTGACTAGCTGTGTGATCTCAGGCAAATTACTTAACCTCTCTGTGTCTGAATTTCCCCACCTTAAAAAAAAGGGAAATAATAATAGTATCTATATAGTTGTTATGAAGAAAGTTCTTAGAATAGTGCCCAGTACAGGGGAAGCATTATATTCGTGTATATCAAATAGAATCAATCCATCAATTCAGTCAAATTAATTTTCTGTATTTTTCAAATTTTCTGCAAAGTACATGTATTGCTGTCATAGTTAAAAGAAACATAATTATTTAATTTAGAATTAAAATCCTGATAAATTATAAAATGCCTTCTTTCTCCTCTCTTCTCTGGTTCTTCTGTTGGCACCGACCTGATAATTTCCTGGCGTGAAAAGGAAAGTCTTCCCAGAATTGAGTGAATGAACCTGAATTTGTGTTACTTTAAAATCAAAAAGTCAAATGTCCCACCAGAGAGCCTTGTCCCGAGGAGACAAGTGTGGCCGCATGGAGTCAGGGGAGGGAGGGAAAGACAATCATTATGAATAAAGGGATTTTTTCCCCTCCTTTCATTTTAAAAAGCATGTTTTAAGGACACTTATCTGTACATAGAAAGGAAAGAGGAGACTTCGTGTGTAAATTCATTTATTCAACAAGTATTTGTTGAGCACCTGCTGTGTTCCAGGTACTGTTTTTTGTTTGTTTTTATACATTTATTTATTTACTTATTTTTGGCTGCATTGGGTCTTTGCTGCTGTGCACGGGCTTTCTCTAGTTGCAGCCAGCGGGGGCTACTCTTTGTTGCGGTGCGCAGGCTTCTCATTGCGGTGGCTTCTCTTGTCACAGAACACAGGCTCTAGGCGCGCGGGCTTCAGTAGTTGTGGCACGTGGGCTCAGTAGTTGCAGCGCTCAGGCTGTAGAGCGCAGGCTCAGTAGTTGTGGCGCTCGGGCTTAGTTGCTCCGCGGCATGTGGGATCTTCCCAGACCAGGGCATGCACCCGTGCCCCCTGCATTGGCAGGTGGATTCTTAACCACTGCGCCACCAGGGAAGTCCCTCCAGGCATTGTTTTAAGTAAAAGGGACACAGCTGTGAATAAAACAGACAGACGTCCTGCACTGATTGGGCTCACACTCCAGTGGAAGGAAAAAACAATGAACAAATAAAAAGTAAATGGAACGTATAATGACAGGTGACAGTGACACTGTGAAGGAAAATAGGGTGAGGTAAGGAGGCAGAAGATGGCAAGGTGTCCCAAAGGAAGTTGTTGTAGGAACCAAAAAAAGAAATCCAGAGCCATGCTGGGTAACTGTGCCTGCAAAGAGATAAGAGGGAAATAAAATGACAGTACTTTGCATTGCTTGTGGGGCTCCATGGCAGGAACAGAGAAGACTCTAGAATCTGCCTGCTGTCCCATCAGTGTCTGGGGTTGACAAGCACCATTGGGCGCCACGGAAAACACATTCTCTACCACAGTGTCCTCAGCATCAGCAAGTGCTTCTTCCTCGACCTTTTCTCCAAGGAAGAGAGAGTCTCCCTTTTCTGAGCTTTCTATCATATTTCCAGCTGAACGTGGGACATCACTTCAGACTAGATATGTCCAAGGCTTAACTTATACTTCCCACCCAAAACACTTCTCCTCCTGTCTTTTCCATGGAAAGGAGCCATCACTCACCCAGTGACTCAGTGCAGAAATCTTGACGCCATCTCAGACATGCTTCTTCCCACTTACATTCATTTTCAATTCGCCCCACGTTCTAACCATGCAGCCTCCGAAGAGTTTCCCTCCTGACCTCCACCCTAGCCCAAGTGAAGAAACACTTCCTCCTCTCTCCTTCTTTCTTAATAAAATGAGATTGGCAATGGAGAGAGATGCCCGTGAGGGAGGGGCACGACTCTTGCCCTTGACCTTTCAGTAGGGGTCTATCTCTAACTGCCACGGCCGCCCCTGTGCTGGATCTCAAGGGGCACAAGTTTCCCCGCCCACAATGCTCTCATTTCACGTGGACACATTGTCTTCCTCTTAATTCCACCTTGTTCAATTGACTACGAACTGAAACTCGACAGCAAGAATTAACACAGAGGAACCGTCACAGAGAGCAACATGAAACCAAATCTGTCTTATGAGAAGGACCAGCTCCCTGAGGCTTGGCGACCCTCTCCTGTTCTGTACCCACAGCACATAGATGCTGCCCAGTTCTCTGTGATTCTCTGTTCTCTGGAAAGGATGCTTAGACACAGGTGTGACACCAGGGGCCCTGTCTGTGCCCCACGATCCTATCTGTCCCACACCTTTGTCTTTAAATGACCCAGGGATTGGCATCAGACCCAAACAGGACACACTGAATTTTTCTCTAGAATTTTTCAAATTGGAACCATGGGAGTATTCTCTAGCATGAAACTGATGGGCTGTCAGCAGCCAGGTGGGCACCACGTGGAGAAAGCCAGCAGAAAAGGGGGATGAGTAAGAAGATGATGCTGTAGGCAAGGAGATGCAGAGAAGACAGATAAACAGGAGTCTCAGCTGCATTTCTAGTTCTTCTGGAGACCCAGATGCTCTCTTGCCTTTACCGAGATTTGGTAAAAGTATAACCCAGCACCATCTCAGAAGATGTTCTCCCCAGCTCAGACTAGGTATAGTTAGTTTTCTGGTTCTTACAATCCTTACAACAAGCACGTTCTTGTCCCCAGTTTGCCTTCTCCTTGTCAGGGACCCTTCACTCTGGAGCGCTGTCCTGGAAATCCCACTCCCCATCAGTGATGTCCCTTCCCCACAGGGCTGTGAGGTCAGAAGCTGTGGCCTTTCCCTACTCTGCAACATTAAAATCCACTGGGCTCCTGTCACTTGGAATGGGACTTTTGTCCACATGTGCCTTTTTGTAACATCATGCATTGGTCATTGGGAACTACCGGTTCACCAAATTATGCATTATACAACACCCAAAAAATCACAGTTGTTGATGTAACATGAGAAACATCTTTAAGTGTTGGGAAAATATCAAGCTCAATTTTTTAAAATCTAATTTTTACTCAAAAGATCAAATTTTATCATTGATAACAAACACTGTCCATTTTTTTCTTTTTCTTTCAATGATACAGGTGGGTCCCATCGAATCAGTTGACAGCCTTAGGAGAAAGACTGAGGTCCCCTGAAGACTAGAGAATTCTGTCTCCAGACTGCCTTTGGACCCAGGCTGCAGCCTAAACTCCTCCCTGGGTCTCCAGTCTGCCAGCCTGTCCTGCTGATTTTGAACATGTGAGCCCCTACGATTACATGAGCCAATTCCTTAAAATCCAGTCTCTCTTGTGTGGTATTATCTCTATCTATCTACCTCTCTGTCTATCTATATACCTAATCTATATTTACCTTATATATGTATGTATTATCCCACCTAAGAGCACAGTTTCTCTCTCTTTCTCCCTCTCTTTGTACACACACACACACACACACACACACACACACATCCTGTTGGTTCTGTTTCTCTAGAGACGTCGACTAATACAACCTCCACTGCTTCTGCATCATCAGTATAAAAGTCAGCTCAGTGAAAAAGGCAAATAGCATCTTCACAGTATATGAAGACAATCATTTTGATATGATTTTGGCAAAGCACTTTGGATCTCAAGATTCCCAGAGGTCCACTGCCCATACCTGGAAAACAGCTGTCCTAACCCTTTTCCTCCTGACAACTCTACGACTTCAAACCTTCCTGACCAGGCAAATAGATGGATACAGATTAAATCTGATTCGCAAGAAGAGCTTAGAGTCTGCAAGAAGACAGCACAGCCACCCTGCTGGGCCCCGAGTGCTTTAGTTCCTGGGAGTCCCTACTCCCGGAGCCTTGTGAGGCCCGGCCACTGCCGGCTTCCTGCACCATGTCCCCCGGGTGTCCTAGGTTCAGAGCTTTTCCTGCTGATACTGCTCTATTTGTGGACCAAGTCCTAAAGATGCTCGGTCCTACTCTCCAGGTGTGACGGCCATGCATATTTTCTTCCTATAGACTGTGAGAAATTGAGCCATCACCACTTGGGAACAACCCAGGACTAGTCCGTCATGCCCCTGTGTCACCTCGAGACTCCGCGTGTGTGCTGACTCTTCTTGGAAGAGACAGATCAGGGGCTCCTCCTGTCGGCTGAGATCTCAGGAGGGCCTGGACCACTGCCAGGCCACCTCAGGAAAAAGGAGAGAGCAGGAAAAAAATGCCACAGCTGGTGGTAAAACTGTCTCCTCACCCGGGGAAACTATTCAAGTTATTAAATACAGCAGCTCAACTGCCAGTCCCTCTGAGAAGCAATTCATACCAGTGTAACAGGATTAGTGCAACGTAATGACTGTCACATTTCAGCTTCAATTATTCCAAAAGGGTGCACGATGTTGAAGGTTCAGGAATGTTTTTGAACGTCTCTAGAAAACGCAAAAAGTAAGTAAGCTTCTTGCACTGGGGCTCTGAAGAGGGTTTCCCATCCTCATTCTTGTCCCTCTTTGCCTTAACTTACCTTTGACGTCAGGTAAACAAGACCAACTGCCTGGTTTTGCTGTGAGGAAGGGGGCTCACTTATGTCCATGGGGAAAAACAGGTTTAAACTGCCAGGAGGACCCAGGGAGGTGGTCTGTGGCCATCCTTGCCTGACACTCCCAGACTGTGAGCTCTGACCAGAGCCTGGTGATGGCCTGCCTGTGGATTTCCTGGGAGAAGGGGTGTCTTTAATTTGCACAGCTGTAGCTTTGGAGGGAGCATGCTTGCCCCCTACCTGATCCTTTCTGCACAAGTGCTCAGCCTGATAGGAATCTGAGGATCACTCCAGGGGTGATTGTGGACTCAGGGTGCAGCTGCTAGTGGGGAGCCCTGCTCATTACCATGGGTGCAATCACGTCGGGATAGCCCTGCCCACTAGAGGTGCCCTTTTGCAGGGATGCATCGGTGCATTTCTGTTCACACACCGTCCTTTAGCTCAGAGAGTGTCTGGGTGGCTACCGTCTGTGCCTTTTCACACTAGCAGGCTTTGAAAGGCGGCAGTCAGGTGAGCCAGGAAAGTCAAGGCCAAAGGCAAACATTCTATGAATTGCAGCTGGGGTAAAATTCTCCCTTTCCAATGTGGTGCTGGGGAGTGGGAGAGGAAATTCCAGCCTCCCTGGGGAAATTGTGACCTCACAGATTTCATTTATTAGAAGTGTTAGGAAAAAACAAACCCAAGCGGAGAAAAAAAAGGAAGGAGGCAAGATACAGAGCCTGTTTAGTGACAAAGGCAGGGAGGAAGGCTGTCATCCTGTGTGAGGCCAGGGAAAACCATCTCCATCTCACTGAGAAAGACACGGACAGGAGCGGAGAACTGAGGCGGCTGTGGAGGGGCCGACGAAGACCAGAGCCGAGATGCTGCTGGACGCCTGGCCTGCCAGGACCACTGGCGGATCATGTAAGTAACCTGGAGAAACACGCTCCCCCCAGGTGGGAGTACCTGAGACCAGCCCACCTCTCTCCCCTCCCATCTGTGTCTTTATTTATTTATTCCTAGTGCACTGAAGTTGCCAGTGGCCGCCACCAAACAAATCCAAAATGCCCAGTTTAAACCAGTGTATTGGAAGTGTTACTGAGTGCCACACGCCTTAGACAGAACCTGGAGCCAAAATCTCTCCGGGCTCCTCAAGGAAATGCGTGGCTCTGAGCTTTCTTTTTATTATTGAAAATCCCAATGCTCCACATATAAAAAGATTAACATATGCTTCGGGGGACAAGGTCTATGAAAATGCAATTTCTCTCCAATGCATGGTCTGAGCTCTTGACTTAAACAGATTCTGTCCTTCTAACCCATTAAGAAGAACATCTCTCATCTCTCAAAGTTGCAAGTGGTACCTAGGCTTTTTGCCCAACTCCCTTCCCCCCACTTCACCTCTGCCCTCCAAATAAGAAAGGCACTCTTACCCATTTTCTAGCTTAGGTCAAAGGACAAAATGGAGGTTATATTTTCACATTTTAGAAATTCTTACCCCTTCTCGAAAGAGCATCACATTGGTAAGGACCCCCCTCCCCTGTGTCGACAGGTAGGGGAACCCTCTCTCTTTCCTGCAGAGACATTTCAGGCGAGGTTTCTTCTATTTGCATTTCAGGGTTACACAGGGCTTATACTTTGGCAGAAGAGGGAGACGTGCCGGCCTAATGTTGCTGTCATACGTCAAAGAGGCCACCAGCCTTCTAAGAAGGAAAAGGGGGTTGGAAAGAAGAAGCTGACATAATAGTTCTGAGTTTGATTGTAAGACTGGTTTTTATGGTGATGCAAATAATGGATACAAGGGAGAAGAGATGCATCTTAAATGTATATTTAACTCTTAACAGAACAGAGCTTGATGTCGTCTCTCCCATAATTAGATGATTATCAATTACCTACTTAGGAGTTAAAAAAAGATGGTGTTTAATGATGCAGATTAACCATCTAAACTGTCCAATGTCACTTTTTTCCCCCTGTAGTATATTGAGCCTGTGTTGTGTGTGCGTGTGTGTATTTCTCTGAGCAGTAATTCTGTCCCATGAGTCTGTACTCATGCTATAACCTTTGAGTGCTTTAAAGAAGGAAGTAATTCAGGTGCCCCAGAGATCATACAGAATTACTTATGAAACTCATAAGAAGAGTTAAGTATAGATCTTAAGTAAACTATTAGTTTATGAGATAGAGTGAAACTATAGAGAGGATTAAATGTAGATAATAAAGAATTAAGTAGCTTGTGAAACAAGCAAAGTTGATAAAATATATTAAATATAGAAAGTAAGTTAGTCACCTGTAAGACATGTCACGGTTAAATAGAACAAATCCTTAAAATATTATGTAATAAAGAAGATCCTAGTTGGCAGCAGGAGAGGGATGGAGGACAGGACATCAGCATGTCACCTCCAGAGGTGACTTTGATGACTATGTCTCCTTCAGACCCAGTCAGCCACCAGAGACACCCATTATGGCCTCTCTGTGGCCCCCATACTCTGCCCAAGAAACACAGATGAAAACTTCTGCTTCTCAGCAGACTACTAGTGAGGTATGTCTGAGCCAGTCTTCCTTGCCCCTGTGTCCCTCCAATGGATCAGGGATGGGCCAGTGACCCAGAGAAGCTTCTTTTGGGGGAGCACCTTGCTCAGACCTCAACTCCAGCCCTCATGATCACACCCTTGGGGAAGGCTGATGTGGCAGAGAGAAAGACAGGACACAGGAGCACCGTGGAGCCCCGGGGTTAGGGAGCTCACCGCTCGTACCTGCTCCGAAGTGTATTAGCTAACACTTTCTCCACTTGCTTCTTCTGCATGATGCAGGTTGATTTAATGAAATGTGGGGTTCAAGAATCTTAATATGGTCTGTGTTCCCTCCTATTGCATCATCGCAGGGAGAGCCTGCCTGCTAGTGTACTTGGGGGCAACTGTTGCATCAGACAGTATTCTACCAAGTAAGTTTTTTTTTTTAGTTTCTAATTGAATTTTATTCCATTGTAACCTAAATGCTATTAATTATTTGGTAGTTGTTGAAGACTTTTCTCTGTGACCTAATACATCACTATTTTTGTCAGTGTTAATATGAACTTGAAAGGAATGTATATTCTCCATTTTTTAAGTGCAGGGATTATATATGTGTGTATATATATATATACATTATATACTCAGCCATTGTGTAAATGATATTTCTTGTATATTTAATAATATTACAATTGTTTCTGTTTGTTCTGTTGATTGCTGATAGAGTTATGTTAAATTCCCTAAGAATGTGCACGTGTCAACTTGCTTTTGTAATTTTTTGAGATACATAAATAGATGATTGAGTGAATCAGTGTTATAGTTTGTCTTTTTCATATAAGTGAAGCCAGATATTTTTCAGACACATACAGGTTTGTGGTTGTTGCATGTTCTTAGGAAAACGTTTGTTTTATTCTTAATGCATCTCTCTTACCCCTAATGATGCTTTTTGCCTTAAATTCTATTTTGCTGATACAACTCCAGCTACATCAGCTTCTTTTTGGTTAGTACTGACTGTTGTATCTTTTATTCAAATTTGCTTTCAGTCTTTCTCCCACATTCTGCTTAAGTCTGCCTCTTTACCTCATCCATGTAGTTGATTTTTTAAAAGCCCATCCCCTTATTTATTGCCTTTTAGTGAGGAAACATACCCTGCTTATAAGAAGCTAAACCATAAGCAATTACCAATATGAAAACATTCTTACCTAAACACTGGCAATCTCATCTCATTCAACCTAATACTTACTGTGACATATTTTGATGTATTACTGCAATTTTATTTGCTGTGACCATGCTTTTTTTCCTTTGCTTTTTTCCCCCTGCCTTTTGTTGAATTGATTTCTTTATTAAGTTTTCTTCACCAGCACTTAATTCCATTGGTTAGGAAATTACAAATTATTTTATGTTCTTTGGTTATTATTCTTAAATTGTTACTGCACAAACTTGATTATAATTCTAGTAGAACATAAAGATTTTTTTCATCTCAATAGCTCTAGCACAAACCTTAATGATATGAAGATACTTTTACCATTTTTGTCTAGTTTTATTTTTTATTTTTATTTTTTAAACATCTTTATTGGAGTATAATTGCTTTACAATGGTGTGGTAGTTTCTGCTTTATAAAAAAGTGAATCAGTTATACATATACTTATGTCCCCATATCTCTTCCCTCTTGCATCTCCTTCTCTCCCACCCTCCCTATCCCACCCCTCTAGGTGGTCACAAAGCACCGAGCTGATCTCCCTGTGCTATGCGTCTGCTTCCCACTAGCTATCTATTTTACATTTGATAGTGTGTATATGTCCATGCCACTCTCTCACTTTGTCCCAGCTTACCCTTCTCCCTCCCTGTATCCTCAAGTCCTTTCTCTAGTAGGTCTGTGTCTTTATTCCCATCTTAACCCTAGGTTCTTCATGACCATTTTTTTTTAGATTCCATATATATGTGCTAACATATGATATTTGTTTTTCTCTTTCTGACTTACTTCTCTCTGTATGACAGACTCTAGGTCCATCCACCTCACTACAAATAACTCAATTTCGTTTCTTTTTATGGCTCAGTAATACTCCATTGTATATATGTGCCACATCTTCTTTATCCATTCATCTGTTGATGGACACTTAGGTTGCTTCCATGTCCTGGCTATTGTAAATAGAGCTGCAATGAACATTTTGGTACATGACTCTTTTTGAATTATGTTTTTCACAGGGTATATGCCCAGTAGTGGGATTGCTGGGTCTTATGGTAGTTCTATTTTCGTTTTGTAAGAAACCTCCATACTGTTCTCCATAGTGGCTGTATCAATTTACATCCCCACCAACAGTGCAAGAGGGTTCCCTTTTCTCCACACCCTCTACAGCATTTATTGTTTGTAGATTTTTTGATGATGGCCATTCTGACCAGTGTGAGATGATATCTCATTGTAGTTTTGATTTGCATTTCTCTAATGATTAATGATGTTGAGCATTCTATCATGTGTTTGTTGGCAATCTGTATATCTTCTTTGGAGAAATGTCTATTTAGGTCTTCTGCCCATTTTTGGATTGGGTTGTTTGTTTTTTTGATATTGAGCTGCATGAGATGCTTGTAAATTTTGGAGATTAATCCTTTGTCAGTAGCTTCATTTGCAAATACTTTCTCCCATTCTGAGGGTTGCTTTTCATCTTGTTTATGTTTTCCTTTGCTGTGCAAAAGCTTTTAAGTTTCATTAGGTCCCATTTGTTTATTTTTGTTTTTATTTCCATTTCTCTAGGAGGTGGGTCAAAAAGGACCTTGCTGTGATTTATGTCATAGAGTGTTCTGCCTATGTTTTCCTCTAAGAGTTTTATAGTGTCTGGCCTTATATTTAGGTCTTTAATCCATTTTTAGTTTATTTTTATGTATGGTGTTAGGGAGTGTTCTAATTTCATTCTTTTACATATAGCTGTCCAGTTTTCAAAGCACCACTTATTGAAGAGGCTGTCTTTTCACCACTGTATATTCTTGCCTCCTTTATCAAAGATAAGGTGACCATATGTGCGTGGGTTTATCTCTGGGCTTTCTATCCTGCTCCATTGATCTATATTTCTGTTTTTGTGCCAGTACCATACTGTCCTGATTACTGTAGCTTTGCAGTATAGTCTGAAGTCAGGGAGCCTGATTCCTCCAGATCCGTTTTTCTTTCTCAAGATTGCTTTGGCTATTTGGGGTGTTTTGTGTTTCCATACAAAGTGTGAAACTTTTTGTTCTGGTTCTGTGAAAAATGCCATTGGTAGTTTGATAGAGATTGCATTGAATCTGTAGATTGCTTTGGGTAGTAGAGTCATTTTCACAATGTTGATTCTTCCAATCCAAGAACATGGTAGATCTCTCCATCTATTTGTATCATCTTTAATTTCTTTCATCAGTGTCTTATAATTTTCTGCATACAGGTCTTTTGTCTCCCTAGGTAGGTTTATTCCTAGGTATTTTATTCTTTTTGTTGCAATGGTAAATGGGAATGTTTTCTTAATTTCATTTTCAGATTTTTCATCATTAGTGTATAGGTATGCAAGAGATTTCTGTGCATTAAATTTGTATCCTGCTACTCTACCAGATTCATTGATTAGCTCTAGTAGTTTTCTGGTAGCATCTTTAGGAGTCTCTATGTAGAGTATCATGTCATCTTCAAACAGTGACAGCTTTACTTCTTCTTTTCCGATTTGGATTCCTTTTATTTCTTTTTTTTTCTCTGATTGCTGTGGCTAAAACTTCCAAAACTATGTTGAATAATAGTGGTGAGAGTGAGCAACCTTGTTCTCTTCCTGATCTTAGAGGAAAATGCTTTTATTTTTTCACCATTGAGGACGATGTTGGCTGTGAGTTTGTCATATGTGGTCTTTATTATGTTGAGGAAAGTTCCCTTTATGTCTACTTTCTGGAGAGTTTTTATCATAGATGGGTGTTGAATTCTGTTGGAAGCTTTCTCTGCATCAATTGAGATGATCATATGGTTTTTCTCCTTCAGTTTGTTAATATGGTGAATCACGGGCCTCCCTGGTGGCGCAGTGGTTAAGAGTCCGCCTGCTGATGCAGGGGATATGGGTTCGTGCCCCGGTCTGGGAGGATCCCATATGCCACGGAGCGGCTGGGCCCGTGAGCCATGGCCGCTGGGCCTGCGCATCCGGAGCCTGTGCTCCGCAACGGGAGAGGCCACAACAGTGAGAGGCCCACATACCGCAAAAAAAAAAAAAAAAAAAAAAAATATGGTGAATCACGTTGATTGATTTGCATATATTGAAGAATCCTTGCATTCCTAGGAAAAACCCCACTTGATCATGGTGTATGATCCTTTTAATGTGCTGTTGGCTTCTGTTTGCTAGTATTTTGTTGAGGATTTTTGCATCTATGTTCATCAGTGATATTGGCCTGTAGTTTTCTTTCTTTATGACATCTTTGTCTGGTTTTGGTATCAGGGTGATGGTGGCCTCATAGAATGAATTTGGGAGTGCTCCTCCCTCTGCTTTATTTTGGAAGAGTTTGAGAAGGATAGGTGTTAGCTCTTCTCTAAATATTTGATAGAATTTGCCTGTGGAGCCCTCTGGTCCTGGGTTTTTGTTTGTTGGAAGATTTTTTTTTTTTTTGTGGTTCACGGGCCTCTCACTGTTGTGGCCTCTCCCGTTGTGGGGCACAGGCTCCGGATGCGCAGGCTCAGCGGCCATGGCTCACAGGCCCAGCCCCTCTGCACCATGTGGGATCTTCCCGGACTTGGGCACGAACTCGTGTCCCCTGCATCGGCACGTGGACTCTCAACCACTGCACCACCAGGGAAGTCCTGTTGGAATATTTTTAATCACAGTTTCAATTTCAGTGCTTGTGATTGGTCTGTTCATACTTTCTATTTCTTCCTGGTTCAGTCTCGGAAGGTTGTGCATTTCTAAGAATTTGTCCATTTCTTTCAGGTTGTCCATTTTATTGGCATATAGTTGCTTGTAGTAATCTCTCATGATTCTTTGTATTTCTGCAGTGTCAGTTGTTGCTTTTCCTTTTTCATTTCTAATTCTATTGATTTGAGTCTTCTCCCTTTTTTTCTTGATGAGTCTGGCTAATGGTTTATCAATTTTGTTTATCTTCTCAAAGAACCAGCTTTTAGTTTTATTGATCTTTGCTATCGTTTCCTTCATTTCTTTTTCATTTATTTCTGATCTTATCTTTATGATTTCTTTCCTTCTGCTAACTTTGGGGTTTTTTTTGTTCTTCTCTCTCTAATTGCTTTAAGTGTAAGGTTAGGTTGTTTATTTGAGGTGTTTCTTGTTTCTTAAGGTAGGATTGTATTGCTATAAACTTCCCTCTTAGAACTGCTTTTCCTGCATCCCATAGGTTTTGGGTCGTCATGTTTTAATTGTCATTTGTTTCTAGGTATTTTTTGATTTCCTCTTTGATTTCTTCAGTGATCTCTTGGTTATTAAGTAGTGTATTGTTTAGCCTCCATGTGTTTGTATTTTTTGCAGATTTTTTCCTGTAATTGATATCTAGTCTCATAGTTTTGTGGTTGGAAAAGGTATTTGATACAATTTCAATTTTCTTAAATTTACCAAGGCTTGATTTGTCACCCAAGATATGGTCTATCCTGGAGAATGTTCCATGAGCACTTGAGAAGATGGTGTATTCTGTTGTTTTTGGATGGAATGTCCTATAAATATCATTTAAGTCCATCTTGTTTAATGTATCATTTAAAGCTTATGTTTCCTTATCTATTTTCATTTTGGATGATCTGTCCATTGGTGAGAGTGGCGTGTTAAGGTCCCTTACTATGTTTGTGTTACTGTCGATTTCTCATTCTATGGCTGTTAGCATTTGCCTTATGTATGGAGGTGCTCCTTTGTTGGGTGCATGAATATTTACAATTGTTATATCTTCTTCTTGGATTGATCCCTTGATCATTATGTAGTGTCCTTCTTTGTCTCTTGTAATAGTCTTTGTTTTAAAGTCTATTTTCTCTGATATGAGAACTGCTACTCCAGCTTTCTTTTGATTTCCATTTACATGGAATATCTTTTTCCATCCCCTCACTTTCAGTCTGTATGTGTCCCTAGGTCTGAAGTGGATCTCTTGTAGACAGCATATATATGAGTCTTGTTTTTGTATCCATTCAACCAGTCTATGTCTTTTGGTTGGAGCATTTAATCCATTTATGTTTAAGATAATTATTGGTATGTACGTTCCTATTACCATTTTCTTAATTGTTCTGTGTTTGTTATTGTAGGTCTTTTCCTTCTCTTGTGTTTCCTGCCTAGATAAGTTCCTTTAGCCTTTGATGTAAAGCTGGTTTAGTGGTGCTGAATTCTCTGAGCTTTTGCTTGTCTGTAAAGATTTTAATTTCTCTGTCAAATCTGAATGAGATCCTTGCTGGGGAGAGTAATCTTGGTTGTAGTTTTTTCCCCTTCATCACTTTAAATATGCCCTGCCACTCCCTTCTGGCTTGCAGAGTTTCTGCTGAAAGATCAGCTGTTAACCTTATGGGGATTCCCTTGTGTGTTATTTGTTCTTTTTCCCTTGCTGCTTTAATATTTTTTCTTTGTATTTAATTTTGGAGAGTTTGATTAATATGTGTCTTAGTGTGTTTCTCCTTGGATTTATCCTGTATGGGACTCTGTGTGCTTCCTGGACTTGATTAACTATTTACTTTCCCATATTAGGGAAGTTTTCAACTATAATCTCTTCAAATATTTTCTCAGTCCCTTTTTTTTTCTCTTCTTCTTCTGGGACCCCTATGATTCGAATGTTGGTGCATTTAATGTTGTCCCAGAGGTCTCTGAGACTGTTCTTAATTCTTTTCATTCTTTATTCTGTTCTGCAGTAGTTATTTCCACTATTTTATCTTCCAGGTCACTTATCCATTCTTCTGCCTCAGTTATTCTGCTATTCATCCCTTCTAGAGAATTTTTAATTTCATTTATTGTGTTGTTCATCACTGTTTGTTTGCTCTTTAGTTCTTCTAGGTCCTTGTTAAACGTTTCTTGTGTTTTCTCCATTCTATTTCCGAGATTTTGGATCATCTTTACTATCATTATTCTGAATTCTTTTTCAGGTAGACTGCCTATTTCCTCTTCATTTGTTAGGTCTGGTGGGTTTTTGCCTTGCTTTTTCATCTGCTGTGTGTTTCTCTGTCTTCTCATTTTGCTTAACTTACTGTGTTTGTGGTCTCCTTTTCACAGGCTGCAGGTCTGTAGTTCCCATTGTTTTTGCTATCTGTCCCCAGTGGCTAAGGTTGGTTCAGTGGGTTGTGTAGGCTTCCTGGTGGAGGGGACTAGTGCCTGTGTTCTGGTGGATGAGGCTGGATCTTGTCTTTCTGGTGGGCAGGTCCACGTCTGTTGGTGTGTTTTGGGGGTGTCTGTGGCCTTATTATGATTTTAGGCAGCCTCTCTGCTAATGGGTGGGGTTGTCCTCCAGTCTTGCTAGTTGTTTGGCATAGGGTGTCCTGCACTGTAGCTTGCTGGTTGTTGAGTGGAGCTGGGTCTTAGCATTGAGATGGAGATCTCTGGGAGATTTTCACTGTTTGATATTATGTGGAGCTGGCAGGTCTCTTGTGGACCAGTGTCCTGAACTTGGCTCTCCCACCTCAGAGGCATAGCCCTGATGCCTGGCTGGAGCACCAAGAGCCTGTCCTCCACACGGCTCAGAATAAAAGGGAGAAAAGAAAGAAAGAAAGAAAGAAAGAAAGGAAGAAAGAAAGAAAGAAGATAAAATAAAATAAAGTAAAGTAAAATAAAGTGATTAAATAAAAAATATTTATTAAAAAAATTTTAAGTAATAAAAAAACAAAAAAAAAGAAAGAAAGAAAGAAGAGAGCAACCAAACAAAAAACAAATCCACCAATGATAACAAGTGCTAAAAACTATACTAAGAAAAAAACAATAAAACGGACAGACAGAAGCCTAGGACAACTGTTAAAAGCAAAGCTATACAGACAAAATCACACAAAGAAGCATACACATACACAGTCACAGAAAGAGAAAAAGGAAAAAAAATATATATGGTTGCTCCCGAAGTCACCGCCTCAATTTGGGCTGATTCATTGTCTATTCAGGTATTCCACCGATGCAGGGTACATCAAGTTGATTGTGGAGATTTAATCCACTGCTCCTGAGGCTGCTGGGAGAGATTTCCCTTTCTCTTCTTTGTTCTCACAGATCCCGGGGCTCAGCTTTAGATGTGGCCCCGCCTCTGCGTGTAGGTCGCCGGAGGGCATCTGTTCTTCGTTCAGACAGGACGGGGTTAAAGGAGCCGCTGATTCGGGGGATCTGGCTCACTCAGGCTGGGGGGAGGGAGGGGCACGGATGCGGGGCGAGCCTGCGGTGGCAGCGGCCGGCGTGATGCCGCACCAGCCCGAGGCGCGCTGTGCGTTCTCCTGGGGAAGTTGTCCCTGGATCCCAGGTCCCTGGCAGTGGCAGGCTGCACAGGCTCCCGGGAGGGGAGGTGTGGATAGTGACCTGTGCTCGCACACAAGCTTCTTGGTAGCGGCAGCAGCAGCCCCAGCATCTCATGCCCGTCTCTGGGGTCCGCGCTGTTAGCCGCGGCTCGCGCCCATCTCTGGAGCTCCGTTAAGCAGCGCTCTGAATCCCCTCTCCTCACGCACCAGGAAACCAAGAGGGAAGAAAAAGTCTCTTGCCTCTTCGACAGCTCCAGACATTTTCCCGGGCTCCCTCCCGGCCAGCCGTGGCCCACTAACCCCTTCAGGCTGTCTTCACGCCACCAACCCCAGTCCTCTCCCTGCGCTCCGACCGAAGCCTGAGCCTCAGCTCCCAGCCCCGCCCGCCCCAGTGGCTGAGCAGACAAGCCTCTCAGGCTGGTGAGTGCCGGTCGGCACCGATCCTCTGTGCAGGAATCTCTCCGCTTTGCCCTCCGCACCCCTGTGGCTGTGCTCTCCTCCGCGGCTCCGAAGCTTCCCACCTCCGCCACCCGTAGTCTCCACCCGCGAAGGGGCTCCTAGTGTGTGGAAACCTTTCCTCCTTCATGGCTCCCTCCCACTGGTGCAGGTCCCATCCCTATCCTTTTGTCTCTGTTTTTTCTTTTTTCTCTTGCCCTACCCAGGTACCTGGGGAGTTTCTTGCCTTTTGGGAGGTCTGAGGTCTTCTGCCAACATTCAGTAGGTGTTCTGTAGGGGTGGTTCCATGTGTAGATGTATTTCTGGTGTATCTGTGGGGAGGAAGATGATCTCCATGTCTTACTCCTCCACCATCTTGAAGCTCCTTGTCTAGTTTTAAATCCACATTTATGGACATTAAAACAATAGTTAGTTTTATAGCTCATTGTGAATTTAATTTTACAAGTATGTTTTACCCCCATCTGTGCTCACCATCTTTATTCTTGCATCTCAGTCCTTCCTTCCTGGTCCAGTTTTGTTTCGCTGAAGTGTATTTTGTAGTTGACCTTTCGGCCAGGACCTGCAGTGGGAGACAGCACTTTTACTTGGCAAAGGGGACTGAGAAACGTAGCCTTTCTTCAGGGCAGGGTGGGCCCAACTAAAACGGGAAGTTCCTTCAACTCAGAGGAAGAAGAGGATGTCGGGAGGTAACCAGCAACACTGTCACAGCCTGGCCCATGTTGATTCAGTTAATGGAAGGACAGTAATTTTCATTCCGGAAAGAAAAATCATGATCTTGATGATTGCTTTCCTGCTCATCTGAACAAATAAAGAATAGAGCCTAAAAGAGCTGTTTATTTTTCTGGGAACACCAAAAATACAGGATGTGCATCACCGAACAAACTAGGCAGCAGAGGGACACTAACAGCCTCAAAGAGATGCCCTCTGGTTTATGGACTGTGCCCCAAATTCATATGTTGAAGTCCTAACCCCCAGTGTGGCTGTATTTGGCTATAGGGCCTCAGAGAAAGTAATTAAGGATAAACGAGGTCATGGAGTGAGCTTTGATGGGATAAGATGAGTGTCCACATAAGAAGAGGCACCAGGGTGCTCACAGGAATGGAGGAGAGGCCAGGTGAGGACATGGTGAGAGGGTGGCTGTCAGCAAACCAGGAAGAGAAACCTCACCAGAAACCTAGTCGGCCAGCACCTTGATCTTGAACTTCTAGCCTCTAGCTCTCTGATATAATAAATGTTTGCTGTTTAAGCCCCAGCAGACTAAGATACGCAGCATCACACCACATGGGCTAGAGGCACCTGGAAAGACATGATGTCAAAGGCACAGGCAGGCCTTTCCCTACCAAGAGCAGCTGTGACAGCAGCCCTTGGCCACCACACTTCGACGTGTGTCAAGAGGATCTGAGGTTTCACAGATCCAGTGGAGGAAAAGCCAGAGAAACGTTATCTGGGGGACTCACACTGAGCCCACATTCTTCTTTGGCCTACGATTACAGCACATAGCAGAGTACGCAAGGCTCGACAAGAGGATGGGTAAATATTGGGACAGACAAATAATGATTGAATGAATGGACCCCTTGAGACTGTCAGGAAAGAGATTTCTATCTCACAATACAGAAGGGAAACCTGGCATCCTAGACAAGCATCTTCCCCAGGATCTCAGAGCTGGTGAGCCGCTCATCAGGACTGCACCTAAATCTCCTTTGACTCTTTCTTCACTAGACTGTGCTGGGAGTAGGAAGTGTCATCAGAGAGACCAAGTGCCTGTGGAAGAAACTCTAGGATGGGTCTCATGACCCCCAGCGCTGTGTCTCCTGTCCCTTGCGGATATGGACTGCCTTGAGTGAGGCATCCTCTCTCTCTGCTCCCATCTTCTCTTGCCTACAGAGAGCAGAGTGGTTGGACCAGGTGATGACCAGGGCCCTTCTCGGCATTGATATTATTGGTCTCTCCCAAAATATAAATTAATGAATTTCACTGGGATGTGTTTTTAGAAGTGGATTCTGTTAACCAAACCCTCCACAGATGGTCAGGTCCACGCTGAACAGCAGAGGGCTTTGATGTAAAGGAGCATGCATTTTCTGTCCTTTATGTAAATTATATCTCCTTGGCTTGGAAATCGAAGAGTTATTTGATCTGCCAATTCTACTCCCTCCATCTGAGGTCTGACAAGTATTTGAAATGTCTGCATCATTGAGGAACTTGCCCCTCGGTGGACATGATGGAGGCGGGCTGGCTGCTGCTTCTGCATTCATGTCCCGCTTGGTCCTGTGGTGTTAGGAGCTCAGCCATCTGGGTTTTTCCTAAGCGAGGAGAATTGGAGGGAGGCGGAGTAGGTCGCAATATTCTGCTTTTCACTCGCTCTTTCTGCTTCGGGGCCTCATTAAAATGGAAAGAGCAGGCATCGGCTAGGTGAAGAGTGAGGAAGAATTTTCCTGTTGGACAAAGACCTTGCGGGAAGAGGAGAGAAGCAGCCTTTTTAGGGGACAGAAATGTGAGTGGTGTAGTGTTTGCGTGAGCCCACACAGGGTAGCCTATGTCCTGCCTGATGAGAAATGGAAAGAAACTGGACCCAGCTCCCATGGGGTCTAATCACCAACACTAGGAGTTGGTGTGTATCTTGTAGGCAGTGGGAGGCAAGGAGAGGTCAAAGCAGGAGAGGCGCATGACAGGTTCACATTCTGGAAAGATCGCTGCAGCTGCTATGAGCACTTTAGGGTCTGGGAATCATTTAGGAGATTGGTGCTGCAATCCGAGGGAGATGGTGGATATATGGGGATGTAGGGATATTGCATGAGTGAGAGGAAGGCATGGAGGGTGACTCCCGAGCTCGTTTGAAAGCTTGGGGGGTTAGGGGGTCATTCATTATCTTCAGTCCTTCAGCGAGGACTGAAGACAAGGAACAGGCTGGGGAGGCAAGTAGTTCCGTTCTGGAGGCATTGAGTTGCAGGTGGGGTAGGACAGGTAAGTGGCACCATTTATCACATCAAGTGCCATCAGCAAATAGATGGGAAGATGGTAGCGGGCGGCACGGAGAGCCGATGGGAGTGGTGGGAACAGATCTAGATTTCCGTGGGTTAAAGAATGGGTGGGGGTGGGGAAGGGGGAACAGCAAGTGTGGGTCACTTGTCTCCCAAGGGGAAGAGAGACACATGGAAACGTGGGGTTGGAGAGGTTGCTGTTTTGTTTTGCTTTTGTTGATAAAGGAGAGAGTGGCTTTGGGGTAAATGCTCATGAAAATGTACCAGTAACAAGAGTCCCCTCATGTCACTATCCTGCTGAAATCTCAGCAGGTCATCAAACATACACATCTCAGCATGGCATTGGGGGCTTTCTATAAACCAGCCTGTGGTAGGCTGAGTGAAGTCACCCCAAAATACTTTAAAGCCCTGAGCCCCATCCTTGTGTGTGTAACATTATTGGAAATAGGGTCTCTGCAGATGTCATCAAGTTAAGATGTGGTTGGACTGGATGAGGGTGGGCCCTAAATCCAAAGACAAGGCTCCTTACAAGAAAAGGAAAATCTGGGCAAAGACAGAGACACATACTGAGGATGCCATGGGACAACAGAGGCAGAGATGGGAGTGATGCACCTACAAGCCAAGGGACAAGGATTGTTGGCAAAGAAACATCAGAAGCTGGAAGAGCTTCCAGAGAGCACAGCGCTGCTGACACCTTGATAGGGGACCTCTGACTTTCAGAAATGCAGCATGTCACATTTCTGTTGTTTTGAGCCACCTAGTTTGTGGAAACTGATACCCAGCCCCACCTACCTTTCCCTGCCCCTCCCTTTCCCCTCCATCACTAGAGAGTGCATACGGCCAGCAGCTGCCAGGGGCTACTCTCCACCCCTGGATGCCCCCTGCCCTGTCCTGCCTATGATCTTGTCTGCTCCTCTCCCCCTCCCAAAATGTCCTTCCCCTTCCTTATTCTTTTGAAATTCTCCCCATCCTTCAAAACCAAATCTACGTGAAGCTTTAAGTCCCAAGGAGAACCCCATCTCTGTGTCCCCCAGAATCTTGTGGATGCAGGACGGTGGCCTACATCATCCTGTACCACAGGAGGTCACTTGTTCCGGTGCTGTCAGCTACGTTGTCAACCTCCGAAAGCACAGATGCAGCTGTGTTTCATCTCCACCTCTCCCACGCTGTTGACATGGCTTATTTGTCAGGGACTCGCCAGGACAAAAATAATCCCTATCAAACAATTAAATAGAGGGAATATAATTTATTGGATTAAATACGAAGATGTTTAGAAAAATTGAAAGAAGGGAGGAGAAGTGAGGCGACTCAAATATATGCAACACAAGGAAGTCACAGCCACCCCAGGGGCTGGAGGGACTCGGGAGTGGGGGGGCGGAAGAGGAAGTGAGGCCACCAGCGGGAGGGACACCGCGGAGGGTGTGCAGCTGATGCCTGGAGCTCTGCCATCCCAGAGAGGAGATGAGAATTGCCCTGGCTTCTCCCTTCCTCCTACTGAGGGAACTCACCCTGAAACCAGCTGACAGGCCGGGGAGCCTGGTGATGGGGTCAGCACTGCTGTTTAAGGAGTAAATCTCAGAAGGGCTGAGGAGTGGATCTGAGAGCAGACAGGTGTCCAGCACACATCATGAGGGCTGGCAGCCTCAAATGAGTGAATAACTAAAACCATCGGATCACAACAGCTGGAGGAGCTAGGCGGTGAGGAGGGTGCTGCAGCCTGCGTCCTCCTGAAGACAGGACATCCCTGTGATGGAGAATTTGGTGAGCCCCATGGTGGGCAGAACGGCCCTGGAAGACATGCGCGTCCTATCCCCAGAACTGGTCAATACATTCCCATATGTGGTGAAAGAACTTGCAGATTGGTTAAGTTCAGGATCTTGTGATGGAGTGATTATCCTGGATTAGCTGGGCGAGTCCAGTGTAAACACAAGGGTCTTTAGGAAAGAAAGGCAGGACACCAGGGGGCAGTAGAGGGTTGATGACAGAAGCAGAGGTCAGGGTATTCCCAAGAAGGGGCCACAAACCAAAGACTGTGAACAACTTCTAGAAGCTGAGAAAGGCATGTGTCTTAGTCAGGTCGGGCTTCTATAACAGGATATCATGGACCTGGTGGCTTGAACAATAGACATTTATTTCTTACAGTCCTGGAGGCTGGAAGTTCGAGATCAGGGTGCCAGTTTGGTCAGGTTAAGGTGAGGGCACTTTCCAAGCCACAGATAGTGGACTTCCTTGCATCCACACATGGCAGAGAGATGTAGAGGGTTCTCTGGAGTCCCTTTTGTAAGGCCTCTGATCCCATTTGTGAGGGCTCCATCTTGATGACCTATTTACCTCCCAAAGCCCCACCTCTTTTTTTTTTTTATTTCTTGTCTGTAAAGCTTTATTTATTTATTTATTTATTTATTTATTTATTTATATTTTTTGCTTTATAACAAATGTAATCAGTTATACATATACATATGTTCCCATATCCCCTCCCTTTTGCGTCTCCCTCCCACCCTCCCTATCCCACCCCTCCAGGCGGTCCCAAAGCCCCACCTCTTAACACCATCACACTGGGGGTTAAGATTTCAACCTATGAATTTGGGAGGGACACAAACATTCAGTCCATAACAGCAAAGGAACAGATTCTTCCCTGGCGTCTCCAGAAGGAACCAGCCCTGGTGACACCTTGATTTTAGCCCCATGAGACCTGTTTCGGACTTCTGACCTCCATAATCACAGGAGAATACATACTGTGCTGTTTTAAGCCACAGAGTTTGGGGTTATTTGTTTCAGCCGCCACAGGAAACCAGTAGAGGCCCTTAACAAAAGGAAGGTCAGACTCATAAAGAGAGGAGCAGGGCTTCCAGGTTTAATAGCAGCTGAGAGCTCATGGTCTTAATGACTGTGGTGGGTGCTGAGTGGAGAGAAAAGACAGGATGGGGAAAAGGACAGAAAGGAAAGAGATAGGAAGGGACTCACCTACCAGTAGTTCATGTGCTAGAAGAATCCAAGATCATGGGTAATATGAGGTTAGACTGGGGAGACTTTGAGTTCCTGGCTGAAGAGCATGGATTTGACGTGGCTGTTAGGAAAATATTAGACTTTCAGACTGAACTTGCAGTAACAATCTAGCCATAAAGATCCAGCCAGCTGTTGTGTAGAATGAGGTCAACACCCAGTGATGCTTGTACATCTAGCTAACCTCAGCACCTTGGGCAAAACAATCCCTGTTTTTGCTTTAATATCAAAGCTACAGAAATCAAAACAGTATGGTACTGGCACAAAAATGGAAATATAGATCAATGGAACAGGACAGAATATCCAGAGATAAACTTACTCACTTATGGTCAATTAATCTACTACAAAAGAGGCAAGAATATACAGTGGAGAAACGACAGTCTCTTCAATAAGTGGTGCTGGGAAAACTGGACAGCTACATGTAGAAGAATGAAATTAGAACATTCACTAATACCACATACAAAAGTAAACTCAAAGTGGATTAAAGACCTAAATGTAAGACAAGATATGCTAAAACTCCTAGGAGAAAGCATAGGCAGAAGACTCTTCAACATAAATTGCAGCAATATGTTTTGGATCTATCTCCTAGAGTAAAAAAAGTAAAAACAAAAATAAACAAACAGGACCTAATTAAACTTAAAAGCTTTTGCACAACAAAGGAAACCACAATCAAAACGCAAAGGCAGCCTACAGAATGGGAGAAAATATTTGCAAACAATGCAACCGACAATGGATTAATCTCCAAAATATACAAACAGCTCATACAACTCAATATCAGAAAAAAACAAACAACCCAATCAAAAAATGGGCAGAAGATCTAAATAAACATTTCTCCACAGGTAAATTTGCTTTTGTTTTTACTTCAGAGAGGTGTTCCTCTTGACCTGTATCGTGCAACGTTTGATTTCATTTTCCACTAGAAGACCTCATGCAAATTCGGCTTCTTCTACTGATACTAAGAAATTTCAGTCAAAAATCATTAAACTCCTTTAAAGACTGTAGGTGTACTCTGAATCTTTTTGTTTCCCTTGGTCTTAATAAGCCATTTATTACTGTTCTGAGCTGGTTTTCTCTGAGGTGACACCTTCATTTCATCACTGGGCAGCCAGTGTGGAATTCCATTGCGTTGGTGTGTTTTATTTAACTTTTTAAAATTTCTGTTGGAGACTCTCCTGAAACTAACCTTGTTTTGTCTAAATTACAGCTAATTCCACCTAATCCACATGGTTCTGGTAAAGCCATTGTCTCTAACTTCTTTTAATTTTTTTAAAAGTGCACGTGCTTTATTTTGAAAGCACAGTCTTAAGCAAATGTTTCTCTAAGGGTTCAATTTGGAATCAGGGCTGAAGGAGCCAATGAAGGATAATTTTCACATCACAACCTTGCAGGTCCCGTGAGCACATAATGTCACCATTGTTAGTGCTGACTGATGCATTGGGGATAGATGTCAGTTTAGATCATTACTGCAGTACAGGCCCCATTTAGTTGGCTGAATGTATTGTTATAACTGCATATGATTTTTTAAAATGTCTCTCTCCAACCATTTATTGCATCCTTTCAAAACTGGAAAGATTTTATAACAGGTTCCCAAGGTCATTGATGGGCACAATGTACCTGGGTTTTCTGTTTTTCTTGTCACATTTAACCCTTTTTATAATAGTGATTTAAAATCTGTTGGCATTGAAATTGGCAAGTTAATATTTTAATATATTAAATCAGCTTGACCTCTTAGGATCATAAACATTGTTTCTATTACTTTAGAAAAGTGGAAGAGGTGAATTCAGATTTTAACAATATACTTCTTGATAAATAGAAAACCAAATGAGGCCATCTACTGAAACAGAAAAAGAGAACCGAGTTCTGACATACAGATTAAGCCACCAAAATCAAGGGAAGTAACATGTTCCATCAACCAGCTCAGTCAAGCCTGGTGCATAGTAGAAACTCAAGATATATTTAACGAATGAATGAATGAAAATGAACTCAATTAAAATTGGGAGACACAAGGAATCATTTATCCTTGGGCTAAACTTTTAATTAATATTCTTCCATGCAATATCTGCTTTTACAGAGAAAATAATATAAAATAAAACTGTTACAGTAAATTGTGGTAACACTTCAGTTCCACACAACATGTGATGATACTTTCATTGCCTTTACCTTTTGCATATTATTTGTGATGTAGTGGAACTCTCTACGGTGTGGTTCTCCTCTTTGCCAGGCAAGTCATAGCTCCTTCAGGTAGGCAGGTTCTCTCTGCTCTAAAGTGAACCAGGTTTACTGAAGAGAGTTTCCAAAAGAGAATCAGAGTCCACCAAACATGGGTGCCTGCCGGGGGAAAGCAGAGGACTGCAAGCTTGATTCTGACAGAAAATTTGTTTCTGAGGATAAAGAGAGACTAATAGTTGTAGCAAGGCAACTCTCTTTAAAGTATTGTTTATTGCAATGATGCCTATGTACTCACCCTCAACCAAAATGCTTCTATAATTTTTTCCTGTTGTCCTGTTAAATTTCTTGCTTTCTTATTAATTCCCGTGTTAAATTTTTATTGCTTTATTCTTAATGATGGCAATGTGTTTCCCTACTATTAGGTGGCTCTCAATTTGCTGTTTGTCATTTATGATCTTCTGTGTTTGAATGAATGGCTCATTGGTTACTTAATTCAAATTTCAGAATATCCATTCAAGGGCCAACCATGAACACATCTATTTCCTGCCTATCTAATTTACATATGTGATATTTTATCATTTATCTCCAACCAGTGGTTCTCAAAGTGGAATGCTGAATGATATTTTGAAATATTCTTATTCATAAGGTGCAATGATCCACAGTTGCAGAAAACAAATAGCAAATCCACTGCAGGGACTTGGAGCTGCAGTAGTATCCAAATTCTGTAACCACAAGAGTAAAGAGAATGAAATTACTTCCCTTCCTATTCTTTTCCTGAAATCAGATTTCCAGAGATCAAGTTTACTTATGACAAATGGACAGCTGTGCTCTCATTTCACTCCTTGATTCACGGAATAAAATTTTTCCAAAGAAAGGAAAGCATTCTAAGTAGGAAATTCAATGATAATAATTTTATGATGACAATAGCATTTTAGGATGAGGGATCCGTGAACTGGCCCTTTGTCCAATGGGAGTGAACCCCTGTGACATTCCCAGGAGACACACAAGGTTCTGAATAATTTCATATGAGTGGAAGCACTGCCGGTTTGGACCAAAAAGGACAGAGGATGAAATAAAAAGAGACGGTTGGGCAGCCCCACCTCCAACCCCCATCCCCAATCCTACTGGCAGCAAGCAGGTTAATAAAACTGTTCAGCTGAAAGTGGTCCTTTCAGCTGAAAGGAGAAAGGAAAGATGAGAAAGGAAAGATGACTCAAGACCAACCTGAGAGCCCAGGGGCAGAGCTGAGAGCCATGGAAAGGTATTCCCAGACCTCAAAATCTAGTGCAGTTTGCCTGCCTGGATTTCAAAATTGCTTTGGATTGGTGACTTCTTCTAACCTCCCCCCCCCCATTTTCCACCATTTTGTACAGGAATGTCTGTAGCTGTTAACCTATGCCTGTCCAACTACTGTATCTTGGGGGGGCAGGAAACACAGGTCTCTAGATTGGGAGGAATTGTACTTAATGGGTTGCTCATTTGCACCTGATTTAGGTGATGAGCTCTGACACTTTCAAACAGATAAGACTTAGATGAGACTCTGGATTTTGAATTGATGCTGTGATGGGATGAGACCTTTGAGGGCTTTAGGAAGTGTGAGGGATGAGTGTGGATCTTGGAAACCAGAGGGCAGGCTGTGATAGGCAGAATTTTGGTCCCCATGACTTTGACCTTTGATGTTAATGACCATGAATATGTTACATAAGGCAGCAAAAGGGACTTTTCAGATGGAATTAAGGCAACTAATAAAGTGACCTTAAGATAGAAAAATTAGTGCTTTCCTGGTGGTGCAGTGGTTAAGAATCCGCCTGCCTATGCAGGGGACATGGGTTCGAGCCCTGGTCTGGGAAGATCCCACATGCCACAAAGCAACTAAGCCCATGCGCCACAACTACTGAGCCTGCTCTCTAGAGCCCGTGAGCCACAGCTACTGAAGCCTGCGTGCCTAGAACCCGTGCTCCGCAACAAGAGAAGCCACCGCAATGAGAAGCCCGTGCACCGCAAAGAAGAGTAGCCCCTCCTCTCTGCAACTAGAGAAAAACCTCATGCAGCAACAAAGACCCAACACAGCCAAAAATAAATTAATTAAATAAATAATTTTTTTAAAAAAAGATAGAAAGGTTATGCTGGATTATCCTGCTGGGGCCACGGTGTAATCCCATGAGCCCTTAAAAAAGACAGAAGGGGAAGGCAGAGAGATTTGAAACATAAAAGTATTCAATAGGTCATTCCTGGCCTTGGAGAGGGAGGAGGCCATGAGCTAAAGAATGTGGATGCCTCTAGAAATTAAGAATGACTTCTGGCTACCAGCCAGCAAGGAGACGTGGCTTCTGTCATACAAATGCATGGAACTGAATTCTCCCAACACCTGAGTAAGCCTGGAAGAGGATTCTTCCACAGAGCCACCTTGATTTTGACTTTGTGGAGCCTCAAGAAGAAAATCCAGCCATGCCATGCTAGGTTTCTGATCTGAAGAACTGTGATATACAGTAAGTATAAGTCCCTTACATATGAACTTTCAAGTTGCGAACTTTCAAAGATGTGAACGTGCATGCCATCAACGTCAAGGGTGAGTGACATCGCAGCCTGCCCTCCGTCTCTTACTGCTGACGACCCTTCAGCTCTACCATCTCCCACCTCCTCTCCCTCCTCCAGTCAGTAACGCTTCTTGCCTGTGCACTCAATGCCAGCCCCTGGATGCCAGCTGCTGTACTGTACAACTGTACTTTTCAAGGTACTTACTGTACTGTAAGGTTAAAAATGTTTCTTTATTTTTTGTATTTGTTTTTTATGTATTATTTCTGTGAAAAGTATTATAAACCTATTACAGTGCAGTAATATGTAGCCGATTGTGTTAGTTGGGTCCCTAGGCTAACTTTGTTGGACTAATGAACAAATTGGACTTACGAACGTGCTCTCGGAATGGAACTCATTCATACGTAGGGGACTGACTGTAATAGATTTGTGTTGTAAGCCACTGAGTCAATGGTAGTTTGTTACAGCAGCAACAGAAAAAGAATATACCTTCTCAGCCACTATGGAAGCGAAGTCCCCTCTTCTCACTAGGCAAGACCATCCCAGATTCACTAGCCTTGGTTCCTTCTCTGACAGCAGGGGGAACAGCCAGAAAGAGAGGCTCACTTGCATAAGACACAACTTCCGTGACACAGTCATCATGTAGCACAATATAATTCCACCTCCTTCGTTTAAAATATGTGCAACTTCAATGACATTTTAGTTCACCCTAGACACTTCCCCTCTAGCAATCACTGTTGGGTAATACATTTTACTTGAAATAAGAATAAGGCTCCATTATATATACTACCAAGTGTAAAATAGATAGCTAATGGGAAGCAGCCGCACAGCACAGGGAGATCAGCTCGGTGCTTTGTGACCACCTAGAGGGGTGGGATAAGGAGGGTGGGAAGGAGACACAAGAGGGAGAGGATATGGGGATATATGTATACGTATAGCTGATTCACTTTGTTATACAGCAGAAACTAACACACTATTGTAAAACAATTATACTCCAATAAAGATGTTAGAAAAAAAGAATACGGCTCCAGAGTTTTATTCAAATTCTTTTCCCAAGCAAACTATAAGCCTGAGGCTTTCACCCAGGCTGGGTTCTCAGTGGCTGGGTGGGAACTGGGAAGACAGACTGAAGAGAGAAAGCTGCCAGAGAGTGGGGGTGGGGGAGACCTACAACCAAGGTCAAGTAGGATGGAACAGCTGGCTTCAGAGGTGACACCAGGGTAGAGCTAGAGCAGGTTCCTGGGGCAACGGTGCACAACTGTATTGCCATGTGCAATCTGTGTGATTTTTACTGCAAAACTAACTATCCTCTCTGGTCCCCACCCCTGCCCTGTTTTTCTTCATAGCCCTTGTCAATTTCTAATTCTCCAGAGTGTAAATTCCATGAGGACAGAGATTTATGTCTGCTGTATCCACTGCTGCCTATATTCAGCTTCTAGAGTAGCACACACAGTAGGCCCTCAATAAAGTACTAACTAGAAAAAAAGGTAGGTGATCACATTTGGACTTTAAGAAGTTTGTGGGGGTGGGTGGGTAAGAGTGGAGATTGGCCTAAACCAGTAACTCATTTGAGAGATGGTAATGATTGGACTAAAGTAGTGAATGTTACTCTCATAAAGTAATATAGCACACAATTTACAAATGATAATAACATATGTGATATTCTTTATGGTTAATTCCACATAGCAAATGGATTCTAAATTCCACATAGCAAGTTGATTCTCATAATATGTTTTTATTTATTTTGGCAGAACTCTTATATGTATAGAGAAACTGTATTTCAACTAATGAAATTTCTGACATGAATACTGGTTGATATTTTTGTTTGTAAGAGAGACAAAAGTGAGATAATGAAGACGTGTGTGAGAACCTCACTCATTGGTCAATGGCCTGACCTATTTCTTTGCTGAATGGGCTAATAATTTTTGAACAATGGAAGACTATTTTCTCAGAATTTTAAGTTATTCTCGCCATAATGGCTAAAGGCATAACACACAAGTTTAAATGTTAATACATTTCCTACAACACTTTCTTAATGGTAGACAGCTAACAGAGCAATAAATCAAGCTCCATTTGGTAACATTTGCCAGTTTCCATGGTGAAACTATCCTCACCATGGCAGACTTCAAGCTGCCAATGTGACATCACTGAAGGCAGAGTGGGGAAAGCATACAAGCCAGATAGGATTTCCACCATGCAGGCACCACAGATGAAAATAATCTCAAGGGCACAGGTAATAGTAAAGTGTAGTAAAAGAGTTAGGAAGTGATGGTTTTGAATATTTATTACCTTGGCTTTAGTATCATTTATTTACTCATACATTAATATCATTTAATTTTTAATCATTAAATTTTTATAATTTGATGTTTAACAACCAGCTCACCAAATTCTGGAAAATTTAACAATCAGTTGTCATGTGTCTATACGAGCCAACTCTGGCACACGAGTAGCACAGAAAGAGAGGTTCCAGAAACGATGCTAGAAGCTTGGCTTGCATAACGAGATAGATGGTTTGTCACTCACTTAGAGAAGAAGCACAGTGGAGAATCACTGCAGCATGGACAGGGGAGGTAAGACTTTGGGATCATGAAATTAGAATCAGACATGTCAACAAAACTTCCAAGTGGAGATAGCCAGTTAACAGTTGGATACATACATCTGGAGCTCAGAGGAAGACAAGGGATGGAGAAATAAAGCCGTGAGTCATTGGTTTGAAGATGAAAAGCAGCTGTGGGCAGGAGGGAGAGTCCCCAGGGAGAGAGTATACAGTGAAAGAAGAGGTGTTAGGTCCAAGCCTTGAAATACTACATTCAATGGCCAGATAAGGACAAGCCTGCAAATTAAATGGAGGATGGTCCAATCAAGGGATGAGCGGAAACCCAGATGTGGTACTACAGAGGCCGAGAACAGAGGCTGCTTCAGGAAGTCAACAGCGTTGAAAGCTCCCAAGAGGTTTAAGTGACATGAGAACTTGAGGTTATTGATGACTTTAATAAGAACAACTTCAGTGCAATGTTGGGCGGGGTCCAGGTTGCAGAGAACCGAGAAGCAAACCGAAAGTCAGGAAAAAGAGAAAGTATAATTCTTTTCTTTCTAGAAGCTTGACAATAAACAGGCGAAAAGGGATAGACACAGATGTGGGGCAGTGCAGAGTTGAGGAAGGGTATTATTTTAAGGAAAATAAAAAAACCTGTAGCCAATGGATAGTATCCAGTAGAAAGATATAAGGTACCAGGGAGAATGCAAATAAGAACCTGGGAGGACTCCAAACGTAGATCTAAATGCATGTAGGACTTTATTCTGTATTTATGGTGAACATTTCATATCATAGGGGAAACCTGATAGCCGTTCAGAAAAAGAAAACTATGAACCTATACTTAAAACAATAAATCAAAATAAATTCCAGAATTAAAAAAAAAGAAATTATAAAAGTATCATAAGTAAGTGTGAATGAATTGAATTTAATTATCTTAAAGTTCAAAAGGCCTCTTTAAGTATGACAATAAACCTAGAAGCCATAAAAGGGAAGATGGATAAATTCGACTACATGAAAAGTTTTTTTTTATCTGCCCAACAAAACACCATAATCAAAGTACAAGACAAATGAAAAACTCTGAAAAATTTTCAACTCATATCACAAAGAGCTAACTTCCTGAAAAAAGAAAAAGCACCTATAAAGCCATATAAAATGCAACAAGTCAATGGGAAAATGAGCTAAGATTATAACAGTTCTCAGAAAACAAAACAAAACAAAACCTCAAATGTCACCTCTTACGTGAAGTTCAATGTCACTGCTTATAGAAAAAAGTGCAAAATGAAACTATATTGTCATACCATTTTTTAATCTATAATATTAGATTGAAAAAATTTTGCCTTTGTTTACACACTGAATTTGAGGGGAAGCCAGGAAATGGGGCATTTCATTTACTGGGTTGTTCAGTGTAAATGGGCAGCAGAGTCTTGGTGGGCACAACTGGGTTTTTAAAAATTACAAATAAACCTACATTTTGAACTTACAGTTCCACTACTGTGAGTTTACCCTACAACCTTGAGTGACAAAATGCTATATTTTGTCAATTTTTAAGATGCATCTTGGAAATTGGAATGAGTTTTATAATCAGTGCTGCAGCAATTTTTCTTTGTTAATGGCACATATTATAGGAGTCATTATCAAAACATCTTAGATTGGCTGATGTCAGTTTGTAGAAGATCATTCTTATTGCAGGGTTCAGGAAAAACAATGAAAGCAAAGCAGGAAACAGTGATATATATATCTATATATAGTCTATATATATAGATATCTATATACAGTCAACACCTAACCATTTGCTTGTATATGTGTGTAATGGCTTGTATATGGGTATAATAGCTCTGGCAGGATTCTGGTAACCTTGGCTGCCTCTAGGTGAAGGGAGCTGCGTGGCTGGAGGACAGATCTGAAGGAAAACTTCATTTTCTTTCCTTTTTTAAAAATAAATTTACTTATTTTTATTTTTGGCTGTGTTGGGTCTTCATTGCTGTGAGTGGGCTTTCTCTAGTTGGGGTGAGCAGGGGCTACTCTTCGTTGTGGTGCGCGGGCTTCTCATTGCAATGGTTTTCTTGTTGTGGAGCACAGGCTCTAGGCGCGTGGGCTTCAGTAGTTGTGGCATGTGGGCTCAGTAGTTGTGGCGCATGGGCTTAGTTGCTCCGCGGCATGTGGGATCTTCCCGGACCAGGGCTCGAACCTGTGTCCACATTGGCAGGCGGATTCTTAACCACTATGCCACCAGGGAAGCCCTTCATTTTCTTTTGTATTTTATAAACGTTGTGCAAATGAATAATCTAAAAATTGTAAAAATGTATCATCTAAAAACACATGTTATTAAAAAGTCAATCATCCACGCTGTAAACATTGTTTTGTCTTGGCTTCACAATTATGCTCACCTTTTTTTTCAACTGACTAGATCTACATTAGCCCCTGGGCCTGGAGAATAAGAAGAAAAGAAAATTTGTGCCACAAAATTATTCTTTATTCTGAGTCTAGACATAGCAGGAAGTCCTCAATTCAATAACCGAATGTCCTTTCTATACTCTCAGTAATGTATTTAATATCATAAAATCCCTTCTAAAAAGTATGATCTGGGGTGACTAGGCTGACATTCCTTAAAATTGAGTCTAGTTCTAATAAACTTTTAAAAAATCCTTATTACTCTTCTGATCATAAAAGCAACACCCTCCAAGGAGAAAAAGAAAGAAAGGCTATAGAAATTGCTGCTGTAGAAAATGGAAATACCTTTTAGCAAGGGTGGGAGCCAGGGATGTAGTCAGGTCCAGGAATGCCTGTTGCAAGCAGTTTTTAGAATTTAAAGAACAGTGATTTTACATTTAGACAGGGGTGTGGTGACCCTACTAATGTCACACCATGGCATCAAACGTTCTCCAAGTCAAACACTGTGTGAAACGGTCCTGTTTCCTGTCCAGATGGCCTGCCATGACTGGCGCCACTCAGGAGGACCAGATCTCCTGCCCTGGTCTGCAAGTTCCTTGAGGCCATCTTTATATTCTCACAGTCAAGCTGGTGCCTGACACGTGTGTGGTCAGCATGAAGAGGGGACCTGGGACGGTGGAAATCCTGCCAACCAGGAGAGAGACCCAACTCAACCCCCACAGACTGCAGGTGGAGGGGTCTGAGTTGGTTACCCAATACCTGAGCCTTGGTCCATCACCCATAAAGTGGCTATAACAACACTCCTCTTTCTGTGGAAACTTAAAAAAGATCTATGCACAGGTGGTCGCACAGATCCAGGAACAAAATCGGGGCACAGTGTATTTTTTTTAACTATGATGGTCATCACTGTGAAGGAATCTGGGCTGATGGGCAGAGTGGGGTGTGCACCACCCCCAGGGGACCGTGGGGAGGCCAAGATTGTGTTCTTAGGATGTGGTGCCCCCAGGCCGGGCTCCACCCAGCCATCCCAGAAGGAGACACACAACACTCAGCAGGTGAAGTGAAAACCTGCATTGCTGGAGCTTCTGTCTGAAACTAGGAGGACACACCTCCACCCTGTCTGCTGAGAGCTGCAGGAGAAACCACGTACCTGTAAGGATTGCTGTGGTTGCAAGCTCTAGGATGCTAATTTCGTCTGAGCCCTGAACCAGCAGTCCTGGGATCCATCTCAGGCCCTGGTCAGAGTCCCCACTCATCCCCACAGCAACACTTTGCCTCCCTCCTTAAGGCTGCTCCCCACTGCCTGCTGGGTTCTTAGGAGACAACCTTACCGTCTATTTCACAGACAACTCAGAAGTTGCTTATGGAGATACGAGTCACGTACCGTACAATTTGCCCCTTTGAAATGTACAATTCAGTGGTTTTACAGAGTTGTGTAACCATCTCCTCCATCAATCATAGAACATTTTCATCACCCTGAAAAGAAACCTTGGACCCATAAGTACTCACTCCCCATTTACCTGTTACCCCAACCACAGCCTAGGCAACCACTAATCTACTTTATGTATGTGTATATTTGCCTATTCTGGACACTTCATAAAAGTGGGATCATACAATATGTAGCCTTTGTGACTGGCTTTTTTCACTCAGCAGAATGTTTTCAAGATTCATCTATTTTGTACCATGTGTCAGAGCTTCTTTCCTTTCTATGGCAGAATAATATTCCACTGTATGAATAGATTACGTTTTATTTATCTATTTATTAGTGATGGACATTTGCCTTGTTTTTCCTTTTTGCTGTTATGGGGGGAAAAAGCTGCTATAAACATTCTTGTACAGATTTTCCTGTGGACATATGTTTTTATTTGTCTTGGGTATACACCTAGGAGTGGAATTGCTGACTCATATGGTTACTGTAGGTTTAGGCACTTGAAGAATTTCCAGCTTGGGACTTCCCTGGTGGTCCAGTGGTAAAGAATCCATCCTGCAATGCAGAGGATGCGGGTTCGATCCCTGGCCCGGGAATTGAGATCCCACATGCTGCAGGGCAGCTAAGCCCATGCACCACAACTACTGAACTCGTGTGCCTCAACTAGAGCCCGCGAGTCATAAAATACAGAGCCCACGCACCCTGAAGCCTGCGTGCCACAACTAGAGAGAGAAAACCCTCACGCCACAACTAGAGAGAAGCCTGAGCACCGAAACTAAGGAGAAACCAGAGTGCCGCAACAAAGATCCCACGTGCAGCAACTAAAGACCTGATGAAGCCAAAAAAAAAAAAAAAGAAAGAAAGAAGAAGAAGTAAAAGAATGGCCAGATTGTTTTCAAAGTGGCTGCATCATTTTCATTCCCACCTGCCGTGGATGAAGGTTGCAGTTTCTCCATATGCTGACCAACACCTGTTATTGTCTGAAGCTTTATCTCATGTGGTTTTGATTTGCAGGGCTAGTCTTCAAGTTCTTGAACCACCTCTCTCACTACTACAAAATAGGATTATATTTTAGGTAAAATATAAAAAATATATATAATAGTAACCTATAATACATAAAACACAATAAAAACATAATAGAAAGTTAGTAGAAAAACAAGCAAACCCTAAACACCTGTATTAAAAAATGTGTAAATCCATTATGACACATTTATTTAATGGCAGCAGTTTAAAAGGATGAAGTTAAGTCTTTGTTATTGACATTGAAACATCTGATGTCAGCTTGCAGCACATGTGCTGACAGCACCAGTCGACCAGATCCTTCCCTCCTCAAAGGAAGGGTCCTTCTTTCTGAACCAGGTCCATCCTTGCCATGAGTCCTGGACCCCATTCCCTCACACCTCTTGGACACTTTCTTCCCATCATTTGCATCCCTTTTCTTATCTTTATCATCAACCATAGAAAACCTCCCGTTCTGTGGGTGTTTCCTCCACAGACATTCCATAGGGCAAAGATTCGGAGGCAAGCGACTGGAAGAATTCCAGTCCAGCTGCTCACTTAGCAAGCTGTGTGCCTTGCACTTCGTTTCGTCATCTGCAACGTCCCTTCCTCCTGAACCTGTGGCCACGATGGTGTGAGTTGATGTCTCTGAAGCAGTCAGAGGAGTGCCTGGCACACAGTAAACACTAGTGTTTGCTATCATAGTTACTACTGTCAACACTGTTCACAACTTGAATAAATAATATGTGCAAATGATACAAAACGTAAGATAAAAACATTATGCAGGAGGATGCAAGTTTCTCTCCAACCACCTTTCCCCAGCCTTACCCCAGAGGCAAGCACCATTGCCAACTGCTGACATAACCTCACAGAAATGGATATTCTGTACTTCATGCAAAAAAATCATGGGACTGAAAATTATACAAACAAGAGCCTCCTGAGCGCAATATTCTTGCTCTTGATTTTTTTTTCACTTCGTATTTATTTTGGAGATGTTTCAATGTCGGTACCAAAGAGTTACCTCATCCTTTTCAACTGCCGCCACTAAACGAATGTGTCATAATGGATTTACCAGTTTCTTGAATAAGCTATCTAGGGTTTGTTTGTTTCTTGTTTTTCTACCGGCTTTCTATTATGAAAAAAAAAAATCATCTTGCAAGGCCTTGCTCAGGTATGAACTTATATATGTGTGAAAATATCTGTAGGTAAATGACTAGAAGAGGAATTTCCAGGTCAAAGGAGAGCTGTACTTTCATTTTATAATTAAATATTATAAATATACGGTATTAACACATTAGTAAGTAATATGATTGATATATGAAATATGATAAATACATAATTGTAAGTAAATATAATTTAATTTAACATACTTAAAATTTATCATAAGTATTACCAAATTTGCCTTCAGATGTGCCAAGTGATAATTCCCAGCCACAAAACAAGAGCCTGTCTCTTTCCTCCTATTTTCCCCAAAAAGTTTGTCGTCTTTGATCCATGTCAGTTTGGTTGGTGAACAACAGAACTGGGATATGGTTTCAATTTGCATGATTCTTTTTTTTCCTATTATCTTTTGTTAAAATCTTTATTTTATATTGGAGCATAGTTGATTAACAATGTTTTGTTAGTTTCAGGTGTACAGCAAAGTGATTCAATTATACATATACGTGTATCTATTCTTTTTCAGATTATTTTCCCATTTAGGTTATTACAGAATACTGAGCAGAGTTCCTTGTGCTATACAGTAGGTCCTTGTTGGTTATCTATTTTAAATATAGCAGTGTGTATATGTCAATCCCAAACTCCCAATCTATCCCTCCCTGCAACCTTCCCTCCTGGTAACCATAAGTTGGTTCTCTAAGTCTCTGAGTCTGTTTCCGTTTTGTAAATAAGTTCATTTGTATCATTTTTTTAGATTCCACGTATAAGTGATATCATATGATATTTGTCTTTCTCTGTCTGACTAACTGCACTTAGTATGATAATCACCAGGTCCATCCATGTTGCTGTAAATGGCATTATTTCATTCTTTTCAATGGCCGAGTAATATTCCATTGTATATATGTACCACATCTTCATTGTCCATTCATTTGTTGATGGACATTCAGTTTACTTCCATGTCTTGGTTACTGTAAACACTACTGCAATGAACACTGGGGTGCATGTATCGTTCAGAACCATGTTTTTCTCCAATATATGTCCAGGAGTGGGATTGCTGGATCATATGGTAGCTCTATTTTTAGTTTTTCTTAAGGAATCTCCGTACTGTTTTCCATAGTGTCTGCACCAATTTACATTCCAACCAACAGTGTAAGAGGGTTCCCTTTTCTCCACACCCTCTCCAGCATTTATTGTTTGTAGATTTGTTTATGATGCCCATTCTGACTGGCCTTTCTGTGAGGTGATATCTCTTTGTAGTTTTTTTTCTAATATTTATTAATTTTATTTATTTGTTTGTTTATTTTTGGCTGAGTTGGGTCTTAGTTGCAGCACGCGGGCTCTTTGTTGTGGTGTGCGGGGTTCTCTCTAGTTGTGGCCTGCAGGCTCCAGAGCGCATGGGCTCTGTAGTTTGCAGTATGTGAGCTCTCTAGTTGAGGCAAGTGAGCTCAGTAGTTGCGCGGGCTTAGCTGCCCCGCAGCATGTGGGATCTTAGTTCCCTGATCAGGGATCAAACCCATGTCTCCTGCACTGGAAGGTGGATTCTTTACCACTGGACCACCAAGGAAGTCCCACTCTTTGTAGTTTTGATTTTCATTTCTCTAATAATTAGAGATGTTGAACACATCTTTTCATGTGCCTCTTGGCCATCTGTATGTCTTCTTTGGGGAAATGTCTATTTAAGTCTTCTGCTCATTTTTTGATTGGGCTGTTTGTTTTTTTGATATTGAGCCAAATGAGCTGTTTGTAAATTTTGGAGATTAATCCCTTGTTAGTCGCATCACATGCAAATATGTTCTTCCATTCTGTGGGTCGTCTTTTCGTTTTGTTTACGGTTTCCTTTGCTATGCAAAAGCTTTTGAGTTTAATTAGGTCCCATTTGTTTATTTTTGTTTTTATTTCCATTACCCTAGGAGATGGCTCGAAAAAGATACTGTAGCAATTTGTGTCAAAGGGTGTTCTGCCTATGCTTTCCTCTAAGAGTTTTATAGTATCTGGTCTTACATTTAAGTCTTTAATACATTTTCTGTATGGTGTTAAAGAATGAACTGAGTGAGAAGGAACACATTTCCATGTGTTTAGAAGTATGTATTTGTGTTGGGAGGAATGGTGTAAACTGTCTCTGTAAATATCCCTTACTCAATCTCTATTTTATTGTATAAGCATTTTTTCATTGGTTTGTTAGAAAAATTAACTTTTATCCTGATAAAAATTGCAATTTTTTTTGCAAGATGGCCATTTGTGTTTCGAATTTATTTGTGAAGTTTTTACCAATTCAGAGGTTTATGTGGTTGAATTTATCAAGCCAGTTCTCATGTAATACTTACAGAGAAATTCCTCATTTTGTATTTTCTTTTAGTGTTTTCATTGTTTCCTTTTTGTATAGTTATAGCTTGAGCTATTGAAAATTTGTTTTCTACAATTTATTTTTTCCAAATACTATGTAGTTATCTCCACAATCCTTACTTAAAAATTACTGTTTTCCTCTCTAATTTAAAATATCATCTTTAAATTCTTATATCTAATTGTGTCTACATATGAGGCACTTTTCCCATTGCCTGTCTTTTCTAATGCCAGCATCACACTGATTGAATTGTTACAATTTTATTTAAAAATTCTTTTTCAGAAAGCATGTTTATTTCTCTCTTTAAAAAATTGCTATTAGGTTTTTATTTTGATGATATTAAATGTATACATTAACTAAGGGAGAATTGACAACTCTATAAAACTGAGTTCTGTCTTAGCGTAAAGTATGCTTTTCCATTTATCAAGTCTGTCACATTCTTTCATAGTGTTTTAACATTTTCTTCATCATGATCTTCACTGTTTCTTGGGAAATTTATCCCCAGTTATGTTTTTTTTTGATGTCATAAATGGCTTTTTTCTTCCACTGTAACCTCCCTCTGCTGTGTATAAGACAGTAATTGATACCTGTATATTAGCAGTTTTATTCTGACAATTTCTAGTTCCTCTTATTGCATGTAATTGCTTTTCAAATGTTTCCTCTTGGTTTTCCACTATTTTTCCATAATAAAAAGTTACTCCTTACACCCTTTATTTCTTTCTTCCTTCTAATTAAATTGACCATTAGCTCCAGATTAAAATAAATAAGAGTGATAATAGTTAACATTTGTACTCCTGACTATAGGGGGAGGTTTCCAAATTTTCCCTATGAAGCATTAGAGTGGCTTTTGGATTCAGATGAATATTTTAAAAATATTTTATTGTGAATATTTTAAAACATGCAAAAAATTAGAAAGTATAGTACAATAAACATCATAAACCTAATAACCTAGAGTCAACAATTGCTAACACCCTATCTTATTTGCTTCACACATACACACATACACAGTATCTATATCTACATCCACATGATTGAAAGTAACTTACAGAAATCACGGATCACCAAAAAATAAAGATATTCCTCTACATAGACAAAAATCATTAGCCAACATAACAAAATTAATTATTATATAATACCCAGCTCATTTTCAAATATGTCCAGTTGATCCCAAATGGTTTTTATGGCAAGAAACAATCAGGGATCACAAATTGTATTTGGTTGCTATACCTTAAGTTGGATATATTTCATATTGATGAGAAGGTGTATAGTTGTTTTTTCCTTATTAATAATTTAGATGTTGAATTTATCAACTGTCTTTTCAGCATTATAAACTTTTTCGTTTTTGCTCTTTTAATATGGTGAATTATTACTCAAAGATTTCCTAATATTGAAGGAACTTTTTATTATGCAAACAGAACTCTCTTGGTATTATTTTTTTCAGTGTGTTGCTTAATACCACTAAGTGAGATTTGCCTATGGTTTTTGTTTTTCATACTATTTTTTTTTTACCTTTGAGGACAAAGCTATGTTTGTTTCAGTTTTGTAAAAAGTAAGATTTTCTTCTTTATCTATACTCTGATATAATTTAAATAGCATTGGAGATGGCTCTGCTTCCATTATGGCGATGCATTACCCCTGCAAACACCTGTAAACACTGGGAACAATGTAAATTTTACTCTCCACTCTGTATCACTTTCATGTTTCACCTTCTTCTCTCTTGCTATCTCTTCCCTGAGCTCTTGAATGTCTGATTTTTTTGTTTATTTTACTTTACATTGCTTGACAATGATAACTGAATTAAAATTAATATTTCATATATTTTCTGAAGATATGTTTAGCCTCAATTTCTATCTGTTCCATGACAACTTTCTTTCTCTGAGTGTTCTTGACCTGCCAATTTTTGTCACTTTTTCTTGAAGTGACTTTAGATAGATTCTATGGCAGTTTATTATTGATTAGTTATCTCAAATAAGGTGAGTTCTTCTCTTTTTAACCATTTGTTTATTAAAGTGTAGTTAATTTATAATGTGTTTGTTTCAGGTGTACAGCAAAGTGATTCAGTTATATGTATTCTTTTTGTATATTACATATAATATGTATATATATGTATGTATATATATATATATATATATTCTTTTTCAAATTCTTTTCCATTATAGATTACTACAAGATACAGAATATAGTTCCCTGTACTATATAGCAGGACCTTGTTGTTTATCTATATTGTATATAGTATTGTGTATCTGTTAATCCCAAATTCCCAATTTATCCCTCCCCCTTTTCCCCTTTGGTAACCATAAGTTTGTTTTCTACGGCTACGAGTCTATCTCTGTTTTGTAAATAAATCGACTTCATCATTTTTTTTTAGATTCCACATATAAGTGATATCATGATATTTGTCTTTCTCTGTCTGACTTAGTTCATTTAATATGATAATCTCTAGGTCCATCCAGGTGAGTTCTTCGTAAACCACCTACTAGTAGGACTTGTCGGTGGAGGAGGGATCCAGACCACCTTCCAAGAGAGGGGAAATTTTCTTTCTTATCCAGGGTTATGAATATGGATGAATTACTTTAGCCTTTGCTTTTCCCAGCCAATTAAGATCAGAAGGTGCTCAAAGGAAATATATTTTTCTTCTTGCCTGCACCATATCACTACTAGGCAGATTTCTGAATGCGCCAACTCTTGGGTTTGGAATAAGCCATTTATCCCATCCTGGGATGGAGTCATGATTCTCACTCACAGCGTTTGTGTGCAAAAAAGAGAGAAGAAAGACAAAAAATAGCACAGATTGATTCTCCCATGTGTGCCAGACACTTTGCTAGGCTGTTTGTGTATATCATCACATTTAATTCTCAGAACAATTTAATGAGTTAAATACTATTCCTGTTTTTCAGAAGGACAACTTGGAGCAAAGAGGAATAAGTTCCTTGGCCCTGATTAAAGATCCAGTACATGGGATTCTGATGGCTCCAGCTTTCACTCTTGGCAGGATCTCCCAAGGCCTCCCAAGCTGAGTTTCTTCATTGCTCCTTATGTCTAAATATCTGTTATTTAGACAAAGACTCTCTTATCACAGTGACAATCACAAAGATGCTCCTGTTGCTCCGATGGGTGTCACTTATCTCCACTTTGCTTTTTGCCTCTCCTCCTCATTTGCCAGTTGCTATAATGCCTTTGACTTAGTGGGATGGGTCTTCTGTATCAGTCCTTCTCTGATTAAAGCATTGTTCTGCACTCCCCCTACATGGTTGCTAGGAGACTATGCCCAGCCTCTCCAGGGACACTAATTTTTCAAGACTCAAAACTTCCTTGCCCTGAGCCCCAGCATGGCTCCTGGTTGGGGTGTAGACCCATGTAGAAATGAACAGATGATCTGACACCTTCTGCTGCCTGGCTGCCCATCACTGTGCTCCACCCACCCGGAGCCCTGACACCCTGACACTCATTGTTGCCAAAATTTAATGAATGACTTTCCTTACTGGGAACAGAAGTCCTGGAACAGGAGAGGTATGCTGGGCTCGTGATGGAGAGCAAAAGGCTCAGGCTTTGTGGTCAGAGGGCTCTGTTTTGTTCTCTTGCTCATTTGGCAAGTAAACTTAGGTATACCCTCCTGAGTTAAGTTATTCTCCCATAAAACAAGGCAGAAACATTTGTCCTGCCTACGTGTTGTGAGGTTCAAAAGAGAGCATGATGAGAAAACATTCTGAAAATTATAACATATTCAATAAATGTTCTGATATTAACAATAGTATCACTGTTGATAGTAATAGGATAAATGGACAGTGAGAGAAAGCCTATTGAGTTACATCAAATAGATGATGCTGTTCCTCAGCATTGCAGGGTGATGGGGAAGGTGGTTTCTGAAGGTAGGTTTCTAGTGTGAATCCTGCTAACACCTCTTCCTACCTGTGTGAGCTTCAGTGTCTCTAACTGTAAAATGTGTGTTTGTCTATGTATTTCACTGAGGTAAGAATCAAGGGAGAAAATCCTTCTATCATACTCATCATAATGCAGCTCAGTCAGTGTAAACCATTATTGTTATTGAGGTTGTGTTTAGCTGAACTGAGTCAATTAATAGAATTAGAAGGAGGGCCCAGAAGAGCAGCACAGAGGCTCCTCCCTCCATTGTAAGGTGAGGTCCTAACCATGCAGGTCCAGAACTCAACCTCAGTGGACTCATTCTCACTAATTAAATTGACAAGAGATCAGTTAAAAACCAAGATGTGAACCTCTTTTTTTTAATAAATAAATTTATTTATTTATTTATTTATTTTTGGGTGTGTTGGATCTTTGTTGCTGCACGTGGGCTTTGTCTAGTTGAGGCGAGCAGGGGCTACTCTTCATTGCGGTGCGCAGGCTTCTCATTGAGGTGACTTATGTTGTGGAGCACAGGCTCTAGGCATGCAGGCTTCAGTAGTTGTAGCAAGTGAGCTCAGTAGTTGTGACATGCGGGCTCAGTAGTTTTGGCTCGCAGGGTCTAGAGCGCAGGCTCAGTAGTTGTGGCACACGGGCTTAGTTGCTCCGCGGCATGTGGGATTTTCCTGGACCAGGGATCGAACCCCTGTCCCCTGCATTGGCAGGTGGATTCTTAACCATTGTGCCACCAGGGAAGTCCCCCAAGATGTGAAATTCTTAATCAGCAGTGGGGAATAAGGCTGGTTAACATCTGGCAATGCTGTTTGGAGGATGCCTCCAAAAGAGTGCTATTTAGTAGGAAGGGAGAGATATCAAAAGGCTTGGGAAGGCTTGAGGGCTGAGAAGGAAGGGCAAACACCTTTGGCTTCTCCAGGATCACAGATGCTCTGTCCGGTGTCCTTGGCTGGCATTTCCCGCAAAACATGGCCCAACCCTACTGCCGCAACTTTAGCCACCAGCTGTGGCCTCGGTCTCGCACTGCTGCCAATTTCCCACCCAGGTTTTTGTTCATTTCATTCCAGCTTTTGATCATTCACAGCTGCTTGTTTGGGAACCATTTAGCAGAAGCCTCGAAGAACAATGCAATTTCTAGTCGTCTTGATGTTTGCTGCCCTGGCAGGGTCCCTTAGACCTACCCTGACTATAGCAAGAGAAAGACACCCTGGTTTTTTGACACTCCTTTGTTCTGTCTCTGATTCTTGCACACATCTGTAATTTACTCCCTTTTTTTTTTCTTCTAAGAACATTTCACAGTATAAAGTGTGGCATGGAAATTGGTGTGTTTCCTCTGGTTCCAGATAAGGAAAGCTGTAAATAATTTAAAGTTCCTGCTGTGAAAATTACCCAAACAGAAAGTGCCATTTTTTATGCTTGGCACTGAGGATGGTAAAATAAGACATTGTGCCCATTTTCCTGCAGGTGAAGTTGTACCTTCTTTGTAAAGTAAGCACTTTGACTCTGAAATAAACAATGTAATGAGATTTCCTGCAGAGCATGCCAGCATTAATGAAGGGTCATAGGAAGAACGGCCCACATTTACCTTTCTCAAAAAGAAAAAAAAAAAGACTCACAAAATTACTGATTGAAATTGTGTGCCTGGGACCATTAGGACACAGCCCAGAGCTCGAAGACTGTGCTCACTAGTAGCATTTATGTTAGCACAACTGTCCAGGTAAGCACACCAAACTTACATGGAAAGCTACTGTTTTGTAGCACAGAATTCTGATTTGCATATTGCTGAATTTCTACAAGCCACTATTTTTTTTTTTTTTTTTTTTTGCAGTACGCGGGCCTCTCACCGTTGTGGCCTCTCCCATTGCGGAGCACAGGCTCCGGATGCACAGGCTCAGTGGCCATGGCTCACGGGCCCAGCCGCTCCACGGCACGTGGGATCTTCCCGGACCGGGGCACGAACCCGTGTCCCCTGCATCGGCAGGCAGACTCTCAACCACTGCGCCACCAGGGAATCCCAAGCCACTGTATTTTGAAATAGCACTCTGACCTATTTTTCACTCCTTAAATAATGAGTCATCATAAAATAGGGCCATGGCTAGTTTCACCTGACCCTCTGTGTGCTGTGAGCACCTCCAGAGATGCCCTGCTATCTCTGCAAGGGCTGTCGAAACTTCTTCCTTTATCTTCAGGTGAGCAGTGAGGTTGGCAAGGCTCCATTCTCACAAACCAGAAGGTCTCAGAGCAAGAGAAGGAGAGAAGCCGTCTTGACCGGTCTCTTCTCCCAGGGCAACCTGTGTTGGGGACACGTAATGGAAAGAGAAATGGACTCGTGGTCTCCCGTCTATGTACCATTTTGTTAAAAGGGCTGCTTTGCTTCCCTGGACACCAGACCAATGGCTCCCATATCAACTAAGCAGTTCCAGATTTCATCCTTCATAAGCCATGAAAGACTGGGTCATCAGCCTTTATAAAGACAGAACACAAGCCTTAGCAGAGAGCCAAATAGACATCAAGGATCATAATAAAAATGATTTGCCAAGAGCTGCTTAATATCATAAAATACACATACAACTAGAATTTGTTTCTGGTGGGAGCTACCAATCCCTCTCACCAGAGTGCTGGCTTCATCCTTAGGTGCCAAATGTTCAGTCTCTTTACTTCCGCAACTCTGGTTCTCCTGCAGGATGTCCAATTGCTGAGCAGTTCTGAGCAGGTGTTGAAAGGCCAGAGGGATGAGTCCTGACAGGTGGGAATGAGTTAGGCTGACGTTTTCCACAAAAAAAAGATGAAAGAAAGTTGAAAGAAAGAAAGAAAGGGAAAGAAAGAGAGAAAGAGAGAGAAAGAAAGAAGGAAGGAAGGAAGAAAGAAAGGAGGGAGGGAGGGAGAGAGGAGGGGAAATTAAAAGAAAACAGCGAACACTGCCTCCTGTAAAACCATTTCCACAGTTGTAGTGGGAGAGGTGTCATGGTTTTCCTGACTACAGGAGACAAAAGAATAAACCCTCAGCTATTTCACCTGAAAATCCCCCTATCGCTCCATGTCCCTCACTGTGCTGAGCGGGTCCTGGGGCAGCAGCTGCCCCGCAGGCCGTCTGCTTGACCAGCTTGTCCCACCTTCCCGTTTCCGTCCTGACGGTGCTCCCTTGGATAGACCGTCTGTGACCCCTGAAGCAGGCTGGGTCTTTCCCTTACATGTTCCTTACATATTGTGGTTACACACCTTCCTTCAGGTTCTTTCTTCTCCAGTAAATTATACACTCTGTGGGATGAGAGATTTTATCTGTTCATTCATGGTCTCATTCCCAGAGCCATCTGGTCAATACTACATGACAATTAGTCAGTCGATGAGCTCAGGGGATCTCCCTGAAGACTTTTAAGCTCATTTATGTGCAGGTGACAGGGTCTGTGTTCTCCTGAGACTGAAGAGGATGGTGTACCCTTTCTTAGACTCTTCCCAGGTCAGCCATATACTCAGCTATTGCAAACACAGCTTGGTTGGATCCTGGGATCTCAAGGGAAGACCAGTGGCCAATCCACAGGGGAGCTTCCTCAGCTGCCTGCCTCGGCAACTTCTCAGCCTGAGTCCCAAGTGCTATAAGTTTAACTTGGGTGGAATGGAAGAACCTTGAGGGCATCTCACCTAACAGTGAAGTCAGGCAGGGCCATGTCTATGCTGCCCTAGAGAAACAGAGCCATTAGTCTACTAAATATTTCCAGAAAATAATCTTACTTTCCACCCTGAAACAATGGAAGTTCTCTGGTTGAAAATAAATCCCAGGGGCAGATACATCCATTTCCCTTTCAGTAGTTTTTCTGCCTGTTGCAGATTGGAAGCTCCCAGGAGGCAGGACGTGGTTTGCCTTAACTTGTGTGGTCAGAGGAAAATTACAAGCTCAATGGACACCTTTGGATGACAACTGAGCTTCAGGGCAAATTGAACCCACTTGGAAAATATCTACTTATTAGTTTAAAACATCCAGAATGAGTTTCTTGTCATATGACAAAATCACAGGATAGAGTGTTTGGTAGCTAATCTTTACAATTTACTGCCATTAGGGGACTTGGCATTAAGGTTAGAATCTGACAACCTGCTTTGTCACCAACCTCCTGAAAAATGGACTTGGTCTGAATGGCCCTCTCCCTGGGGATTCTCAGCATGAATGACAGAATCCAAGCTCAGCTTCTGGTTTCTTATCATCAATTCTCCCCAGTGAATACCTAAACCTCTGAAACAGAGTGTGAGTCATGCATTTAATGTGTTTCACCTTCAAATTTTATTTCATAAATTATAAACACCTGCTTCCTAGTATCTGCTCTTCAGTCTCCTCATTTGATAGAGGGGAGGGCATCAGATTCCTGAAGGGAAAAGGGAGACTAATGTGATAGGCAAAGGATGCAGAAGTCAAAGACCAGTGGTGCCAAAGCCTAAATTCACTTAATACAAAATGTTGCAAAGAACAAGCACCACGGAGCACTTAGAAAACAGAATGCACAGCATTAGAGAATGCCATAAAAGTCAGCCAGCTCTGGCATGGGAAATTAGGTCCATTTGTCGCCCCTGTTTTAGAACATCAGAAAATGGGAAGAGAAGTCAGCTCAAGAGAGGTCGTGAGAGTATGGCAGGGCAGGAAGCTTAGCCCCCTAGAAAGCGGGGTCAAAACTGTGAAGAAGATGCTTAGAGAGGAATGAATACAAAAGCACTTTTCCTGGTTCATATTTTCCTAGGTTTGCTTCATTGGTAGACGACTGATGTGCCTTAAACTGAGGTTATTTATCTAAATACTCCTCTCCTCCAATGGATTCCAGAGTTTTATGGGCAATTTCTTGTCTTCAGCATAAATGTTTCTGCTGGGGTGCCTAGCCCATGATCTGACACAACAGAAGGATCAGAAAATAGGTGAATCTATGCCGAAAGGAAGCACTACGTTAATTAAGCTTTGTCTAGTGTATCTCCACTGTTTGTAGCTGTGCTTCAAGATTAAAGATGCGTTTCAGAAGAAGGTTATCCCATCATGGATAGTGGCTCAACCTGCTGCTGTAGACAACCTACAAGATGCAGAGCTGGGTACCATCACCCAAGATCTTAAGGATTCTCATCACGAAGGCATCAGAATCTCCAAGTAGCATATGGTCTGGGGAGGTGTGTTAGTTTTCTATGTTGCATAACACGTTAACAACTTAGTGGCTTAAAATAATACCCAGTTGGTTTAGGATTTCCAAGCACGACTTACCTGAGTTCTCTGCTCATGGGTCTCACAAGTCTGCCATCAAGGTGTCAGCTGGGCGGTGTTCTCATATGGAAGCTAGACTGAGGAGGAATTCACTTTGATGCATGCACAGAATTCCTGATAGCTGTGGACTGGAGGATGTCCACAGCTCCTATAGGTGCCCACAGATCCCCACCACATGACCCTTCTCCTAACCTGTCCACAACATGGCATATTGCTTCTCCAAGGCCTGCAGTAGAGCAAGGACCAATCCACTAGTAAAACAAAGTCTATTATAACATAATGCAATCAAAGGAGAGACAGCCTAACACCTTTGCCCTATTCTTCTGATGAACAGCAAGTCATAGATCCCGACCAAATTCAACTGGAGGGGATTTCACAAAGGCACGAACCCCAGGAGGCAGGGATCACAGGGGATCGCCTTAGGATTTGTCCCCCACAGAAGAGAATAAAATGGAAAAGACCTGTAGCATTTCTCCCTTGCACAGCTTCCCTGCAACTGTTCACTGGGGAGGCTGTTACCATCACTTTGCAGCAATTCTGACTATTCACCATTGAAGGAAAAGCTAAGGAGAAAAAAGTGAACTTCAGAATAGCTCTCCGCTTTTCCCCACAGCAGACTGCACAGCAGGAGAGCATAGGACCCCATCATTCATCACTTTGACCTACCGCTTAGACAGAATGGGGTGGGGGGGGAGGGGAAAAAAGTCCAACCACTTCAGAAACCATGAATTAAAATGCTGCACTGTAAACTCGCAAACTTCTGGTGGCTGTTTCCTGGTGGGAAACCCAAGATCACACTGTCTGCTCCCTCTCCCATCCGTGGGTGGGACCCAAAGCCCTTAACTTGACACTTGCGTGTATCACACACAGAACCTTCTGCTCCAGGAAGTCTGGTCAGTGCTGCCCTCATCCACGTTAATTTCTTCTGGGTTCTCCTTGAAATTCTTTTCTGACCTCATGAGAAGTATGTTTGTTCTGTTTTGCCCATGTGCTTTCAGACCCTGTCCTCATCCACTGTTTGACTAAGCACAAAATGTTTCCTTCTTCAGGTAAATTTAATTAAGAGGCTAGGTCACTCGGCAAGCCCAATCATGCCTGAGCCAAAGGCTAAAAACAGAAGGAGAAAAGGTCCTCCCAGCCACAGAAGTAAAAGTGAATCACATTCTAAACCCCTCTGCACAGAGACCCTTTGACAAGGAGGACGTAGCCACATTTCTCACTCCGTAGAAACACTGGGTTCTGAGTTAGCACCTTTTCCTCCTAGACTTCCACTACCTCTCCACCCCACCCCGACCTTAGTGTAGAAGTTTGAATTCCTCCTTCTCCCCATCCCCCCAGCCCTGATTACCCTCTGTTCCTCAAGGGGGCCATAAATGAAGATGTGTGTCTGGCTTGTGGCCCACTATGACCCTTGCATTATTTTCTTCTTATTCCCACAGTAGTCATTTGTAACTTGTTTTGCCTCCTCATTGCATATTACTTCGTTTCTTACTTTTATCCTTTAAAAAAAATTATCAGGTGTTTCTTTAACTTAGATGGATTTTTCGCTTTGTGAAAGTCTTCACAGATCTCATCCCCCTCATCTTACAAATGAGGATAGTGGGAATGATACACTCAAGTGTCCTGCTGAGGGCCACACTGGTGACTGTACTGTGAGCAGGATTAGATCACACATGAATCCTATACTAGCTCCATGGGAGGCAACAGTGGAGGTGCCGATTGTTGGATTTATTGTGACTGCATTACGGTTGATGAGAAGACAGAGTCACAACTAAACCACAGCTTGGAAGAACCCAGAAGAGGTCACACTCAGGGAATTGTGTCTAGGGGCACAGTCGTCTCATCTGCATCCTGCAATTTTCATCATCTTTTTCTTATTTTATCTTATCTTCATAGGACCCGTGTTTTCTTGTAATACCTACCGCAGACTCTTTCACCCTCTAGCTCTGCTGGCCTAAACTCTAACCTCCTGGTGACTTCATTTAGTCGACATGCCACCACATCTCCTCACCCACTCAACTGGAAACGTCTCCCTTCTTGTCACGCAAATGCCAACCACAACCTAATAGCTCTGGTTTCCCTTGCACCGTGTAGTTAGAAGAGCTATCATTTATGGAATACCCATCAGGTACCCAGCATTATGCATGACATTAATCACGGATCATATAATTTAATCTCCACAAATACCCTGTGAAGTGGATGTTATCTTCACTCTACACAAAAGGAGACTGCAGCTCAGAAAGGTTGACCACTTTCTCATGTTTATGCATTAGTTAAGTGTGGTGCCAGGATTTGAACCCACATCTGATTCCAGAATCCACGTTCTCTCTACTCTCCCAGCCTGGCAGCCCAATATGTCTAGAATTTTCCAGAACACTGTTGATTTCAGATACTCAGTCCCTTGGGACCCCTTAATTCACATACACATATGTCAGATGATCTATTCTCATTTGTTTTTGGAAAGAGAATTTCTGTATCTACAAGTAACTCTCAAGTGACACACAATTCTTCAGCCTTTGCCTTAGTGCACACACACCACAAATGCATGTGCATAACACACCTCCATATTTTGAAGAGGCAGCCATTTCAGCTCAAAATGAACAAAGATCTGTTTGCAGTCAAAGGCTCCTACCATCCCTCCCCATTTCCTCCCTCACTATTTTGTCATCCAACCAAGGTGAAGTCACACAAACTATGTGTTTTTGTTTTCTCAAGTAACTGACAATTCACATCCTTACCAAGGATGTTGAGAAATTAATGTGATGGTTTTCTGGTTTTTCTGCAGCATGCTGACCTAATTGGCACTATAGAATGTTGAAATATTTTGAGATATTTTTTGACGTTAACTTTTCTTTTTTCCTTTTGTTTTGTGAGTTTCTCTCTCCTGTTTACCATTTCCAGTATAATATTTTTGGTATACCTCTAAGTGGTCCTTTGTGAATCTACCCTGGATGTTTCCTGTCCTCTGTGTTGTTTCTAAAGAAATTGCAATTTTCTGGGCTCTAATTAGAGTGTCCCACAGGATACCCCAGTTTTCTTCTGTGCCATGTAATATTGTATAAGTTTTTCTACCGTGCTTCCTGCTCTTCTTTATGGATGCTGAATTCTCCTCTACTGCATTGTCTTAAATGCCCATAAGAACCATAGACATATGTATGTTTATTACACTTTTCAAAGTCTGAAACACAAATACTGGATTCCCCCTTTTTTTGATAATCCAACACTAAACATGTGGGGATGATTGAATATTTCCAGCCAATTTGATGAGCTAATAGTTAAGGATTCATCAGCTTTGCTGAGATCTGCTGCTAGAGATGGTACATACAAGCAAAGGCAAAATAAAAGAATTCTAATTGTTCTTATTAAAAACTAATGATCTATGACTTCTGATTCCAGGTAAATATAGTAAGACATGACAGACCTATACTACCAATGCAATGTTTTTTGAAAGCTAGGTAAAATATCCAACTCATATTTTTAAAGGATTGGAGGACTAAGAAAGTGATGAAACCTAGAAAAAGTAAGGGGGCAGGGGGGCAGAGTTCCTCCTAGGTGAGATGGTCATTGCTGACTCAACTCTTAATGTATTTGCCAGTTCTGGACATGAGTTGAAGATCAGCCTTGGCCCAAATTGAGGGATGTTACTGGTAGAATTTAGGCAGTCACTTGGAGCAGAAACCCCAAACAATCACATCTTCCCCATGAGACATTTGCTGAACTCTGCTGGAAACTGGGGAACCTAGACACAAACACAGATTTCAACTTCATATAGTAATCTAGTGCTTAAGAGACTAAGTCCCATTAGAAGGAGAAGTTTTGCAACCAACACAAAGCTAGTATCTCTCTCAAGACATCAACCGTATTTGAACTTGTATGAGGAGGGACTTAACGCTCAAAAATACTGAAGGGCAAAGCATTCAGAGCTGAGAAAACAGATTTTTCAATTACAAGTCTGGGAAAGGCATACCTAATGAGGGGGCTTGGCATAAAAGCAGAGTGAAATCTCCCCGAGGCTCCCTTAGGAGACAACACCCCAGGAGAAGGAGGGAGCCTGCAAGAAACAAATGACTGGTCAAGACACTAGTCAGATTTTTTGACCTTGTATAAAGTGAAAGACTAAAGAGCTAAGTTCAGTCTCTGAAGAATAGAACAGATTCTGGCATAAGAAAACAAAGCAAAAACCTAGGAGAACCACGCCAAGAAACAGGGACTTACCAGATACAAAATGGATCTTGCTAAAATTGAGATCCAGAGACCAAGATAATCTCAGTTGGATTGAAGTGATCAGCCCCTCTTCCTATATGCCCACAAGAGGGAGGGAACCATTACTGATGGAAGATTTTATCTCGAGCACTTTGATTTATTTATATACAATGCCTGGCATATAATAAAAATACCATTAGACAGCTAATGAGACCAATAACCTAGAAAAGGTTATTTAAAAATTAGAGGTGTTTGATTTCAGCTCTGACATATGAAGAGCTTGGAAGACATGACCCTTTACTTAAAATAAACTAAAAAAATTTGGACAAATGGAAAATTAATGACTTTCCTTGAACTCATCAGAAAATTGAGGTCACAGGTTAGATCATCACCACAAAATTTGAAGAGATAGGCAAATACAGAGAATTATTGCCAAGATCTGCTTATCTGGATCAGAAGCCACCAGAGCCCTAAACTGGTAAGAATGGTTAAATGGTAATTTTGATAAATTGCTAGAGGCTGAAGTATAAGCTAAGGCAAGGGTGGGAAACTCCTGGGGGCCATAGTCTTAGGAGGGTCTGCACACATTTGTGGGCTATGCTTCCAGGAACCACAGCAGTGGTTAACCCATGTATACTTCCTGTCTCACCAACTGGGGGAAACAACAATAAAGGCATCAATGGTCAAATATTCAAGGAAATATAGGTTGGAAATGCTGCATCCAAGGAAGAGAGTAGGAAGCAAGACCAAAAAGAAAAAGCTAAGCTAATAGAAAAACATTTGTGAAGGTCACAGCCCAGAGACATGACCCACTAAAACACTGAGATTTAATCACAAGATTATAAAATACTTCCCCTTCCCCACACATTAACACCATACCAACAGGGCTCCAGTATGAAAAAACCAATATATTTACAGCTAAAGGAGCTGCAGAATGCAGCCTTTATGTGTGTGTGGTGGTGGTGGGTGTACCCAGCCTTTATGGGTGTGTGTTGAAGCCCAGAGTCAACAGGGGAGAAGAAAGCAATGACATGGAAGGAATAGGAAACCCCTGGTACCTACAGCAAGAGCAAATATCAGACACAGCCTAACTCCTGTCCAGATTAACATAAAACCCAGCATCATAGCCCTATTTACTATAGTTCCTGTTACCTGATAAGAAATATCTAGCCTTCAACAAAAAATTACAAGGCATACAAAAGGCAAGAAAAAGCAAAATCTGAAAAGACAAAGCAAGCATCAGAATCAGAGGTATATCTGTGGATGACAAACCCGCAGAGATGATGGACCAGCTGTGTAACACCATTTTATATAAGGGACTGAGCACCCATAGGTTTTGATATTTGTGGGGTCTCCTGAAATCAACCCCCAATGGATACCAAGGGACAATTATATATGACATAGATGTTGGAATTGTCAGACCAGGAATTTAAAATAACTATGATTTCTATGTTAACGTCTCTAAAAGAAAAAGTAGACAACATGAAAGAAAAGATGAGTAATCTAAGCCAAGAGTTGGAAACCCTAAGAAAGAATAAAAAGAAAAATGTTAGAAATTAAGAACACTGTAAGAGAAATTAAGGTTATTTTGATGGGCCCATCTGTTGATGCAATATAGCCAAGACACTAGTGATCTTGAAGATAGGTCAACAAAAGCTTCCCAAACTGAAATACAGAAAGAAAAAGAATTGGGGGGGGGGGGAGAAGAAAGAAAGAAAAGATACAGAAGCAGAATATCCCAAAACGGTGGGACAATCTCAAAGGTGTAACATATGTTCAATTGATATACCAGGAAAAGAAACAGAGAGCTGTTCAGAAGAAACATTTGAATAACAATGGCAAGAAATTTTGGAAATGAATAACAAACACTAAACCACAGATCCGGGAAGATCAGAGAACACCAAGTGGGATAAATGCTCACTGCTCCAAAAAAAAAAAAGCATACCAAGGTATACAAGGTTCAAACCACAGAAAACCAGAGACAAAGAAAAAAATCTCCAAAAAAGCCGGGGGGGGGTGGGCAGAAATTACCAGAGGGATTAAAAAAATCACTTATCCTTAGAGAAACCAGGATAAGAATTACAGCAATTTTTTATGACAGCAAAGAATAAGATTTTTTATCCAAAGGATAAAATTACAGCAAAGTCCAGTATTACAGAATTACAAGAACTACCTGATTTCTCATCAGAAACAAAGTAAGCAAAAGAGTGTGAAGTGAGATATTAAGTTTTTTGAAAGATAAAAGAATCAACTGAGAATTTTATGCAAGTCAATTATCCTTTAAAAGTGAAGGATAGGATAGGATGTTTCATATGCTTCGAAAGAGACAGAAATAACACATAGTAAGATGTTGTCTTGCCTGGAAGAGGCACCTAGGAAAGCTATAGCTATTTTGTACAGTAAGAAGAGATGACCTTGATGAAATCCAATGTACAAGGAAGGGTAGAGCCACGGCTATCACTGCAGCCTTGACTCCACTATGCATGGAAAGCCCTAAATGTGGACTTCATGCTCTATAAAATAATATATTTTCTTTCTGATTAATTCAACTGAGTCAGCATTTACTTGTGACTAAAGGCTTCTTTACTAATATGCTTTTCTAATTTTTTCTAAACATTTTTCCATTTTCATGATTTAAATTCATTTCACCAGTTGTTCTTAAGTTTATTTTTGTATTCTCTAACTCCCAAGTTGCATACGAAATAAATTTGCTTTAATGCTCCTATATTTAATACGGAAAGCTTTCCTCTAAATGTAGCTTTGTTTATATCACATTTTGATGTTTATTAGTCTCATTATTAAAAGTTATTTTTATTATTTAAGATTGTGTGTGTATATCATATGTGTGTATGTATCTTTAAATGTTTATGTTTGAGTATTTTTTTTAATAATATTGATATCCCAGCCCCGGAGGAAGATGGCGGAAGAGTAAGACGCGGAGATCACCTTCCTCCCCACAGATACATCAGAAATTCATCTACACATGGAACAACTCCTACAGAACACCTACTGAACGCTGACAGAAGACCTCAGACCCCCCAAAAGGCAAGAAACTCCCCACATACCTGGTTAGGGCAAAAGAAAAAAAGAATAAACAGAGACAATAGGATAGGGACGGGACCTGCACCAGTGGGAGGGAGCCGTGAAGGAGGAAAGGTTTCCACACACTACAAGCCCCTTCGCGGGCAGAGACTGCAGGTGGCGGAGGGGGAAAGCTTTGGAGCCGAGGAGGAGAGCACAGCAACAGGGGTGCGGAGGGCAAAGCGGAGAGATTCCTGCACAGAGGATCGGTGCCCTCAGGCACACACCAGCCCGAGAGGCTTTGGCCGCCGGGGCGGGCGGGGCTGGGAGCTGAGGCGCGGGTATCGGCTTTCAGTCGGAGAGCAGGGAGAGGACTGGGGCTGGCGGAAGGAAGAGAGCCTGAAGGGGTTAGTGCACCACGGCTAGCCCGGAGGGAGTCCGGGGAAAGGGGCTGGAGCTGCCGAAGAGGCAAGAGACTTTTTTCCCTTTTGTTTCCTGGTGCGCGAGGAGAGGGAATTAAGAGGGCTGCTTGGGGAAGCGCCGGAGACAGGCGCAGACCTCGGAGACTGGCGTGGGACGCTGGGGCTGCTGCTGCCGCCGCCGCCGCGGGGCCTGTGTGCGAGCACAGGTCACTGTCCGCCCCGCCTTCCGGGGGGCCTGTGCACCCCGCCACTGCCGGGGTCCCGGGACCCAGGGACGGCTTTCCCGGGAAAGCGCACGGAGCGCCACGGGCTGCTGCAACGTCACACCGGCCTCAACCGCCGCAGGCCCGCCCCACACTGCGCGCCCCTCCCTCCCCTCTGCCTGAGTGAGCCAGAGCCCCCGAATCAGCGGCTCCTTTAAACCCGTCCTGTCTGAGCGAAGAACGGACGCCCTCCGGCGACCTACGCGCAGAGGCAGGGCCAGGTCCAAGGCTGAGACCCAGGAGCTGTGAGAGCAGAGACAGGGAAATGTCTCTGTGCAGCCTCGGAGGCAGCGGATTAAAGCTCCACGGCCCATTTGATGTGCCCTGCGTCTGAGGAGTGCATAAATGGACAGCGAATCATCCCAAATTGAGGAAGTGGAATTTGAGGACAAGATTTAAGACTTTCCCCCCTTTTCCTCTTTTTACAACGAATTATCCCAAATTAAGAAGGTGGACTTAGAGAGCAAGATTTCAGACTTCTCGCCATTTTCCTCTTTTTACAATGAATTATCCCAAATTGAGGAGGTGGACTTGGAGAGCAAGATTTTTGATTTTTTCCCCCTGCTCTCTTTTTGTGAATGTGTGGATGGAAGGCTCTTGGTGCTGCAGCCAGGAGGCAGTGCTGTGCCTCTGAAGTGGGAGAGCCAACTTCAGGACACGGGTCCAAAAGAGACCTCCGAGCTCCACGTAATATCAAACGGCGAAAATCTCCCAGAGATCTCCATCTCAACACCAGCACCCAGCTTCAGTCAACGACCAGCAAGCTACAGTGCTGGTCACCCTATGCCAAGCAACTAGCAAGACAGGAACACAACCCCACCCATTAGCAGAGAGGCTACCTAAAAACATAATAAGGCCACAGGCACCCCAAAACACACCACCAGACGTGGACCTGTCCACCAGAAAGACAAGATCGAGCCTCAACCACCAGAACACAGGCATTAGTCCCCCCAACCAGGAAGCCTACACAACCTACTGAAATAACCTTAGCCACGGGGGACAGACACCAAAAACAACGGGAACTACGAATATGCAGCCTGCAAAAAGGAGACCCCAAACACAGTAACATAAGCAAAATGAGAAGGCAGAAAAACACACAGCAGGTGAAGGAGCAAGATAAAAACCTACCAGACCTAACAAATGAAGAGGTAATAGACAGTCTACCTGAAAAAGAATTCAGAATAATGATAGTAAAGCTGATCCAAGATTCTATTTCCAAGATCCAAAATCTTGGAAATAGAATAGACAAAATGCAAGAAACAGTTAACAAGGACCTAGAAGAACTAAAGATGAATCAAGCATCAATTAAAAATAATAAATGAAATGAAAAATACTCTAGATGGGATCAATAGCAGAATAACTGAGGCAGAAGAACGGATAAGTGAGGTGGAAGATAAAATAGTGGAAATAACTGCTGCACAGCAAAATAAAGAAAAAAGAATGAAAAGAACAGAGGACAGTCTCAGAGACCTCTGGGACAACATTAAATGCACCAACATTCGAATTATAGGGGTTCCAGAAGAAGAAGAGAAAAAGAAAGGGACTGAGAAAATATTTGAAGAGATTATAGTTGAAAACTTCCCCAATATGGGAAAGGAAATAGTTAATCAAGTCCAGGAGGCACAGAGAGGCCCATACAGAATAAATCCAAGGAGAAATACGCCAAGACACATATTAATCAAACTGTCAAAAATTAAACACAAAGAAATCATATTAAAAGCAGCAAGGGAAAAACAACAAATAACACACAAGGGAATCCCCATCAGGTTAACAGCTGATCTCTCAGCAGAAACTCTACAAGCCAGAAGGGAGTGGCAGGACATAATTAAAGTGATGAAGGAGAGAAAACTGCAACCAAGATTACTCTACCCAGCAAGGAACTCATTCAGATTTGATGGAGAAATTAAAACCTTTAGAGACAAGCAAAAGCTGAGAGAATTCAGCACCACCAAACCAGCTTTACAACAAATGCTAAAGGAACTTCTCTAGGCAAGAAACACAGCAGAAGGAATATACCTACAATAACGAACCCAAAGCAATTAAGGAAATGGGAATAGGAACATACATATCAATAATTACCTTAAATGTAAATGGACTAAATGCTCCCACCAAAAGACACAGAGTGGCTGAATGGATACAAAAACAAGACCCATATATATGCTGTCTACAAGAGACCCACTTCAGACCTAGAGACACATACAGATTGAAAGTAAGGGGATGGAAAAAGATATTCCATGCAAATGGAAATCAAAAGAAAGCTGGAGTAGCAATTCTTATATCAGACAAAATAGACTTTAAAATAAAGACTATTAGAAGAGACAAAGAAGGACACTACATAATGATAAAGGGATCGATCCAAGAAGAAGATATAACAATTGTAAATATTTATGCACCCAACATAGGAGCACCTCAATACATAAGGCAAATACTAACAGCCATAAAATGAGAAATCGACAGTAACACAATCATAGTAGGAGACTTTAACACCCCACTTTCACCAATGGACAGATCATCCAAAATGAAAATAAATAAGGAAACACAAGCTTTAAATGATACATTAAACAAGATGGACTTGGTGGCGCAAGTGGTTGAGAGTCCGCCTGCTGATGCAGGGGATACGGGTTCGTGCCCCGGTCTGGGAGGATCCCATGTGCCGCGGAGCGGCTGGGCCCGTGAGCCATGGCCGCTGAGCCTGCGCGTCCGGAGCCTGCGCGTCCGGAGCCTGTGCTCCGCAACGGGGGAGGCCACAACAGTGGGAGGCCCGCATACCGCAAAAAAAAAAAAAAAAAAAGATGGACTTAGTTGATATTTATAGGACATTCCATCCAAAAACGACAGAATACACATTTTTCTCAAGTGCTCATGGAACATTCTCCAGGATAGATCATATCTTGGGTCACATATCAAGCCTTGGTAAATTTAAGAAAATTGAAATTGTATCAAGTATCTTTTCCGACCACAATGCTATGAGACTAGACATCAATTACAGGAAAAGATCTGTAAAAAATACAAACACATGGAGGCTAAACAATACACTACTCAATAACGAAGTGATCACTGAAGAAATCAGAGAGGAAATTTAAAAATACCTAGAAACAAATGACAATGGAGACACGACAACCCAAAACCTATGGGACGCAGCAAAAGCAGTTCTAAGGGGGAAGTTTATAGCAATACAATCCCACCTTAAGAAACAGGAAACATCTCGAGTAAACAACCTGACCCTGCACCTAAAGCAATTAGAGAAAGAAGAAACAAAAACCCCCAAAGTTAGCAGAAGGAAAGAAATCATAAAGATCAGATCAGAAATAAATGAAAAAGAAATGAAGGAAACCATAGCAAAGATCAACCAAACTAAAAGCTGTTTCTTTGAGAAGATAAACAAAATTGACAAACCATTAGCCAGACTCATCAAGAAAAGAAGGGAGAAGACTCAAATCAATAGAATTAGAAGTGAAAAAGGAGAAGTAACAACTGACACTGCAGAAATACAAAAGATCATGAGACATTACTACAAGCAACTCTATGCCAATAAAATGGACAACCTGGAAGAAATGGACAAATTCTTAGAAATGCCCAACCTGCCAAGACTGAATCAGGAAGAAATAGAAAATATGAATAGACCAATCACAAGCACTGAAATTGAAACTGTGATTAAAAATCTTCCAACAAATAAAAGCCCAGGACCAGATGGCTTCACAGGCAAATTCTATCAAACATTTAGAGAAGAGCTAACACCCATCCTTCTCAGACTCTTCCAAACAATTTCAGAGGAAGGAACACTCCCAAACTCATTCTACGAGGCCACCATCACCTTGATACCAAAACCAGGCAAGGATGTCACAAAGAAAGAAAACTACAGGCCAATATCACTGATGAACATAGATGCAAAAATCCTCAACAAAATACTAGCAAACAGAATCCAACAGCACATTGGAAGGATCATACACCATGATCAAGTGGGGTTTATTCCAGGAATGCAAGGATTCTTCAATATACGCAAATCAATCAATGTGATACACCATATTAACAAGTTGAAGGAGAAAAACCATATGATCATCTCAATAGATGCAGAGAAAGCTTTCAACAAAATTCAACACCCATTTATGATAAAAACTCTCCAGAAAGTAGGCATAGAGGGAACTTACCTCAACATAATATAGGCCATATATGACAAACCCACAGCCAACATCATTCTCAATGGTAAAAAACAGAAACCATTTCCTCTAAAATCAGGAACAAGACAAGGATGCCCACTCTCACCACTCTTATTCAACCTAGTTTTGGAAGTTCTAGCCACAGCAATAAGAGAAGAAAAGGAAATGAAAGGAATCCAAATTGGAAAAGAAGAAGTAAAGCTGTCACTGTTTGCAGATGACATGATACTATACATAGAGAATCCTAAAGATGCTACCAGAAAACTACTAGAGCTAATCAATGAATCTGGTAAAGTTTCAGGATACAAAATTAATGCACAGAAATCTCTGGCATTCCTATATACTAATGATGAAAAATCTGAAAGTGAAATCAAGGAAACACTCCCATTTACCATTGCAACAAAAAGAATAAAATATCTAGGAATAAACCTACCTAAGGAGACAAAAGACCTGTATGCAGAAAATTATAAGACACTGATGAAAGAAATTAAAGATGATACAAATAGATGGAGAGATGTACCATGTTCTTGGATTGGAAGAATCAACATTGTGAAAATGACTCTACTACCCAAAGCAATCTACAGATTCAATGCAATCCCTATCAAACTACCACTGGCATTTTTCACAGAACTAGAACAAAAATTTTCAAAATTTGTTTGGAAAAACAAAAGACCCCGAATAGCCAAAACAATCTTGAGAACGAAAAACGGAGCTGGAGGAATCAGGCTCCCTGACTTCAGACTATACTACAAAGCTACAGTAATCAAGACAGTGTGGTACTGGCAGAAAAACAGAAAGATAGATCAATGGAACAGGATAGAAAGCCCAGAGATAAACCCACGTACATATGGTCAACTTATCTTTGATAAAGAAGGCAGGAATGTACAGTGGAGAAAGGACAGCCTCTTCAATAAGTGGTGCTGGGAAAACTGGACAGGGACATGTAAAAGTATGAGATTAGATCATTCCCTAACACCATACACAGAAATAAGTTCAAAATGGATTAAAGACCTAAATGTAAGGCCAGAAACTATCAAACTCTTAGAGGAAAACATAGGCAGAACACTCTATGACATAAATCACAGCAAGATCCTTTTGGACCCACCTCCTAGAGAAATGGAAATAAAAATAAAGATAAACAAATGGGACCTAATGAAACTTCAAAGCTTTTGCACAGCAAAGGAAACCATAAAGAAGACCAAAAGACAACCCTCAGAATGGGAGAAAATATTTGCAAATGAAGCAACTGACAAAGGATTAATCTCCAAAATTTATAAACAGCTCATGCAGCTCAATAGCAAAATAACAAACCCAATCCAAAAATGGGCAGAAGACTTAAATAGGCATTTCTCCAAAGAAGATATACAGACTGCCAACAAACACATGAAAGAATGCTCAACATCATTAATCATTAGAGAAATGCAAATCAAAACTACAATGAGATATCATCTCACACCAGTCAGAATGGCCATCATCAAGAAATCTAGAAACAATAAATGCTGGAGAGGGTGTGGAGAAAAGGGAACACTCTTGCACTGCTGGTGTGAATGTGAATTGGTACAGCCACTATGGAGAACAGTATGGAGGTTCCTTAAAAAACTACAAATAGAACTACCATATGACCCAGCAATCCCACTACTAGGCATATACCCTGAGAAAACCATAATTCAAAAAGAGACATGTACCAAAATGTTCATTGCAGCTCTATTCACAATAGCCCGGAGCTGGAAACAACCTAAATGTCCATCATCGGATGAATGGATAAAGAAGATGTGGCACATATATACAATGGAATATTACTCAGCCATAAAAAGAAATGAAACTGAGCTATTTGTAATGAGGTGGATAGACCTAGAGTCTGTTATACAGAGTGAAGTAAGTCAGAAAGAGAAAGACAAATACCGTATGCTAACACATATATATGGAATTTAAAAAAAAAAATGTCATGAAGAACCTAGGGGTAAAACGGGAATAAAGACACAGACCTACTTGAGAATGGACTTGAGGATATGGGGAGGGGGAAGTGTAAGCTGTGACAAAGCGAAAGAGAGGCATGGACATGTATACACTACCAAACGTGAGGTAGATAGATAGTGGGAAGCAGCCACAGAGCACGGGGAGATCAGCTCGGTGCTTTGTGACTGCCTGGAGGGGTGGGATGGGGAGGGTGGGAGGGAGGGAGATGCATGAGGGAAGGGATGTGGGAACGGATGTATATGTATGACTGATTCACTTTGTTATAAAGCAGAAACTAATAAAAAAATTATAAAAAAATAATAATAATAATATTGATATCCCTTTTCAGTCTCACTGGATTCTTGTTTAAAAAAATGTAGCCTATAGAATTATTCCTTTTGATAACTAAAGATGTTTTGTTTGTTGCCTAATATATGATTAATAGTTTGTACAACGAATATATTCACTTAATAATCATAAAGTTCAATGCTTCTTTTTAAGTGAAGGAAAAATGAAGACTTTCTCAGGCCTATAAAGACTGAGTGAGTACATGGCTGGTAGATCTGCCCTACAAGAAATTTTAAAATAAGTCATTCAGGAAGGAAAAAAATGATACAAGTCAGAAACTAGAGTCTACATAAACAAAGAAAGAAAATTGTGAAAAAATTAAATCATGTATTTTTCTTTTTCTTAATTATTCTAAAAGGTTACTATTTATACAAAGCAATATTAGAACAATTTATTGAGTGTAGCATATAGATAAGTAAAATGAGTGGCAGCAATGATACAAGAGATGACAGGACAGTATTGAAGTACTGGCTTCAGATACCTCCATGACATGTGACATTAGATTGTCACAGATGTAGAGAACAAACTTACGGTTACCAAGGGGGAAGGGGGTAGGGACAAATTGGGAGATTGGGAGTGACATATACTCACTACTATATATAAAACAGATAACTAATGAGAACCTACTGCATAGCGCAGGGAATTCTATTCAATACTCTGTAATGGCCTATATGGGAAAAAAATCTAAAAAAGAGTGGATATATGCATATGTATAACTGATTCACTTCAGTGTACAGCAGAAACTAACACAACATTGTAAATCAACTATACTCCAATAAAAATTAATTCAAACGAACAGAACACAAAAAATGACCCAAAAAGTACTAACCATAAAGAAATTTTGATCTATTGGATTAATGAAATTAAATTGTGTCAATCAAAAGACACCATAAAAAGAGTGAAAGGGCAAACTCAGGATAGAAGAAAATATTTTCAATACTTATATCTGACGAATGCCTCATATTCAGAATACTTAAAGCAATTCTAGGACTCTATAAGACAAGAAAAAAAGATTATCCATTTCTTCAAGGGCAAAAGAATGGAACAGGAACTTCTCAAAAGAATATATACAAGAGGTATTAAACATACTGAAAGGTGTCTAATACCATTATTTATCAAGGAAATATAAATTAAGAACACGAGACACCACTATACACCCACCAGAATTGAATAAATTTGTAGAATTTTTAAAATGAGTTTCAGCCCTTAGCTCAATTTTTTGTAACATCCCAGCAAACCCTAAGTAAGATGTGTACGTGTGTGTGTGATGGCCAGGGAGGGGAGAGGGCAGTTCAGTTAATTTCTCCAGTTGCAATGTGGATTTTGACATTTGGGGTTTTCATTACATAAATAGAAAAACATGAATATTAGAAATTTCCTTGAACTCAAAATTTCATTTCCCTAAGGTGATATGGGAGTGACATTTCCTACCGTTTAAAGCAGCAACTTTGGGGCTTCCCTGGTGGCGCAGTGGTTGAGAATCTGCCTGCCAATGCAGGGGACACGGGTTCGAGCCCTGGTCTGGGAAGATCCCACATGCCGCGGAGCAACTAGTCCCGTGAACCACAGTTACTGAGCCTGCGCATCTGGAGCCTGTGCTCTGCAACGAGAGGCCGTGATAGTGAGGGGCCCGCGCACCACGATGAGGAGTGGCCCCCACTTACCGCAACTAGAGAAAGCCCTCGCATAGAAACGAAGAGCCAACACAGCCATAAATAAATAAATTAATTAATTAAATTAAAGCAGCAACTTTGGGTTTTCCTGTAGGGTTCACGCTGGGTAAGAATGTGTTTCCAGAACTCAGATCTTAGCCCTAAAGTACTCTTGATAATATCTGGCTGGTCTTCCTGAGACTTTTTTCCCCCAATCTTTCTTATTGTATTTTTTCTGAAATCGGGTTTATTACTGCTACGTTAGTTCGATGCTGGTCTCTTGGAGCTTATGCAAACTTCAAAGTTGAATTCACCTTCCTGTTCCTCTTTCTTCAGGTCTCCATTTCAGAATCTCATGCTCTTCTAAACTTAACAGTACAGAAGTTAACTTCTTTCATTTGTAGCTTTTATTGAGTTTGTATATTCTACTTGAAATGTTTAAAGGATTAGTGGAACATTTGACGTATTTCACTAATGGAAAGAAACAAAATTGTATTTTCACTTATATGATCCTTGATTGGACTTGTACGCCTCCTTGTTACTTTGTAGCAAAACTTTTCCATCTGTGATTAAAAAATAAACTGAGCTATCCTCCTTCGCTCTGAAGCAAGATGAAAAAACACCCTGTACATTATTTATTTGGAGACGGGGATGCAGAATAAATTCTCCAGGACTCTCTCACTGAACTCTGCTCAGTCTCCCAGCATGTGTGAGTGGTTCTCTTGCAGCCTCCTGCCCTCACCTGGGGTAAGGGAAGAAGTACCACACACACACACCAGACAATGTGCACACACATCATGCACACGCACCACATACCTACACACACCACACACACACACCACACAGTCATTCACTAGAATGAAAAGAAAAAAGTCATACCACGACCTTGACAATTTCCCCTTAAATGACTTGATTTCCCTTTAACCTTTAGAATGTTAACGTGATCATAATACAGGCTAGGAAGTGGGATGCATAAGGTTGGAGGGGCTCCTCAGGAAACATTCATTAGGTCAGAAGCAGCATCTCTAGAATAGAGAGGTTTTGCCTAATTTACCAACACAGTGGCAGAAACAAGGTTGTGAAGGTTCCCACCTCAGAGGGGCTGGACAGGATGAGGGACATAAGCTACTTCCTGCAGCTCTGAAGGAAAGCTGAGAGGGTGTCAAGTAATCAAAGCTCACTGGTTCTGGAGTCACAGGATGTGAGTGTGAATCCCTGACAACCACTTTCTAGCAATGAAACCTCTGGAAGTTTCCACTTCCTCACCCGTAAAATGACATTATGAGGGCAAAATGAGATAGAGTGTGAAAAGTGGGCTGTCAAACAGATCTGTACAAAGGGTCTACCAATTTTTTTTTGATGAAAACACCAAGAATAAGACATCAGAAGAAAGGGCTTTCTAACATAGGAAATAGAAACGAAGGCAAAGAACCCCTGAGGAGCTTGCCGGGTGAGCGGCCTCAGGAAGGGAGACTGAGTGTGATTATCAAGGAGCTATCTTTTTATACTTTTTTTTTTTTTTTTTTTTTTTTTTTTTGCGGTACGCGGGCCTCTCACTGCTGTGGCCTCTCCCGTTGCGGAGCACAGGCTCCAGACGCGCAGGCTCAGCGGTCATGGCTCACGGGCCCAGCCGCTCCACGGCATGTGGGATCCTCCCGGACTGGGGCACAAACGCGTGTCCCCTGCATCGGCAGGCGGACTCTCAACCACTGCGCCACCAGGGAAGCCTGGAAAGAACTTTTAAAAAGTGTTTTGTCAATGTGGAGGAATAATGGATATTTTTGTTTATTTTTCCAAATTCTGAAATGCATTGACTTTACAGTCAAAGGGAATATCATGATCACAGTTGTTTACTAAAGAGGATCTGGACCTACAAGGAATGCATTCAGTGCAGGGTGCTGAACATCTAATATCTCTACTACATTTTGGTGCTTCCCTAAGAACTTTTGTCTGCTTCTTGCAAGTTTTTTTTTAGCTCTAAACCACTGTTAATAACTGCCATCCTGTTGATGTGATGGTAAAAGGTGGGGAAAGGAAGCACTATAAAATATAATGACTAAATCTTAGTATGTTAGTGAGTCTTTGCCAGTGGGCTGTGACCTTCACAAGTGTTTCTTAGCTTTTTTCATCACTTCCATGAGACAAGAAGGCTAAAGAGAACCGAGGTGGGACATTTCTTTTCCTCCATGTTGGGAAAAGGTTCTGATAAAGCTTTTTCCCTTGCAGGGTACAAGTTTGTTAAGGAGAATGCCCTGGACATGTTTCAAAATAGTTCCTTGGACCCTCCTCTTCCCAGGGACACAAGAGGATCTTTCTCTGCTCTTCAACATGAGAGCTTGATGGCATCCCTGGCAGTAAACCCACAAAAGTGTGGGGATCCCCAAAGACCACTACTCCCAGGAGTTCCTTACCCTCATTCTAGTTCTAACTCAGTCTCCACAATTCATCAAAATGACCATTGACGTGTTCTTACCAGTGAACGGCTCCAGTGAATCCATTCTAGGAAAGTAGATCTTAATGGCTGTATCACTCCACATACATCTGTCTGGAGTGTCAGTTTTCCTTCAACATCAGTTCTATGATGGGTCCAAAAAAAATTGTTGATTTTCAGCCTTTTGAGTTTTTTCTGCTTGTAAAGATAGGGGTAAAGACTTTCAAGCTCTTTGCATTTTGAAGCGGAAACTGGGAGGCGTGGAGATATATATATCTATATATATAGATATATAGATATATATTTTTTAAGGCAAAAAATACCCAGGCTTCTGGCCAGGTTGCATATAAAGATGAGGAAAATTATATTGATTGGGAGTTGTTTAGCTGATGATGATCGAAAGTTGCATTCACCACATACAATATTTCTGGTTTATAAAAGCATTATCCAGTGTTTGCAAAACAGTCTATTACACACATCCCTTAGCTTGATTTTGAATTCCAAGGCCCCAAGCAGTTAACCTGATGTTATTTTCATTACAAGGTAGCACAGTAAACACTGTGGGCCTCTAGGTTCAAAATTACTCTGCCCTTGAGGATCACCCAAGGGAAATCTTGAGAAAAAGACCTTCTAAATGGGTAGTTTTAACAGTGCTGTGTGGTAAACACATCCTTAGTCCCAGGGAAGGTGCCCTGCAGCCTTCAGCAGCTACTGGGTTTGGAATGTCCCTCCAGCTGCACTTTGGAGCTCACTTTTCACACATCACTGATATCATCTGAAAGCCCCCAGGAAGGTCAAGGTGTTGGCAAACTTTTGGTATCAGCATTTAGTGAAGGTGACTTACACCCATACCTATTCAGGGGCTACTTACCCATTTATGGAGCAATGGGACAAATGGATCTGGATTTTAATCCTGACTCTGGACAAAGATATGACTCCTTTGCCTGCATTTTCATCTGTAAAATGGGCCTGGCAGTAATTGCCTCTTATGCCCATAGAATTTAGTTCCATGTATTTAGTGTAAGTGTCCAGTCAATATGAAATCATTGTTTGGGTTGCTTGCTGTTGTGTGCTCCGTGGTTACCAAAGTAGATTAAATACTGGATATTCTGCTTTTTTTGTTTTTTTTTTTTGGCTGTGCCGTGCCTTATGTGGGATCTTCGTTCCCTGACCAGGAATGGAACCCATACTCTCTGCATTGGGAGTGTGGAGTTTTAACCACTGGACCACCAGGGAAGTCCCTGGATATTGTGTTTCTGATGAGGATCTCTGGGAGATTTCCAGAGATAAAGTAGGACTTATTTTTGTCCATGGATCTAATTAGTCATGCTTGTCTTGTGGTCCATAACCACAAAGATTTGCTGGTACAAAGGATAAGTTCTGATGGGCTGAGGTTCTAAGACCCTTTGTCTTGTATCTGAAGTTGTTCCTCTCTGTATGAGATGTCATTCAAAACCTCAGTCATGGCCTCTATAAATATTTCTGTGCTTTGTTGAATACTACTGATATAATGGTGCATAAAACAGACATGGACCTGCTCTCACAAAGTTTAGGGCCTCGAGAGGAGGATGAATTTTAACCTCCTAATCCCACAAGTATTAACTGTAGCTAATGTTAGGAGGGAAAAGCACAGTGTGGGCAGGGGGAGGGGAGGGAATAACAGGAACCTGGGGAATGAGGACCTAGACTAAGCTGGGGGTAAGAAAGGCTTCCCAGAAGGAGTTACATTGACCCTGAGATGCCAAAGGATGGGAGAGAAGCCCAGTTGACAGGCAGGCAAGATGCAAACTTTGAAGGTGCCATAATGTAAGCAAGGTGTTGGCAAACTTTTTCTGATAAGGCCCACCTAGAAAATCTTTTCAGCTTTGCAGACCCCATTGGTCACCACTACTCAGCTCTGCCATCATAGAACAAGCCAGAGACAAAAAGTAGTAAACAGGGGTGGCCGTCCTCCAGTGGAGATTTATGTATGGACACTGAAATTTAAATTTCACATAATTTTCATGTGTCACAGCATATTCTTCCTTTGATGCTTTTTTTATTGAAGTATAGTTGATTTACAATGTTTCAAGTATACAGCAAAGTGATTCAGTTATATATATATGTATATGAAGAATATGTATATATTCTTTTCCAGATTCTTTTCCATTACAGGGTATTACAAGATATTGAATATAGTTCCCTGTGCCATACAGTAGGTTCTTGTTGTTTATCTATTTTTCATATAGTAGTATGTATCTATTCATCCCAAATTCTTAATTTATCCTCCATCTTTCCCCTTTGGTAACCATAAGTTTGTTTTTTATGTCTGTGAGTTTATTTCTGTTTTGTAAATAAGTTCATTTGTGATGCTCATTTTTTTTAACCAGTTAAAAATGTAAAAAACATTCTTTGTTCACAGGTTACACAAAAACAGACAGCAGACTAGATCGGGCCCTCAGTCTCTAGTTTATAGACCTTGGAGTCAACCAAGAAGGAGCTCATGGCTGGCACTGGGCAGCCTGGCTGAAAGGTTCTAAGATGAGGATGAATAATAATGAGGTTTCCAGGAGAACACTTTTCTCCCTGGAATATAGGCACCAATCAAAACTGCCACTTTGGGGACTTCCCTGGTGGTACAGTGGTTAAGAATCCATCTGCCAAAGTAGGGGACATGGGTTCAAGCCCTGGTCCGGGAACATCCCACATGCCGTGGAGCAACTAAGCCCATGTGCCACAACTACTGAGCCTGTGCTCTAGAACCCACAAGCCACAACTACTGAAGCCCACGTGCCTAGAGCCTGGGCTCTGCAACAAGAGAAGCCACCACAATAGGAAGCCCGTGCACAGCAATGAAGAGTAGCCCCCACTCGCTGCAACTAGAGAGAGCCCGTGCGCAGCAACGAAGACCCACTTCAGCCAAAAATTAAAAATAATTAATTAATTAATTTAAAAAAGGAACCGCCACTTTGTGAACTATTAAATGCTCGCATACATAATGCATTCTATCTTCTATTATAGTTGTTTATAGTCTTATCAAATGTCAGTGTTGGAGCCAGGAAAAGGGTATCTAAGTTAGCTCATTTGCATGTAAGGAAAATTCACAGTTGCCTGAGGTCAAGGGAGCTGCCTAAGTCCCAATTATTAGGACACCTCATTTATGACTACAAGGGAGTAATTTCGTCTCCTTTGGTGACGGACATGTCCTCAAGTTCAAACAGCTTAAACATTCATTTCCGGCTGCTAATGAATATCAATTAGCAAAATATGGACTATCCCAAGATGATAACATTCTTTTCCTAAAGAAGAAAAGCTCAGGAAGTCTGTATACACTTTCATTAAAACAATAGGTGTCGGGTAATAGTTCTGTGCTTCTTTAATTCATTGTTTCAAAAACTAGTGAGTCTGTAAGGATGGATATGAGTTCAGAAGAAAACAGTCAAGAAAACAAATAGGACCCCTTCCTGGTGAAACTTACAGTATAGAGGGGGAGATAGATGCTGCCTGATCATGCATAAGTATTTTCAGGATCAGACAGGAGCCATATGGGGCAGGAGTAGGGCAACCTGATGCAGTTGAACAGGACTCATGATTCAGCTTGGGGCTTGGGGTTCCCTCTCTGCTCTGTCTGTTGACAGGGCACGTCTGAAGCTGAAAAGAGCTTAGAGTCTTTTAAAAACCCTCAATTGTCTTTGGGACCACGTGCATTGAGGATAAATAAGGGTAAGTAAGATCAACTGGGCGGAGCCAGCAGGACTTTCTTGGCCCTGGTGAGGAGTTTGGATTTTATTCTTTGTGCAAAGAAGTCTCTGAGGGCTTTAAAGCAGGGGACCATCACTCTGTGGTGTATAGTTTTTTTAAGGAGTTTGAGTTTTTATTACTTTTTAAAAATTTTTTTTTGCGGTACGCGGGCCTCTCACTGTTGTGGCCTCTCCCATTGCAGAGCACAGGCTCCGGACGCGCAGGCTCAGTGGCCATGGCTCACGGGCCCAGCCGCTCCACGGCATGTGGGATCTTCCCGGACCGGGGCACGAACCCGCGTCCCCTGCATCAGCAGGCGGACCCCCAACCACTGCACCACCAGGGAAGCCCTATTACTTTTTTAATTGAAGTATAGTTGATTTACTGTGTGGTGTTAGTTTCAGGTGTTCAGCACAGTGATATATATATGTATATTCTTTTTTTACATTCTCATCCATTATAGGTCATTACAAGATATTGAACAGATTTCCCTGTGCTATATACAGTAGGTCCTTGTTGGTTATCTATTTTATATATAGTGGTGTGTATATGTTAATTCCAAACTCCTAATTTATCCCTTCCCCCCTTTCCCCTTTGGTAACCATACGTTTGTTTTCTAAGTCTGTGTGTCTATTTCTGTTTTATAAATTCATTCATTTTCCACATATAAGTGATGTCATATGATACTTGTCTTTCTCTTTCTGACTTACTTCAGCTTGTATGATAGCTTCTGAGTCCATCCATGTTGCTGCAAATGGCATTGTTTCATTCTTTTTTTTATGGATGAATAATATTCCATTGTATATATGTACCACATATTCTTTATCCATTCATCTGTCGATGGACATTTAGGTTGCTTCCATATCTTGGCTACTGTGAATAGTGTGTGGTGTATATTTTAACAGAAGGATAAGTGGAGGGCAGGCATCAGTCCTGGGGTTGGGTTTCTAAGGGCAACTAGATTCAATGATGCTTCATTGTATGTACGACAAGGCTTAAACCACTAGGTTCTTCGTGCTGCAGTTTCACTATTCAGCATATCCAGGGTAGTAAGCAAATGAACGTCACCCTAAACTTGTTTATGCACCAACCAGAAATGAGTACATGTGTTAAGATCCCGTCCTGTGCGTACAGGACCGTGGTTGTCATTACAAGAGGTCCAAGAGCTGGATGTCACCTGCTTCCCATGCTCATCCAAAGACATAGAATATTCAGGAAGCAACACCATGGAGGGATGTTTGAACATATATGCAGCATGTAAGAACAGAATCTAATGTTTCAAGAGGACCCAGTGAGGTATTCTATAGAAAGGTATTTTCTTTCTCAGATAAAATAAATTAACATAATGCTGCATGCAGCTTCTTAAAAAAAAAAACTGTGAATGTTAAACTTTTCTTCTTACCTTGATTATTTTCTGTACACATCTTTCCTCTGCTTAATTCATTCTCAAAAGACAGGACATAAGGCAAAAAGTGCCAACTGAAGAGCTATTCCTTTTGAATTCGATGAGGATTCTGAAAATTTACCGCCAGAACTCTGACTATCACCCTCATTTTTTCTCAAACTATGAAAGAGTAAAAATGCTTAATTGTGAACAAAGTACTGTTTTTCTTATTAAAATGTCCACATCCTCCATTTAAATGTGATTGCAGTTATTTAATTTGGAGAGAATAAGGGGAAGCACTCAACATAAAAATATTCTGAGACAATGTACTGTATCCTTTGTCCTTCCCAAGCTCCCCCTAAAAGTACATGATTCAACACAAAGGCAGAGAAAATGCTTGCTGACTGTTCTGATTCTATCTGCTCACCCAGAGGGACAGAGAATCAAACCTGACCTTTGGTACCTTTGCACTTAATGTTGTATTAGTTTGCTAGGGCTGCCGTAACAAAGTTCTACAGATGGGGCAGCTTAAACAACAGAAACGTATTGTCTCAGATGCCTGGATTCCAAAAGTCTGAGCTCCAGGTTTCTGCAAGGTTGGTTTCTTCTGAGGCCGCCTCCTGGGCTTGTAGGTGGCTGTCTCTTCCCTGTGTTTTCACAAGGTCATCCCTCAGTGCATGTCTGTGTGCTAATAATCTCTTCTTTTTTTTTTTTTTTACATCTTTATTGGAGTATAATTACTTTACAATGGTGTGTTAGTTTCTGCTTTATAACAAAGTGAATCCGTTATACATATACATATGTTCCCATATCTCTTCTCTCTTGCATCTCCCTCCCTCCCACCCTCCTTATCCCACCCCTCTAGGTGGTCACAAACCACCGAGCTGATCTCCCTGTGCCATGCGGCTGCTTCCCACTAGCTATCTATTTTACGTTTGGTAGTGTATATATGTCCATGCCACTCTCTCGCTTCGTCACAGCTTACCCTTTCCCCTCCCCATGTCCTCAAGTCCATTCTCTAGTAGGTCTGTGTCTTTATTCCTGTCTTACCCCTAGGCTCTTCATGACATTTTTTTTTTTTAGATTCCATATATATGTGTTAGCTTACGGTATTTGTTTTTCTCTTTCTGACTTACTTCACTCTGTATGACCGACTCTAGGTCCATCCACCTCATTACAAATAGCTCAATTTCGTTTCTTTTTATGGCTGAGTAATGTTCCATTGTATATATGTGCCACATCTTCTTTATCCATTCATCCGATGATGGACACTTAGGTTGTTTCCATCTCCTGGCTATTGTAAATAGAGCCGCAATGAACATTTTGGTACATGACTCTTTTTGAATTATGGTTTTCTCAGGGCATATGCCCAGTAGTGTGATTGCTGGATCGTATGGTAGTTCTATTTGTAGCTTTTTAAGGAACCTTCATACTGTTCTCTACAGTGAATGTATCAATTCACATTCCCACCAGCAGTGCAAGAGTGTTCCCTCTTCTTCACACCCTCTCCAGCATTTACTGTTTCTAGATTTTTTGATGATGACCATTCTGACTGGTGTGAGATATCTCATTGTAGTTTTGATTTGCATATATTATTAATCATATTGGATCCAGGCTCACCCTAAACGACCTCATTTAACTTAATAACCTCTCTTCAGACTCCATCTCCAAAACAGTCACATTAGAGGTCAGGGCCTCAGTGTATGAATTTTGTGGGGGACACAATTCAGCCCATGACAATGTTCAATAAAAGTGGAGGTGTGTTGACATGTCCTCCGGAGGTGGCCTGGAAGGACCAATCTCCCCGAGAGCCTGGACAAAGAAAGTGCAGAAGAGATACAACATAAAGCTTCTCATTATCGACATGGGCTCCTGGATCCGCCCCAAGGGTGTATGTCCAGCAGAGATTGGGGGGTGAGGAGAGGGTGAGGAAAACACGAGTGGTGGTCTGCAGAGGTGGCCTCGCAGATTCTAAGGCCACAGCAGAGGCTCAAACACACAGGGAGTATTAAGGTCTTAGTTGAAGATGCCTGAGCACACGGCTGCCTGCTCCTGATGTGTCCTGTGTCACTGGGGGTTATATGCGTTCCCTGTAAAACATGAGAGTTGTTTCTGTACAGCGCCATCTCTGCAAAATGCAGTGTAACTACAAAATGCTGGTCTCCATTCATGCAGATGTGACATGCAGGAACTCCCCCAAAATTATAATGCCCATGCTTATAGTCTGGACATGGGGAGGGGGTGAAAAATAGGTACTGTGAACAACTGAAAATTAGAGTTCAGTAAAAACAAAACAAACAAACAAATATATATATATATATGTATATATAATGAAAAATATAACACTCTTTTAAAAACCCTTAAAAAATTATCAGCTCAGTTTCTCCTTAAGAACTTTTCTCTTCTTGTTTGAGGTGTCAGGCCAGCAATGACCACATCTAGTCCTTATGAGGCACTGACTTGTTGGATGCCCTTCCAAGAACTGTGATGTTTTAATTCATTACTGCTTCCACCATCCTATGAAGAGGCAGTTCTCCACCCACATTCTATAGAAAATGAATCTATAGATGCTGAGAGGGAAGCAGTCACCCAGCCAGTAGTGGAAAGACCAGGTTTTACCCCAGGCCATCGGGGATGCTCTCTGCTACAGGGACCACAACAGGCTGGGAGGTAGGCAGCCCCGGGAGCAAAGCTGGCCCTGCCATAGCCAGGTACTGAAATTCTCAGAGACTCTGTGTGCTCAACTGTCACGTGTGTAAAGAGGCACATAGCTACCAGAGTCAAAAGCGATAGCTCTTTCAGCTCAAGGGGAGAACCTGAGCTGTACCTTCAGTACCGCCATCACGGCTGCTTTCTGGGAGAAGAGCGGGAAGGAATGCAGGCAAGGCTCAAACTGCACACTTGCAGAAGAAACTTGAGAAACAAAGAAAGTGCCAGGGACCATCTCTGCTTGGGCCGGGCAGATCCACACAGTTCTCAGCAGCCAAAGGCTCCACTTCCCCACCTATCCATGCTGCCGTGATTTTACAAAGGCCTTTCTTTTCACCTGCAGTGGTGGATCAATCAGCTCCAGCTTTTCTTGGGAAACCTGCCTTTTGGTGCGATGTTGCTACGAGACTCTTAGTAAGAGAGGCAAATGGGGCCACCAGGCTGGGCGGCTGGTTTGAGATGATTAAAACCCCTGTCTCTGGGAGTGTTTCAAAAAGAGCATTTGTTGTGATGGGAACAGGGCACAAGGAGAAACTTCTGGGTGAATGGCATAGTGCTACTCTTGACCTGGGAATTGGTTACAAGCGTGTTCCCATCCTGGTGACTAATTAAGCCATGCATGTGTTTTGTGTGGTTTTCTGGATTTCCTATGTTTTACAATAAGATTTTAAAATGAAAAAAAATTTTAAAAACAATAATCTAGATGATCTTCAAAGTTGTCTTTCCCCTCAAAAAGTCAATGTGTTTTCATGTACATGGCTAAGTCTCTAGGGCAAAAAAAGAAAAGATAAAAGGTCAGGATGTGGCTTGAGGGGAAGAATGTAAAGCAAAAATAATTAGTACTATTCATGCAAGGCCGTGTCAAGAGAATTTCTTACAGAATCAATTTCTTCATTTTGAGGGCTAGGATGCATGTATGGCTAATGAGAGGTGCAAACAGCCGAAGTAGTCAAATTAAGCAGAAAGGCTAAGAGTGGGGAGACAGTGTGAGTTCTCTAACCATATAGAGGTCATGCATTTCAAGTATCAGATCACAGCACATTTTAAAAGTCAGAAATTTGGACTTTCTACCAGAATTGCTGATAGAATTGCAAATCCTTGACTGGAGACTTGCAGTCTGGGCCCAGTGATTAGTCCAATGGGGTGATTAAATTACATTTTTCCATCAGATGTGGCAGAGACACATTTGATTTTCAGTACTATCAGTCTTGACAATCAATATTTTTGTCTTGTACATTTCATTTGAAATATTTGCATGAAAAGTAATCTACAATATTGTTTTATTCCAAAGGTTTATACCCACAGTTAAATATATTTCTCTATTAGCTGTGCAGGTGGTCTATTCATGGTTAAAGCCAAAGGGCTTGCATCATTTGCTGTGCTTTGAGAGAAGCAGGCCAGCAGGACAGAAAGTGTGCTTTAGTTCCTAGCAATTCGATTTACCGCATTGTCTCCTTGGATTAAGCATCAGCTAGGCTAGTCCAGGCACATCGTTGAATTGAATTAACAAGGTTATTCAAAGCCTAAATTCACTATGATAGAAGAATGTTATTCATAGGGTAATTTTATTCCTTATTTTCAATTAGATTTTTTGTGTGTCCTCCAAAGTAAAGTGAAGTGCTTTATTAAAATAAATAAAACTTTTGTAAGAAACTTCTCAGTTTACAAACACAGCACATATACCAGTAGACCTGTATTTCCTGGCTATATGTCCAAAGCCCAAATGGAGACAAGGAGACATGGATTTCTAGGGACTCTGCTACTGAGAATAGTCTTGTTGTCTCTGAGGTTCCAGATCAACTGCATACAATAGAATTTAGAGGTGGAAACAAAGATTCAGAAATATGAGAAAAAAAAAATGGAAACAGGCCAGATGAAATTGGATCATATATTGCAGAGACTTTAAATAAACCCTTCATAAATTCTAGCAAAAAAAAATGTGCAGGATAGTGTATTTGCAGGGATTAGGCTTTTATACTTTTTTAGGTCTGGATGTACCTAAAGATTCTGAAGAGAATTGGAAAAAGAAAACTCCAGTTGAAGACTCCCAGAGGTCAGAAGAATCTTAGAGGTCACCCAGCTCAACCCCAGCTAACTATTCACTCAGCATATGAGAATTTTTTTGTACAGCATCTCTGGCAAGCTCTCATCTAGCTGCTGAGTAAGGACACAGAGGGAGGGACGTAGAAGACTTGAAGATAAACAACCTTTGAGCACTGGGAAAAATGATAAATGAAGTCTATCTTCATGGCTCCCAAGTTTCTACTCAATACCCTTTCTCCTCAACAGAAAATCTCTATACTTCTTTATCAGCCTAGTACTCACTTAATTTCCTGGCTGGAGACTTTGCTAACTAGAGATCCAAAATGGGATGTAGTGCTTTGTGTGATAACAAGCTCCCTGTCATGGGAAGCAACCAAGCTAAAGCTGCATAACAATGAGCCAGGAACACTATAGAAGTACACTGAGCAGGGAAGAGAGACTGAGGCCCTCCACCCACACATAAGTGAAGGCCTTTATGACATCAATTGTATATATTGATATCAATTCAACAAATCTGTATTTATCTTTTACAGTATGCAAGGCACTGTGTCAGGCATTACCATGAAATTGCACATTGATTAGCACAAAGACCACATATGCATTATTGCTTGGAACAAAGTAAATGTTCAGTATTTGTTGAATGAATGAAAGAATCACTGGTACAAAGCCAAATAATTGTAAGCTAAGTGATATAATCAATTTTTAAATCTTCCATGCCCAAGTTTTCCTAAATATAAAATGGGATTAGTAGTAATACTAACCTCTTAGGGTTATAAGAATTAAACTTAAAAATACAAACTTCTTCTTTTGCCCATGGAAAAGTAACTGATATAATATGTGCATTCTTGCCTTTTAGAAAACTAGAAAAACTAAACAAAATATATAAAATAAATCTTTTCAGACATTGACAGTAAACTGTACAGAGCTGTGATTCTTTTTTTTCTCTCTCTTCTTTTCTCTTTTTACTTTATTCCTGTGATTGGATCAAAATTAGTACAAGTATTTTCAGTAAGGAGTATGACTGTTCTACACACAGAAATCAGAGAATTTCTTTTTTTACAACTGTTTATCAGAGTAATCATTGTGACCCAATAACTAGAGGAACTTCCTTGACCTATCCAGAGGATATGGCCATGTATTTATAATTCTGAATTCATCTTGGTGACAAGACTCAGGTGATAGTTAACATATATTTTCAACACAATCTTACACTAAATGCAGTATTATCTAAACTCCAAGTTAGATTTCATTGGCTCACAAGGAGAATATATCCTTTGAATTCATAGTTAAGCATGAGACTGTATGTATTTAATCAACTGGTGAGCAACAATGAAGTTGGGAATGGAACCCTAGACCCTAGGTCACGATTTTTAGTTTGAAGATCAACTTGACAATAATTACCAAGTCTGACCAACTAGCCTTTGTAAACCTTGTGGAGATAAAGATAATATCTAACATATTTGGCCTCTAGCAAATTGTTGAGACAAAAAGCTAAGAGTTTTATTTTTCTCCCTGAGTGGAATTCATATTCTATTCCCGGGTATACTCTGTGTCTCCACAATGAAGCATCTACTGCAGCCTCCTAGACAGTTACATACTGTTTCTACAAGGGCTAAAAGATTTTTCCAAGCTGGCCCAGGAAAAGCAATGGTACCAGAACTGTGATTCTTAATTAAAGGGAAAAGAATGAGGTAAGCACTATGGCTATCCAGGCTCTCTGGCCCAAAAGCAATTTTCAGACCACGAGACAGAGAAGGGAAGTCCAAAAGCAGATCGCAGTAATCTGCTGAGTGGAGGGAAAAGATTATAGCTGAGGAAGAATGTAGCAGCTAGAAGTTGTGGACGAGGATACCAGGGAGAAGGAAGCTACACAGAGAAAGAGCTCCAAAAGTCTAATCAGGAGTCCCTTGAATATGAATCTGCATATCTTTAGGGTGAAAATCCACAAGGCTGGGCAAAGAACAGTCATTAAGGAAAGAAAAATTATTTTTGGTAACCACAGACTAAAAAATTCCCAGAGCTCACCTATGACTGGGCATTATTCAGGTGCCCACCAGGCAGCAATTGTTCATTGAGTACATACGGCATTCCTTACAGAGTCACCAGAAGGGCTGCATCTTAGTAGAGCAAATAAACCAGCCTTAAAATCTAGGCTCTTTTAGACCCATGCCATAATTTTTATAAAGAACTTGAAAAGGTCAAACAGATGTACAAGTAACTTAGCTGCTTACTACCACAAAGTTCAATATTCTTTAAAGAAAAAAAAAAAGCACTCAATAGCATAAAATACAATTTAAAAATTACTAGATGTATGGACAAACTGAAAAGTGCGACCAAGAACCAAGGTAAAAATCTATCAATAGAAACAGATCCAAAATAGCATAATGAGCAGAAAAAGACATTAAAAAGTTACTACAAATGTTATAAATATGTTCAAGGATTTAAAGGAAAACATTAAACTATGATTGGAACAGAAGATGTAAATAAAAGACCAAGTGGAACTTTTAGAAATTTTAAAAATACAGTATCTGAAATTAAAATTTTAATGAAAAGATGGAAGTAATAGGAGATTGGATAATGTAGAAGACATGGTCAGTAAATGTGAAGGCATAGCAATACAGTCTATGCAAAATAAACTACAGAGGAAAAAATATTGAAAAAAATGAATAAAGCCTCAGTAAGCTGTGAAACAATATCAAGCAGTCTAACACAGTGATAACTGGAGTCCTAGAAAATAAGAGACTAGAATATAATAATATAATAAGAGAGACAGAAAAACATTGAAGAAATAATGGCTATATATTTTTTCAAAATTTGAAAAACCAAAAAACTCAAATACCTAAGAAGCTGAAAGAAAACCTAAATTAGGATAAACATGAAAAAAAATTACATCAAATTATGTCGTAAACAAATTGCTGAAAACCAATGACAATGAGAAAATCCTAAAAGCATCCAGAGAAAAAAGACAGAGTATGTATTGAGGAACAAATGTAAGAATTGTCATTTGTCTTGTCAGAGACTATGTAAGCCAGAAGAATCGATTAACATTTTTGAAGTGATTTGTTTTTTTTAATTAATTTATTTATTTATTTATTTATTTATTTATTTATTTATTTATTTTTGGCTACGTTGAGTCTTCACTGCTGTGCACAGGCTTTCGTTAGTTGTGGCGAGCCAGAGCTACTCTTTGTTGCAGTGCACGGGCTTCTCATTGCAGTGGCTTCTCTTGTTGTGGAGCACGGGCTCTAGGCATGTTGGCTCAGTAGTTGTGGTGCATGGGCTTAGTTGCTCCACGGCATGTGGGATATTCCGGACAGGGCTCGAACCCGTGTCCCCTGCATTGGCAGGTGGATTCTTAACCACTGCGCCAACAGGGAAGCCCCAAAGTGTTTTTTTTTTTTTTTAAGTTTCATCTTATAATGTTATACTCTGGAAAAATATCTTTCAGTACTAAGATGAAGTAAAGATGTTTCAGACGAGTAAAATTTGAGAGAACTTAACTCACAAAATGAGACATGTTAAAGGAAGTTCTTTAGGCAGAATGAAAATGATTCCAGATCAAAATCTCTACAAAAAGCAATGAATAACACCAGAGATGATAAATTTGTGAGTAAATATATAATAAATTTGTGTTATGTATTAATTTATATAAAAGATAACTGTTCAAAGCAAAAATAATAGTAATGTATTATGGAGTTTATAACATTTAGAAATAAGTGATTATTTAGAAATAATAAACAATAGTACAAATGATGAGAGAAAAAAGAAATATACTACTGTGAATTTCTTAAATTATGGTATAAGATTATTTAAAAGTATACTGGAATAAGTTGAAGACAAGTATTCTAAGCCCTAGAGCAACCAAGAGAAAAAAATTTCAAGAGATATAACTAATAATGTAAATAAATTAAATTCTAAAACAAACAATTCAAATGCAGAAAAAAATGTAATAATAAATAAACAACAGATGAAATCAATAGAAAGCAAATAATAATATGGTAGATTTCAGTCAAACTATATAAGATATTACCTTAAATGTAAGTAGAGTAGAGATCTAATTAACTGCAAAGTTCCCCAGCCAATTAAAAGACATAGGTTGACAGGCTAGACAAAAAAAAAAAAAAAAAAAGAGAGAGAGATGCAACATATGCTCTCTACCAGAAACCCACTTTAAACATAAAGACACAGATAGGTTAAAATTAAAAGGATAGGGGAAAAGGGATAATGCTAACACTAACACTAAGAAAATAAAAGTCAAAATATTAATATCACTCAAGGCAGATTTCAGAAGAAATTAGGGACAAAAAGGGACATTTTGTAGTAATAAAAGGATCAAATTGTTAAGAAATAATTGTAAATGTGTATTTGCCCAATAATAGGGCTTCTAAATATATGAATAAAAAACTTACAGAACAGTAAGAAGGTAGACAAATCCACAAATACAGTTGGACATTTCAACACCTTTCTCTCAGTAATAGAACGACTAGACAGATAAGTGGTAAGGACATAAACTTGAAAAACACAATCACCCACCTTGTATAATTGACAATAATGGCACACTCCACCAAACAATAGCAGAAAACATAGTCTTTTCACACAGAACATTTACCGAGATAGAGCATATGCTGGGTCATAAAAAGCGTCAAGAAATTTATAAGAATTAAAACCATGCAAAGTATATTCTCTGATCACAACAGAATTAAAGTACAACAAAAGAAATATATCTAGAAAAACTCAAAAGTTTTGGAAATTAAACTCCTAAATAACCCATGCATCAAAGAAGAATCACAAGGAAAATTAGAAAAAATATACTGAATTAAGTGAAAAATATTTTAATGGAATCAAAATTTGTGAGATTCAGCTAAAGACGTACTTAGAAATATATAGCTTTAAATACTTATATTAGAGAAAAGAAAGGCCAAAAATCAATGATGTAAATTTCCTCCTTAGGAAACAACAAGAAGAGCAAAGTAAACCCAAAGGACGTTCACTCTCATTATTTTCATTTAATTTTGAACTGGAAGTCCCAGCCAGAGCAATAAGGAAGGGAGGAAGGAAGGAAGGGAGGAAGGAGGGAAGGAGGGAGATTTAGAAATAGAGAGAGGAAGTAAAAATGTCTTATTTGCAGGTTGACATAATCTTATACATATAAAAGCATAAAGAATTACAAAAATACTGTTAGAACTAATGAATAAGTTTACTCAGATAGTAGAATACAACATCAATATTGAAAAAACAATTTGATTTTGTACTAACAATGAAGAATTGGGGGAAAAAATTAAAGCCACAGCACTGTTTTCAATAGCATCCAAAAGCATATAATAATTGGGGATAATTTAATAATTACATGCAAGTTCTATACAATTAAAGCTACAAAACACTGATGAGAGAAATTAAAGAAAGCCTAAATAAATGTAGTTATGTCTGTGAACTAGAAGACGATTTTATTAGGATATCAATGCTCCCCAAATAACTCTACAGATCTAATGCAATCCAAGTCAAAATTGTAGCAGGCTATTTTGTAGACATTGACAAAATGATTTCAAAAGTTCTAAGCTGATTTTAAGACTTCGGGTAAAGCTAAAATATCAAAAGACAGTGTGGTATTGACATAACAATAGAAATCTATGTGAAGAGAGAAGAGTTAAGAAATAAACCCAAGAATATATGATCAACTGACTTTCCAAAAGGCACCAAGGCAATTCATTGAAGAAAAGAAGAGCTTTAACAAAAAATTGACTTTAGAACAACTGGATATCCATACTGGGGGTAAAAAAAGGAATTTTTACCCTTATCTAAAACATTCCAAGAATTTATTTGAAATTGATCTATAAACTAAAATTTTAAATCTTTTTGAAGAATATATAGGAGAAAATATCTGTGTCTTTGGGATAGGCAATGATTTTTTTTAAATTTTTATTGGAGTTGATTGACAATGTTGCATTAGTTTCTGCTGTATAGCAAAGTGAATTAGTTATACATATACATATATCCAGTCTTTTTTATATTATTTTCCCATATAGATCATTACAGAGTAATGAGTAGAGTTCCCTGTGCTATACAGTAGGTCCTTATTAGCTATCTGTTTTATATATAGTAGTGTGTATTTGTCAACTCCAATCTCCCAATTTATCCCTCCCCACCTTTCCCCTGGTAACCATAAGGTTTTCTACATCTGTGACTCTATTTCCAATGATTTTTTAGCCAAGCAGAAAAAGCACAAACAAAAGAAAAAAATTATAAATTGAGCTTAATCAAAATTTAAAACTTCTGTTCTTATAAAGCAATTGTTCATAAAATGGAAAGGTACATCATAGTTTGGGAGTAAATATTCATAACAAACGTATCTGACAAAGAATTTGTGTCCAGAATATATAAAGAACTCTGACAAACCAATAATAAGACAAACAACCCAATTAAAACATGAGCATAGGGGTTGAGCAAATATATTACAAAAGTAGATATATGAATGTTCAACAAACACTTTAAAAAAATGTTCAGCATCATTAGTCATTAGGGAAATTAAAATTAAAACCACAATGAGATACCATTACAAATCCAGCAGAATGTCTAAAATTAAAAATCAGACAATACCGGGCTTCCCTTGTGGCACAGTGGTTGAGAGTCTGCCTGCCGATTCAGGGGACGCTGGTTCGTGCCCCGGTCTGTGAATATCCCACATGCTGCAGAGCGGCTGAACCCGTGAGCCATGGCCGCTGGGCCTGTGCATCCAAAGCCTATGCTCAATGGGGGAGGCCACAGCGGTGAGAGGCCTGCGTATCGCAAAAAAAATAAAAAGTGAGACAATACCAAATATTGGCAAGGATGTGGAGCATTTGAAACTCTCATATATTGCTGATGGTAAATTAAATGGTTCTGCCACTTTTAGAAACAGTTTGCCTATTTCTTACAAAGTTAGATATATACTTATGATGCAGCCCACACTTCCAATCTTAAGTGTTTATCCCAATGAAAATGGACGTCCACATAAAAACTTGTACATGGATGTTCATAGTAGCTTTATTATGAAAAAAATAGTCAAAAACTGGAAACCACCCAACTGTTCAAAATAGGTGAGCAGATAAACCAATTATAATATATCCACAAAATGGATACAATTCAGTGAAAATAAAAAAGAAGGAGAGAGGAAAGGAATGAACGATCAATACATGCAACAGCATGGATGAATCTCAAAAACATACTAAGCAAAAGGAGTCAAAGCCCAAAGAATGCATATCAGTGATTCCAGACCCATGAAGTTCTAGAAAAGCAAAACTAATTTACAGTGACAGAAAGCAGATCATTGGCTGCTTGTGTTGCAAACAGGCAAAAGGGAAATTTTCAGGGTGACGAAAATGTTCTATGTCATGATTGTGGTGGTTACATGACTATAAATTCATCAAAACTCTTGAAATGTGTGCTGCAAAGGGTGCATTTTTTTTGCAAATAAATTATACTTCAATAAAGTTAACTTTTAAAATACACATAAGGCACTGAGCCCTGCTCAGTGCTTAGGTAGTAAATGCTTGAGAAATGCTAGGAATGAGGAAGGGCGTGGGGGGAGGGGGATGAGGAGGAAAGAAGGAGGAGAAAAAGAAGAGGAAGTTATTATTTTTGTTAAATTTAAATATTTATTTAACAACACACTTATTTAATAGCAACTTAATAACAATATCAAATTGTTATTATTGTTCAGTCTTTGGTTTGCTCTCAGAGCTCATAAGCAATCCAGGGAAAGACATGTCTGATATAACGCAGATACACATAACTAGTGCTGCAAAGTGGGGATTCTTTCCTGAGGTTTCCTTGGAAATTTAAGTTTTCATAGATCTTCAAGTTCAAGAAAAAAATGGTCAAGAAATCAGGAAAACAGAGAACACTCTTGGAATTCTCCTTTGAAAATAGCTCAACAATCAACAGAACGATAAGACTATTCTGAGGAATCCCTTGGCCTCAAGTTGAAGGTAGGAACAGGAAACCCTGACAGTGGAAAGACAGGCTAAGGTGGAAATTTCCAGGTACTGGGGCAGGAGCACTTAGGAGATAAATGATCAAGTTCGGATCAGTCCCTCTGACCTGCACCTGTTGCCATTTGTGTGGCAGTGTGTGTTCCTGGCGGTTAACAGGGAGGCATTCTTGAAAATGAAATCATGATAATTAGTTTATCACATATTTACTTTACATAAATCTTATGAGTGATGTTCCAAGAAACAATAAATTTTGAAAGCAAAGTAAGTCCTTAAGTTGGCAACTTTGCATAGTGCTATCAACCCAGGTAGGAGACCCAAATTTTAATTTTCACCAATCTTCACCAGCATTTCCCAGTGTTTGAATATCTGCTATGAGTTGCAATTCTTTGAAAATGCTGCCAAATTTAATGTTCCTTATTGGTAAAACTTTTTAAGGTCTTGATAACAGTGAGTAAAGAGTATCAAGAACATTGGAAGAATTTTAAGAATAATTTATGCTCGTGGGGATCGTGAGAATTCCCAGAAATTGAGATTTCTCATCCTCAAATCCCAAAGATTAACATCTGTTAGGAATTTGGAAAAAACCACAAATAACAGTGATGGAGAGAACTGTGAAATGATTGATACTGTCTGGGTGGCATTTGAGCAAAGCATTGAGGGATGAGCCTGGGATCCATCAGGATACAGCTGTTTGTGTTAAGAACCAGTAGGTGGAAATGGGCTGGGACCAGCAGAAGTGCTCACTGCCCAGCTGGGCCAGGCAAGTGTGTAGAAGGGGTGGGCTGAGGACTGCCCATTCAGCGTCCAAGCAAGGTGAAGCTGTTCATCAGCCACTCCAGCAAGCTGTTGCCCATGAGGAGTGAAGATGAAAAACTGGGATGCTCTGAACTTGAGCAGGCAGGGCTCAGCCATGGGGAGCCTTTGGCTGATGGCCAGAGAGCCCCACCCCTAGCTCTGGAGTCAAGGTCCTTTTCATTGGGATGTCAAGAGCTCACAGGTGGAAGCTCAGCACCCCCGCTGGCCTTCTGTTGCTCTGCTTGGACCCTGCGCCCCCAGTTTATTGGCTAGGGCATTTGGAGCCAGTCCCCCTTGTATGTCCCAGGTCCAGGTTCTGGGTTTAGAGAGCCCACTCCCTGCTGGATTCTATGACCTGGGACCCAAGTCCAACCTCCTTCTAATCAATCCCCTCAGGAACTCAAGTCCCGAATGGCGTGGCCACCAAGCGCCTGGTCCTACAGGTGGTCCTGGCCCTACTCACGCTCCTCACCCCACCCATCCCATCCTCCCCATCCATCCTTCGGGCTGAAGGTGCCTTCGTGGACCTCTGCATGTCACAGGGCACCTCTGACACACTCACCAGCCTGTCTGATCCATCTCGTAGCAAAACCACTTGCAATGTGAATGTGGATTTTTCCCCCTTCTTTTATTTCAGAAAGGTGACTGGTCCCTTAGTATCTCTCTGTCTCAGTCAGAAAACAGTCTTTAGTAAGAACCAAAGTTCAGTTAAGAGTTTGTGCAGGGGGTATCTTTGTGGGCACCAGGGGAGAGAGTGGGAACTTCCCCTGCACTGAGAGGTTGGAGGATGTGGTTTGGGACAGATTTAGGAAGAGTGAAGACCCTCATAAAACATGATAGTAGCAGCAAGAAGAGGGCAATCTCAGAGGGTACGGCTGGCGGACAATGAGCAAAGCTGCCCTGGGAGCACCGGCAGAGATTCCTGTGCCTCCCCATGCAAGGCAAAGGGAGAAGAGACACCAGACCTGAGGGGTCAGATCCCAGAGGAGGAAAAAGAGGTCCCTTAACAGAAACCAGAGAGCCTCCGCAGGCCTCTGCCCAGCCCCAGAGGTGGGACATCAGGACCGAAGCCATGTCAGCGGAGGCTGTGTCCGGATGCGAAGCCTCGTGCATGGCTGGCTGGCTACAGAATATGATGGTGGCTGTCCACGCCCACGTAGGTTGGACCATCTCCAGCTCACATCTGTCCTGCTGTGTGCTGGTGCTGACCGCTCAAACGAAATCTCTTTCTCTCACTCAGTATCTCTTAAAGAGGATTGCTTGTGTTTACTGAGATTGGTTGAAATTGTGTAATGCAGCTGAAATGACTGTATTGATTACCTGGACGATCTCATTCAGGGAAGCTTCTGATCCTATTATTAAGCATGGAGGGAATTCAAGAGGCCCCACAAAGAGGTCTGCACTTACCCTTCCTCTGGGAGGGAATCTGGTCATCTGAGGGCCAGACTCAGCCCTCAGAGTTTCCAGTTCAGCTCTGATTACACATCTGAGCCCTCTCCTTCCACAGGTAATCAAACCTCTCTCACTGTTTTGTCGAAAATGACTGAAGGTCTGGAAAAGGAAACAGCAGACCAGAGCACAAAATCAACAGCCGTGCCTTCTGCTGTGATCAGTTCTCGGAATTTTCAGATTAGACCTCTCTATATCAGAGGAGGAATTCTGAAGAAATAATAAATAAATAAATAAATAAATAAATAAGCATCACCAGCTCCTTTTGAAGAAGGGTAGCCTGCAGGTCATGCAAATATTACCAAGGACTGTAATTCTGAAAAACTTGCCTGTGCGAACTAGCTGTCTTGAGAGTGCTGACTTTGTTTCTAAAGATCTAGTTGCCTTAACTCACGAAGAGCCAGAGTTATTGAAATGGATCAGAACCCTATGGTCCCTCCCTCCCATCTCCTTCGCCTGCCTTTTGTCTGTAGAAAAACCTTAGCCAAAGAACAAGTTTAATCAGAGAAATGAGAAAATGCAGAAGAAAAGGAAAACAGTCAAACAGGACAACATAATGATAGTTTAGTCACTAAGCAAAGTCAAGGACCTTTAGTTCCTTCTCAAGGACCATAGATAATATTCTGAGTCATATCCTTTGAGCTGTTTTGTCGATACGGAAAACCCCACCAAGTGGGAGAAGTTAACTACATGAGGACCAGACTATAGCCATGATGTAAGCTGCCACAATTCCAAGAACTGGTCTCAAAGAAATGGGAACAGATGGACGCTGGAACTGAAGATTAACTGTACTTAAAACAATCAAGATGACACTGATCAGACCACCAATGGCCAGTTTCAAGATGACTGTCAGAGCTGACTGTATTGTTTCTGCATGTAGCCCCCTCCCTCTGCTGATACACCCCGGAAACTCCCTTTTAAAAGCTCTTGCTCACTGATCGGCAGAGGGGAGTCAGGCTTTAGACATGAGTCCACCCTCCCACCAGGTTGCCAGCCTCTGGAATAAAGCAAATTTTCCTTTTTACCAACCTTGCCTCTTGAGTATTGGCTTTTAAGAGGCAAGCAGCCAGACCCCCACTTTTGGTAACATTAGTACCTAGGCTAGAAATTATTTACATTTTAATTGCAGAATTGATGCTCTTTACTCTCTTTAAAATATCGAAGCATTTTGCTATTTTATCTTCAAGGTGAAAGTAGGTCATCAGGGCAGGATTCAGCCAGTAGCTCAGTCCCTAATGACACAGAACAGAGCATCTCAGCCAGGATGCCCAACCCTGCTGAGAACAGGCCGCAGGGGACATCTCTTGATCCTTAGGGTGGTGGCAGTGTAATGGCCCCCTAAAGATGCTCATGTCCTAATCCCTGGGACTTGTGAATATGTTTCCTTACAGGGCAAAGGGGAATTTGCAGATGTCTTAAGGATCTTGAGAGGAGGACCCTTTCCTGGAATATCTGAGTTGGGCCCAATCTAATCACAATGATGGTTATAAGAGGGAAGCAGAAGGGTCAGAGATACAGAGAGATGTGATGGTGGAAGCAGAGGTCTGAGTCAGAGATAGGAGAGAGTCTGGATGATGCTACACTGCTGTCCTTAAAGATGAAGGAAGAGGCTGGGAAGTAAGAAATGCCGACGACTTCTAGAAGCTGGAAAAGGCAAAGAAACTGAGTCTGCCTTAGAGACTTCAGAAGGAACCAGCCCTACTGACACCTTAATCTCAGGACTTCTAACCTCCAAAACTGTAAGATAGTGTATGTTATTTTAAGCCACTAGGATTGTAGTTGTTTGTCACAACAGTAATAGAAAGCTAGCACCCTGGGGAACCCAGAGCAAAGGTGTACAAAGGCCCTTCCCATGCTCACTGCATCCATGGCAGCATCAGCTGCCTCCTTCACGTGGGGTCACTGTCACCCCCATTTAGATACACCAGAACTGTCCTTTCCTCCATCCACCTTCAGGGTCAATTATACCTCCTCACACTTTCAGTTTTTCATCCCAAACAATATATTTTTGAAAAGTGATTAGTATTCGTCAGGCCCGTGCTCCATTTGGGGCAGAAGTATAACTAAATAGAAACTAAATTTGAGGATCGTTTTAAGCTTCTAACAGACCGTATTCTAGAAATCACATGTAAGTCTGATTGGGGAAGATATCTGACCTTATCTTCCAAATGAGAAGCAAACTTTGAAGAGGATGAGAACCATTATCGTGAAGCCATTCATTCCTCCAAAGAGGGAGGAGACTTCTTTTTTCAAGTTCTAGAATGGTCTTTTTTAGGACTTCAGGGGACAATCAAGATGATTAGAAATAAGAAAAAACCATCTTTTCAGACCCAAGTACCTATGTAGACATGAGTTATAGAGACAAGCAGTTTGTTCTTTTTTCTTCCCCAGGACTTCGATGACATAAGAATGTGTAATAAGGGAAGGGTACTTAAAGTGGTGTGCAAACAAGAATACTTACATGCAAAAAGATAGCAGAGCCTCTCAACTGTTGTTTTCCTTTTGTTTCTCTCCCCAGCCTTCCTACTATCCGATATTTCGCAGCTGGATTAAAGGTTAGCATGTGCTAGTCTTGCCCATCACCAGCTAGTTTCCCTCCCGCTCACCTGGCAGACATCACTAGTTGACCATGGCACAGCCTAGATGCAGGCTGCTCATTCTCGATCTAGTCTCTAACAATCAAGGCTAGATGGGAACTCCAGAGGAAGTTCAGTTATCTGCCAATCCTGGATGAAACAGCTTATCTGTGGAAATCACCCACTAATGCAAAAAATTGTCAAGAATATTTCATCAGTGGGTATTTGCCCACCACAGCCCTCAATATGGTAGTACTTCCAGGTCAGCATCAACCTTTAAAGAGGCAATAAAGAAACCACCTACAACAGGGAAGGAGGAACAAGCAGGCTTGGTCCATGGGATGCTTCCTAGCTCGGGATGCCAGGTGGAATTCCTGAGAAGCCCCAACAGGGTGGGGCTGAGAGTTAAAGAGAAGGAAGGATACAGGACACCCATCTGATGCAGGGAAAGTTGGGGGGTGAGGGGTGGGAGGGTCTCCTGCCCACCTCCTGACCACATTCATATTCCTCTCTGGTCCCCGGGCCTCTGTGTGATGCCCTGTTCTGAAGGCTTGCGTTGCCATGGAAACCTCTGGCCTCATCTAGAGATATCATTAGGGTTTTAGTGAGCTCCACCGTACAACTGTGGTCCATTGGTTGTAAAGGTTAGGGGACCCAGTGCTCAGAGACTCCACTGAGGTCATGATTTTTCACGAAGGCGTGTTTGCTTCAGTGTAGTTTGGAAAGCACTGGGATTTCAGCTGAAGGGCAGAGAGTGGATTTAACAGCATCACATGTAGGGGAAACCTGATTACAGGTTTCTAGAATGTGAACATCACAATACAGTCTAAAAGGCACCTCCCTGTGGCATCCCCTCCAGGCCCCAGAGAACACAATGCAGCCAGGTAACTGGCAATTAGACCTGGCAAAGGGCGAAACTAAACGACTCACCTGAAAAAGTAGACTGCACCCCAGCACATGCATGCATACTGCACCCAAGTATCTTATTTTTCTCTCCCTCATTATCTGTATATTTAAAGTCAAAGCAGAATTTTGGGCTGGATCATTCATAGTTTTATTGCAGTTTGCAGTAATACTTATCTAATTCATTTCTCACATTGACAAACTAAATATCAAACAAACTAGAGACCTAATTAAAACAAATTAAGGAATACCCCTAAGGTGAGTGCAGATACTGACAATTCAGGGACATCAGTGTTCCAATTTTAAGCGAAAAAGCAGTTGACAAACTTTACAATATGATGCAATTTTTAGTGATTTATGTTTGTGTATAAAAGCTGAGAATTATGTAAACAAGAGGGGCTAACAATAGGGAAGATAATGAGTGCTGTTTTACTTTGTATTTTCTGACTTTTTTTCTGTTAAAAAAGCATTGTTTTGTAAAAAGGAAAAATTTAAGTTCTTTAATGTTCAAAACAATTTAATGACGTTAATAAAACTGTTTACAATAACAAGCCTCTTAAACTATAATAATAGGCAAGAGAAAAGTGATGAAACATGTTCCTGGCTTCCCTTTATTACACTGACTCTCGCTGCCAGAAACAAGAGAGAAATGTGTTCCTAACAAATTCGAAAAGGCTGTGTCCTTAACTCAGTTCTTAGATGCCAGCTGGGTCATCATCCTCATCTCCATCATCACCATGTGACCTCCAGCTACCATGATTAATTCTCTTAATAACAGCACTCACCAAGCATCAGCTCTCTGGCGAACACCTCATGTATTAAATCCCACCAGTTGGAGAAAACAAGTTTTACCAGAAGCTGGTAAAGATCCTGTTGCTTTGCCCAACCCTGCTCTATCCCCAAGTAGATGAGAAACAGTTCTATTTTTTCCTATTTCTCCCACAATTTATTGTTGGTGTAAAAGGGAGAAGATATAAAAATAAGAACACACAAATCATGATGCTCTGAATTCAAGGTACAGACAGACATCCTGAACTCTCTGACTAGAAAATAGGTACAGGCACCATAGGGAATGGGAATAAAATGTGAGGGATTCTCAGGGGTTATCCATATTTTAGAAATTAACTGAAGATTTAGCTTGAGTATAATGTACAATATTTGCATCCCCAAAGCCTTGTCTGAGATCTGGGCATTTAGGGAGATTAAGCCTTTTCTTAGGAGCTCATGTGATGCTGTCCACAAGTGAGTGCGTGCGTGTGTGTGTGTGTGCGTGTGTGTATGTGATGTATGTGAGTGTGATTCTATTTTAAATGTTTCCAAATTCATCATACACACACACACACATGCATGCACACACACACGCACACATACACACTACAGCCAACCTCTTTTAAGAAAGCTGATGCAAGGAAATTACTCTGTGTGGTTTGACTCCTGGGCAGAGGACAATGAGCTGCCCACAGCAGGGTAACTAGATGTCCCCTCTGGGCACAGCCCTGCACACTGCTGGCCTTGGTGAATTGTCGGGATGCCAGCCAGAGCCCAAGGGCTTCAGGAACAAGCACTGAAATGCCAAGAGGGTTGCCGGCGAAGATGGCTGAGTAGACAGAAGAGGCATCATAAGTAAGCACAAGGAAAGATGCGGGCAGCGGCCCCCTTCAGAGTCAGACGTGCTGCCAATGGCGGGAGGGCTGCTGGGGAAAAAAGGAAGTTTCAGAACAAGAGGAGAAAACTTCCCAGGGGATACACACCCACCTCGGGAGGAGATCTGCGTTTCCTGCAGGGCATCTGGCTGTACTTCTGAAGTGTTTGTTCTTTCTACATGCATACTGTGATAATTAATTATAAAAAAACATGCAGAAGAATTGTATGCGCCCATTTTCATTTCTTTTCTCAAACCTACTCTGCTGTTCCTTCTGTTAGTGTCACGGCCCTTGTTACGCGTCTAAGTCAGCTGCTTCCCTTTCCCCTACTCCCCACGTCCTGTCCCCAGCAAAGTCACGATGGTACTGTCTCAACAGCCCCCCGCATCTCTTCCCTCCTCACCCAGATGGTGTCAACGGCCTCTCAGCTTCCTTCACCTCTTCCTAACCCAGCCTGCTTTATACACCACATCAGACTCATCTTAGGGAAGCCCAGCTCTGACGGTGCACCCTCTGCATGTATCCTATCTCCTCTGCTAGACTGTCAGCGCCTTTGGGGCAGGACCTGTGTCAGAGTCATCTTTGTGCCTCTCATAGCACCGATCAATAAATATTTCTTGAAAGAGTAACAACAACAGCAAAGAATGTAATGCATGCATGTCACAGGGGCACAGGCCACCCTCTCCCCCCATCCCAGGTCTTTATTTCCTCTTCTCAACATCCCCATCCTTTGCTCACCTCCATGCTGGTGCTCGTGCCCAGATGCCAGGGAAAGAAATGAGGGTGGGGACACTGCTCCAGGTTCCAAGGCACCTCCCCTTCTTTGTGGAGCACTAACCAGGCTAACTAACCAGGCTTCCTGTTGCAGGAAGGGGAGATTCCTGCATCACTCAGGAGGAGACCGCCCTTTCTCCCAAAGGTCAAAGTGTCCCTTGATTCTCATCAGGTTTTTGACCCCTCATCCTCCCCACCCTCTTACCATTATCATGTCCTGTCATGGGAGGTTGAATAAGCTGAGCTCAGTCCCCACTAGGGAATCTAGTGGATGGATGGAGGAAATTAGAGATGCCCATTTTTACTACCTTTAGAAAATAGAAACTACAGGCAGGATGCTTTATGCTATAGGCATTTATGACTCTTCAGCGTAGCAAAAACCAGTCTCAGATACCAAGAAAGAACATTTAAAAATACAGATGAATAAAATACGGAGGCAGTAAAATTCGGGAACTTCCACCCGGTTCCATTACCCCACTTCAGGAACACAACTGCATTTATCAGAAAATACAACTGGATAATCACTTTCTTTGGTTTCCATTTTGAAAGTGACATTTTCTAAAGAGAAAACCAGACCAGCATGAATAAATACAGCATGGAATTAGTGATACCCTAAGGCTAAAGACATATGTAGGTGTTGGGTGCTTCCTTTGGCCCAAGCCTCTCCTCTGTGTGCAGGAACCACTCTGCACTGTGGAATATGCAGCCATCACCATACAGTTGAGCAGGGAATGCAGCCTTCAGGGCAGGTACAGCCTCAAGCAAAAGGACTGCACGGGTAGAAAACAGATAAAATGAAAAGGAAAGAAACAGACAAAGCCAGATTGATGCCTAAAGATAGCCACCTTGGACATGATCTTAGGGTGATAAGGAAGGACATATGCCAAGCAGAAGCTCATTAATTCTCAACCAGAACTGCAGCTGTTAGGGAGAAAAGGGGACTTTCTGGACAGTTTTATATCTACAGGAGCCTATACCCTCGTTGTGTAACATTTATTGGTATACAATGGGAACTTCCAACAAAATGCAGCTCCTTACTCCAGAATATTAAGGAGTTAAGCCAGGATAGAGGAGATTGATTTTAAATCTAGGTTTAAACCCTTTCCAGCTTGTTAAACATTTGCTTTTTCATTGCCAAGGTTAATAGTATATACATTTTGCTCTGTAACCATTATTGTGATTAGTCATTAGATTAGTTCTAAAAGGTAAAAATCAATAACATAAAAAATAATACTATAATTAATTTCTCCTGTTTATGCATTTTATTTTTCCTGTAGTACTTAATTATCTATCTATCTATCTTGTAATTTATCTATCAATTTATCTATCAATCTATCTTGTAATGTCTGCTTTTATCAGATCCTTATCATCATTTAATGTTTCAAGAACATTTTCAAATATAGTGAATCCTTTCACTTCCATTCACATGTCATTATTGAGTCTTTTTGCTCTAGACTAATCTCTCTCTAGTTCTGTTGCAGAGCTATCATCCTGGATAAAATCTATTCTTCCTGGACCTTAAGTCTTCCTTAAGTGTTTATTCCCTTGTTTTGCTGGAACACATCCTCGAATAGCTTTGTCACAAAGGTTGCGTTGGAAATCAAATTTCTAGGTTATTGTGTAATGTCTTCACACTTAGTTGATGATTTTATTGCATGTAGCATTCTAGGCTGTAAATCACTTATCTCAGAACTTAGAAGACAGTCCTCCTTGTCTTGTGACATTAAGCTTGTAAGAATTTCACAGGCAGACTGACTCTAATCCTTCATAGGTAAACAGTTTTTACTCTCTGGAGGTTTTCAGAATCTTCTATTAATTGGCATATTTTGAACCTTCATAAAAATGTGCCTCAATGTCATCTTCCTCGTGCATTATGCTAGGATCAGAGAACCATTTCAGTCCAAGGACATACCTTCTTCACCTCTCCAAAATGATTTTCTAATATTCCTTCAAAAACTGATTCCCTTGTGCTTTCTTTTGTTTCTCTTGTCTGTTGGCCTTTTAATTTGTCTTTGTTGGTCTTTTGTCACTTAGGTGCTTGCACACATTTCTACCCCTTTGTTTTGTTCTGTTTTTGTTCCACTCTATAAGAGATTTCCTTGATTTCATTGTTAAACCTTCTGTTCAGTTTTGTAGTTTGAAGATTCTTTTTTTGCTCAGTGAGAGACCATTCTTGTTCTCTAGTAGTCTTTTTTTAATGGTGTTTGTGTATTATGGATTTTATACATTCTCAAATCTCCCTGAGGGCACCAATTAGGATTTTTCAAAGTACACTTTTATTCCTTGAACTATTTGTTTTGTTTTGGGTCGTTTTCTTCTGCTTGCTTATCTTTGCTTTTCTTCGTTACATCACAGACTCTCCTCAAATACCTGTGAGCCCCTGTCATCCATTCATACCTAAAAGTGATGTAAAAAATAAAGTTTGTTTTTAAAAAACCTCAAAATAAAACAAAATAAAATAAGATACTGAAATGGCAGAGTCGTGAACTCTGGGTCTGCAAACGAAGTCCCTCATCTGGAAAGTTTCACTCCAGCTTGAGCAGGATGGAAACAAGCCATACCGCTGGGGCCCAGGATGCATTGCTTTGGGACTCCAGCCCTCACTGGCTACCCTGCTTTTTCTCAGGCAATTTGTTCAGTTGCTTTAGTGAAGAATCCTTTGCTTTCTTTGCCTGAGGGGTAAACATCTTCCATTGGCTGTTCTGTCCGCAAAGAGTAGGAAGGGGTTTGCCTAGGCTCACTTCTTGGTTGATCCTCCCACATCTCACTTCCACCCTCCAAAGTGTCTCTGAGTTCAAAGCCTCCATGGGAGTCTACCGGGTACCTGAACATATGTGCAGCTGGGGGTCCCTCCTAGTTACAGTCCCCTCTGGACCTTCCTCCCCTGATTTCTTGGTCACTATTACTTCATCTTCTTTTGTCTTTAGGAAACGTGTCAAAAGCTGTCCATCAGTGAGGCTTTCCCTCCAATCCTCTTTATGACTATAAGTTAAGTTATTTTTCATTCCCTAACTCTCTTTTTAATAGGATTTTGAGAGGAAGAGAAAAGAAACATATGTGCTCAGCCTCTCATTCTGGAGTGGAAGCCACTTTTTGAAGTAATCAACTCCCAGAAAAGGAATGAGATTTAGTTAATTATTCAAAAACTCAATTACAATAAGAAGATTCCACTCAGTGACATCTTCTTGGGTTCCCACTTGATTCAAGTTATATTGCTGGACTAACAGGGTCAGGGGGTGATTTACAAAACAGCAAGATTGGAGATTTGGTCCTTGTTCCAAAGGCATTTACATTATGCTACCAGTGACAGAGATATATCAACATGCTCTAACTGTACATTTGACTGTACACTGCTTTTAAGAAATGACTAAATATATCTGAATGCACCTAGGTATGGTTTCTAGTGCAATATTCTAAATTGGCTTCAAAAATAAGTGTGAGTTGCCAGAAAAAAAGAAAACAGAATAGAAAAGGGAGAGAAGGTGACATTCCATAGGTAGAGACCTTGAACCCTGGGTAAATCTGGCTTTCACATTAGTCGAGGGAAATCCGATGGAGGTGGTATGTCTATCATTAGTTGTGATGTTTGCAGCCAAATCAGAAGATTCTATCAAAAAGGATACCTAGGTGCATTTGGATCTATGTAGTCACTTTCGAAAAATAAGTGCACACTCAAATGTACCTTGTAATCCTCTTTTGTGAACAGTATAATTGTATTTATAAAGGCCAAAATAAGAAAACAATAATCTATAGTATTTCTTAGGGGCAGTAATGATTGGGAGGGGGCAAAAACAAGGGCTTAGATGTGGATAATATGCTTCACTTCTTGATCTGGGTACTGTTTACAGGGGTGTGTTTAGTTCCAGAAATTTCATCCAGCTGTATTCACAGCCTTTCTAATATGCATTTCAATATAAATCTCTTTTCAAAAGAAGAAGAAATAAAAATAAAAGAGAGGGCAAAATAGTTCAAAGAGCCTTCTCTTTAGGATTTATTCCAAGGGAGAAATCTAGAGCACAGGTCATGAATTCCTTGGAAACAGGGGCTAACGTTGTATTCCCAGCACCTGGCATGATACCTGCCCCATGGTAGGTGCTTCATATGTGTTTGTAGAGAAAGAAAAGAGAGAGAGAGAAAGAGAGAGCGAGAGAGGAAGAAAGGAAGAGAGAGAATGAGAGAGGGGGGTGGTGGGGAGGGAGGAGAGAAACCTTGGTGTGATCAGCCACTGAGATCCAGAGTTTTGCTTTGTTTTGTTTTTTGTTACCATAGCATTAACCTTACTAATACCCATCCCATGAGTTTTGCAGGGCCATGTGTCCACATTCATTAACAGAATACATCCTTTCCTCTCACATAACGTGCACTTCTTGAGGTAGGGGCTGTTTCTCCACATTTTGAACTGTTCTTGGCCCATAATAAATAATAAATATGTTGAATGAAGTCATTTCTCACCCTTATGCACCAATCACAGTGCTTTGTGTGACTGGCTCTAAACCAACATAATGGTTGCCTGACAGCTGCAGGAAATGATTTCCAAGAGATGGTAAACAGGGACTTCCCTGGGGTCCAGTGGTTAAGACTTCACCTTCCAACGCAGGGTTCGATCCCTGGTCGGGGAGCTAAGATCCCACATGACGTATGGCCAAAAAAACCAAAACATAAAACAGGAACAGCTTTGTAACAAATTCAATAAAGACGTTAAAGAAAATCAAAAAAATCTTTAAAATGAACAAAAAAAAAGAGATCTTAAACAGGGGAGACAAATATCAGGGGATTTTCTTGGAAATTAACTGAAATCCCACTAAAAACAGCTCATGTGCTGTGCTTGCCCTCGGCATCTGGGTAAATGCTCCCAGAAACTCCTCCCAATACTTGGTCTCCTTTTTCCTTCTTCCAAGCCACCCTGCAGCACAGGTTACCTTGCAGAAACGCAGGCTGAGTAGGGACGATGAGCTGGGAAGGCCTTGATCTGTTCATTTTAATGATGAGCTTTCCACAATGCTTCCCACAAGGAGTATGAAATCCACTCCTCCTGGGCTTGCCAAACCCTAGCAACCTCTCCAGGCTGCCACAGGCTCTGCTCTCAAGAGCCAGGAGCACGCCCTCCTGCCTGTTCACAGGGCAACCAGGAAGGTTACTCAGAGAATGAGCTGTTGTAATGGTTGCCCTGAGGGGTAGCATCCTTGGGCCAGCAGAGAATTTTGCAGCTTTTCTTTATGCATTTTTAATCAATCCTAAGCTACTTACAAATATGTGCAATTACTTTCGGCACTTCGCTTTGTAATAAGATTTAATGACTCCGCGCCAATCCTCTGGGTGAACGTTGATAATCTGACCCTATGATTTAAAATTTAGCTTCGGCAAAGGAGGAGGGTATAAACTCAGATGAAGTCTTTTTTAGTTTGGGGTTTGTTTGTTTTTTTAAGGAAATCAGAAGTTGAAATGATTTTAGCTTTCAAAATATCCCCGATATGGAAACAGAACATCTCATTTATTTGCCAAATAGTATCTGATTAAAATATAGGGGAAGAGCCCTGGAAACAGAAGCTCTCTTTCTTTAAAATGTTTTACAGATTATTTTAAAGGGAGAGGCCAGAGGTACCCAGAGGAATCATCCAGTCCATTTGCAAGCATTTAGATATGGAAAGTCCTCCAAGCGTCCTTGACGAAGAGAACTTCTCCCAACTCTCTGATCATCTGAGGACCACCTGTTTCTACCATCCTGTTATATGCCGACCAAGTTGTTCCATAACGAATTATAATAAATACAGCTAATACCTGCTGAGCGTGTGTTCTGTGCCAGCCACAGATGGCAGTGCAAACAACCAAGGTATTATTGTCACCCTCATCATAGATAAAGAAATGGAGACACGAATGAAGCCGAATCCGGACTCTGTACCCTGACACCAAATTAAATCTCAGAGACAGAGTTTTGGGCAAAGTAGGAAAGAATAGGGTTATTGCTTTGCCAGGCAAAGGGGGACACAGTGGGCTACTGCCCTCAAAACTGTGTGTCCCATCTTGGAGAGGGTAGTGAGAAGTTTTATAGTAATGGTTCAAAGAGGGCGTGATCAGCTCCTGGACATTCTTCTGAGGTAAGTGGGAGTCAACATCACCAAGCTTCTGGTTCCAACTGGTCTGGGGTCTCTGTGCTTGTGGGCAGCACACAGTTAACTTCTTCCACCTGGTGGGCGTCTCAGTACCTGCAAAACAGCTGGAAGATATTGTTGTGTGTATCCCTTGATGGGAAGCAGCACCCTGCCCCAAGGCTGCGCTGTTGTTTCTTGGCTTCTCCTCTCTTGTCTCTGTATCCCCTCCCTTCCCTGATTAGCATCTGTTTGAACCTGCCCAGTTGGACCTCAAGGAAGGTCATGGAGACTGAATGAAGCCTATTTTCTGTTTTCAAGAAATGGGGGACACAGAAAGGCTTTTGTGCCCAGGAGCTCCACTTGTGTTCGGTTTTACAAGTAAGATGAAGGAACATTCTTCAGGGAGCTGCGGTGCCCACGTTACCCGAAGAAGGCCAAGGGCACACAGCATCCTGCGGATGTTGCTACAAACACTTTGGCCTAACTTTCTACAGACAGCGGAGCTCCCCTGCCACAGGGCTTGTGCCAGCAGACCCTCTTCCTACTCTTCACACAAAGCACATGGGCGCAAAATTCACCCAAGACATTAGGCTCGCCCTGAGCCACTCCATCAAGTGGCTTCCCTATGTCCAGAACTCTAAGAGTCTGTGTGGCGCACCTGGGAGAGGAGGAACCACGCAGAAGCCCAGGGCCTCGAGGTCATCATCTAGTTGCTATGCAGCCAGGTAACCAATCTGGGGCTCATGTTCTTTAGAAACTAAGGGGAGTGAGATAGATCTCTTCAAAGGACCCTGTTAGCTCCACAATCTGTGAATTTATTTTACAATCATTTACTGAGAGTCAGCTACATGATGGGAATTAAAGATAAATAAGGTCTTCCTGTACCCAGAGAAGTCTAAGTTTCTGTGTGCAGTGGCAGCCCTGTGACCAAAGATTCAGGTCCAGGGCTCCTTCTCAGGGGTACCCTGAAAGAAGGCAGATTTCTTGATTTCGTGTTACACAGTAGAACATTCTATGGCCAGAGGTACCTTCCTTCTCTTCTCACCAAGTACTGTATTCCTACTCTGGGTCAAAAATAGGCGTTATTTCTCAGTGAAGGCCCAGATAAGCCATGGGATCCAAAGCAATGGAGACAAGTGAAATCTGACTGGGGTTTGTGAGCCGTTGGGCACGTGCAAGCCCCTGCCCTTGCTCTCTGGTCCCATCCATTGAGTCTCTGCATGTGATTTACAGCCTGCCTGTCACAACGGCTTGTATCAGGAAGGACTCATAAAACATTGTCAGACCTGCCTTTAGTTTCCAAACTGGAAATGCCAGGGCAAGCCTCCTGACTCCCAAGCAGCCCTGGCATCTCTGGGCATCCTGTGTAAAGAGCAACCCTGGAACTTGGGCAATTCAAGGTTTTTTAAATAATCAGGAACATTTTCTAATTTTTTTCCCCGCAAGGCACAACTTAATGTAATTGACAATTGTATTCTAAGCTGTTGAACTTCAAATTTGAGTAATTTCATTTTTCTCTATTTAGACATGGAACAATGGTATTTAGATCTAGAAAGTTTTTAAAATTTATCTTCTTGAAATATGGTTGATTGATTTACAGTGTTGTGTTAATGTCTGTTGTACAGCAAAGTGACTCAGCCATACGTATATGTACATTCTTTCTCACATTCTTTTGCATTATGGCTTATCACAGGATACTGAACATAATTCCCTGTGTTATACAGTAGGTCCTTGTTGTGTATCCATCCTCTATATAATAGTTGGCATCTGCCAATCCCGAACTCCCAATCCTTCCGTCCCCAACTCCCCTCCCCCTTGGCAGCCACAAGTCTGTTCTCTGTGTCCATGAGTCTGTTTCTGTTTCGTAGATAAGTTCACTTGTGTCATATTTTAGATTCCACGTATAAGCGATGTCATAGGGTGTTTGTCTTCCTCCGTCTGACTTACTTCACTCAGTGTGATAATGTCTAGGTCTAAAATGGTCTTAATAAAAAGGTGCATGTGTAAGGTTGGATTCTTCACATGCTAGCTGGAGAAGCAGTAAGTAATGTTGAGAGTCCATACGGCCAAGAGGAGAGACGAGAAGGTGAGAGAAAACACAGGAGGAGCCAGGGGCCACAGTCCGCACTGGCAGCGCAGACCCTCACGTGCCCAGGCTGCCTTCCGCGAGGAGGGGTGTGAAGGCAGGAACGTTTGTGGCATGTGGGTTCCCCAGTTGCAAGGCAGGTCTGAGTGTGGACAGGAAATGGACACTTCCGGAAGAAGGAAAGGGGTGTTTTAGTACATCATTCCCTTAATGGACTGAGCACCCCCAAAGGACATGGCAGAGAAGGTGGAGGGGGAAGCAGGGGCCCCATCAGACCCAGACAAAAATACGGGCCGTGGGAGATCAAAGTGGCCAGCTGAGATAGTGGATGTGTTGGCAGGAAGCTCATTTTCCATAATCAAAAATCCACCAGAGGGGCTTCCCTGGTGGTGCAGTGGTTGAGAGTCCGCCTGCCGATGCAGGGGATGCGGGTTCGTGCCCCAGTCCGGGAAGATCCCACGTGCCATGGAGCGGATGGGCCCGTGAGCCATGGCCGCTGGGCCTGCGTGTCCGGAGCCTGTGCTCCGCAACGGGAGAGGCCACAACAGTGAGAGGCCCGCATACAGAAAAAAAAAAAAAAAAAAAAAAAAATCCGCCAGAAAGCACAGCCTCTCCGACGATTCCCCCCACTCTGTGAGCAACTGTCCACCAAGTGCACGCTTGCCAGGCCCCGTAAGCGAGGGGTTGGGGTTTCAATTACTATGATCAAAAGGAAACCATCTACATAGGAAAATAACTCACACGGAGCACTCGCTCGGTACATTTGGACACTAAGTCCGTCCTCAATGGTAGTCACGAGGCAGAATGCTTCTGCGAAAGGCCTCTGTTGGGCTCTCGTGTGGGTGTCCTCGCTGGGAATTTCAGAAACACAAAGTCAAGAAAAGCGCTTCCTCCTTCCAAACGGTGAACACTTCAACCAATAACATAGACTCACTCAGGCATCTTGCAGGGTCTCTCCCACTTTAAAGATTTGACAATTTTTTCTCTTGCAGGAAAAAAAAAATTGGCTTTACAAGGGAATACGTGGAAAGAAACTAATAGTTATTAAGTTTTACCTGACTTTGAACCTCTAAAAGGCCTACAACCAACTTACCCAAGGTATTTCATCAGCCGGGCAGTGTTTGAGAATCTCTCAGTCCGTCTCTGACATCTAGCTGATTTGATGAAGCAAGGAAACTGAGGCATGTAAAGGAAAGTGTCCAAAGACACAAAGCTAGTAAATGGGAGAATCTGAATTCAAGCCTAGGCTTCTAAAGCAACACATAATTTTAAAATAAATTTTTAAAAATACTATTTATGAAAACATCCAAAAAATTAAACAGCTAGGAATAAATCTACCAAAATCTGTGCACGATCACTAGCGTGGAAGCTAAATATGTTACTAAGAAATTAAAGAATACAAATTAATGGAGAAACAGACCATGATCACAAGTGGGGAGCCCAATATTGTTATGACAGCTGTTCTCCCCAAGCTGGTCTATGGATTCAACATAATACCGATCAAAATCCCAACAGGTTTTTTTTTTTTTTTTTGGAAATTGAGAAGGTGATTCTACAATGCATGTGGGAGTGTGAAGGACCTAGAAATGTCAGGACAATATGGAAGAACAAAACGGGAGGACTTACACCACCAGATTTCAAGACTTAATTTCAAAAGTTCATTAACGGGGACATTTTGGTATTGGCTTAAAGAGAGACAAATAGACCAGAAGTAGAACAGTCCCACGCATATACACATAAAACTGTGATTTGTGTTGTTTTCACTCCCTTTTCTCAGAGGCAGCAGAGGACTGCCTAGCTGAAGTGCAGTTTCCATGTCTTAGCAAAACTCACCTCTCTCCCAACACGCCCAGCACAGGGCCCTAAACATAGTAGGTGCCTTATAAGTACTTGCGAAATTGCATACCTTGTTTTCTCTTCAGCTTCAACAGTGAATCTTGAACCTAGAAATACCCTCCTCTATGTGTGGCTCCTGAAAACAAATCCTGTGCAGAGCGGGCTACTTAACTCTTTTCATATATTAATCCTAAATTAATTCCACAGTCTTTCTTTAAAGCACCCAGTACATACCAAGAACTTTGCTAGATGTACGTGACTGCAGTTTCTCCTGGGTTTACACACTCTTTCAAATTCCTTGGGTTGCGATTCTCCCCTTGATCCTCGTGACAACCCTGTTGGATGGACATTCTTCTCCCATTCCTTATTTTGCAGATAAGGGAGTTGAGCCTCAGAAAGAAGATGCAATTCGTTCAATGTCACACTGGTGCTATGTCTCAGAGCAGGGTGAGGACCACTGAGCTGTGTTCATTATCCCCCTGAGACCACTGCCCACACCCCTGAAGTTCCACCAGGCATCTAAGGGGGCAGCCCTTTCCACGCCTTTTCCTACCCCATGAAAAGCCTGCCCACCTGTGGCCGACCACTCCGCATCACCACATCACTTCATTTATGCTTCTGACTGATCACAGCTAATTTTCACACCTGCGGATAAAACCTAGGGGGGGAAAAAAACAGCAGGGGAAATGTCCACACTCCAGCTTGGACAAGGCACTGTATGAGCAGATGTGGGTCAGTGTGCGTGCCTTGGACACCACCCCTGAAAAGTCTCAGGACTTAGGTTGAAGGTAAGAGCCGTGAGCTCTAGTGTTTCTCTTTCCACACCACCTCCAGTCCCAGGTAGGAATGCATCTTCCCAAGCACAGAGCTCCGTTGTTTCCAAGGTCATCCTTGTGCTAAGAAGGATGTGTAAGGAGAGACTGGGAATGTCCTCATTCTGTTCTCAGAGCTACTAACAACCAACCCAAATCCTCCACATAGGATGAAATTCCATAAACTGTAGCAAGGAATAGTTCTAAACATTTGATAGCTATCTATTTATACAGTCATCTCTCGGTATCCGCAGGGAACTGGATCCAGGACCAACTTGGGATGCCATAATCCACAGATGCTCAAGTTCCTCACATAAAATGGTATTATACTTGCACATAGCCTATGCACATCCTCCCATATACTTTATTTTATTTTTTTATTTTTTATTTATTTTTAACATCTTTATTGGAGTATAATTGCTTTACAATGGTGTGCTAGTTTCTGCTTTACAACAAAGTGAATCAGTTATAAATATACACATGTTCCCATATCTCTCCCCTCTTGTGTCTCCCTCCCTCCCACCCTCCCTATCCCACCCCTCCAGGCGGTCACAAAGCACCGAGCTGATCTCCCTGTGCTATGCGGCTGCTTCCCACTAGCTATCTATTTTACATTTGGTAGTGTATATATGTCCATGCCACTCTCTCACTTTGTCACAACTTACCCTTCCCCCTCCCCATATCCTCAAGTCCCTTCTCTAGTAGGTTTGTGTCTTTATTCCCGCCTTACCCCTAGGTTCTTCATGACTTTTTTTTTTCCTTAGATTCCATATATATGTGTTAGCATATGGTATTTGTTTTTCTCTTTCTGACTTACTTCTCTCTGTATGATAGACTCTAGGTCCATCCACCTCACTACAAATAACTCAATTTCGTATCTTTTTACGGCTGAGTAATATTCCATTGTATATATGTGCCACATCTTCTTTATCCATTCATGTCCCATATACTTTAAATGAACTCTAGATTACTTATAATACTTAATACAATGTAAATGCTGAGTAAATAGTTGTAAATACAATGTAAATGCCATGTAAATAGTCGCCAGGGAGCAACAAATTCAAGTTTTTGCTTTCTGGAACATTTTTTTCCATAATTTTCAATCTGATGTTGGTTGAATCTGTAGATGCTGCACCCATGGATACAGAGGGCCACCTGTCTACTTTACTGAAGATTTCAAAATGACTTGACAAAAATGAGGAGTGGTATTGACAAGTTAAATAATGAGCACAAGCTGCAAAGGAGAAAATATCTTATCTGTGATACCATGGAAACTCATTTAATAAAGTAGAGCAGTTTTCATATTTTGGTAAAATGGAGAAAAGCAAGATCATAGTCCTAGGAAATACTCTTTATTCAAAAAAATGTCTTACAGGGTCATCCTGCTTTTATACCCCTTCGGATGCATCACAGATGAACCACTTCATACTTATATCCCATCGGAAGCACCAAGAAGCTTGATCACCCCATTTATTTTTATCCCCAGCTCTTGCAATCTGCAAGGCAGAAATCCGCAGATGCTGTGAAATTGGAGGTTGTGCAGTTTTCAAACCTGACTCCATCATAAGCCTGTATTTTGAATTATCGAAAACTTGCCAACACACTTACCTTTCGAGAATAAATTTGTAAAATCTGGTACTTATTCTAAAGGAAATGTTTCCACAGTAAATTTAAACAAGAAGAAACTTGATGAAGGTGATCTCACCACGTCTTATTCTTGAATTAATCACCCCAGATTATGACAGCTTTGAGAATATTTGTACCAAAGAGGCGAACTCTGTATTCATTGCTCATAGGTTTTCATTATTTCTCCAGCACGTGCTTGTTCACTCCAGCTATTAAGGGACAGAAAAAGTCTTGAGAACAGTGAACAGGGCTTGTGAGACACAGCACGTCTCATCAGGATGGGTTGACACACAAGGATGCAGTCCACGTTAAGACAGATCTGATGGGTTGTGCACTGAACACAAGCTCTGTTCCTTGGTGCACAGGCTATTAGGAAAATTACGACCTGCTATTTTAGAGAATTCTTACTGAACTCACTAAATTTTCCTCTTTGGACAGCCCCAGATCTCATGGTGGAAGTTTTTTTGTTGTTGTTGTTGTTTTTAATGTTTCCTAAATCGGGTCATTAATTTTTTAAGACAATTTTAAAAAATTTTTATTTTATATTGGAGCATAGTTTGTTAACGATGTTGTGTTAGTTTGAGGTGTACAGCAAAGTGATTTGGTTACACGTATACATGTATCTATTCTTTTTCAAATTCTTTTCCCATTTAGGTTATTACAGAATATTGAGCAGAGTTCCCTGTGCTCTACAGTAGGTCCTAATTAGTTATCTATTTTAAATATAGTAGTTTGTCTATGTCAATCCCAAACTAAACAGTTTTTAAAATAGTGAGTACGCAGGCAAGAATTTCAGTATCACACACGGGGAGCTATTTCGTTCAGGGCTGTATCTGGGGAAAACTGTGAAACAGACAGAGATAAAATGACAGTGAGGCTTTATTAGGCCATCTCTTATGTACAGTGTGTGCGTTATTGCAGCATCAACCCCAGGAGTGTCCCAGGAAACCAAAAACGAACCTGCAGCTCCAAGCCTTTTCTAAAAAATCTGGCTCAGTCACTCCCGGCACTGTGGCTTCAAACATGCTGCCATCCGCACCTTCCCTTACTGCTTCCTTCTGTCCTGTCTCCTCCAACAGGAAATCCTAAACTCAGAGAGAGTATCCATTAATGTATGTAGTGGGTAGAATTGCATCACCCCCAAAGAGTTGATGTCCTAACCCCCTGGTACCTGTCAATGTGACCTTCCTTGGAAATAAGGTCTTTGCAGTTGTAATCAAGGCAAGACAAGGACATTCTGGTTTAGGGTGAGGCCAAAATCCAATGACTGGTGTCCTTCTAAGAAGAGGCAAATTTGGACACAGATGCAGAGGGAGGGTAATGTGAAGACACACAGAGAGAATGCCATGTGGTTGAGGTGATATGCCTACAAGCCAAGGAATGCCAGTTTGCCACCAGCCACAAGGTAGGAAGAGGCAAGGAAGGACGTTCTCCTAGAGCCTTCGGAGAGAGCATGATCCCGCTGGCACCTTGATTTTGGACTTCTGGCCTGAACAGTAAGAGAATAAATATCTGTTGTCTTAAAGAATCCAGTTTGTAGTAACTTGTTATGCCAGCCCTGGGAAACTAAATATATGGATCATCATATAGCTGCAAGTGGCATTTGCTCTGTAAAGATGATCAGTCCTTATTCCAAAATTCTTAATTTCTAATGGTAAATTTCCAGATGCCACTAGCCTCATCCTGCCCTCTCCCCAGATGACTACTCACATGGGCTTGGGCGAATTCCTTCACCTCTCTGAGCCTTGGTTTCCTCCTCGGTATATTGGAAATAATATTCCTCACCCCACAAATCGATTGGCAACATTCAGTGAGAAGATGTAAGAAAGTTCTAAATATAGTAGCATGTCTCTCCTCCTAATCACTGGAATCTTTTATAAAAGTTTGGTTTGGTATTTTAAACATTTGCCAATGATCCTAAAATCTGCTGTGTTTTTTTTTTTTTAATTTGGTAGCTGTGATGGTTAATTTTATGTCAGTTTGACTGGATTGTTGTGTGTCCAGATGTTTGCTCAGACATTATTCTCAGTGTGTCTGTGAGTGTTTTTGGATGAGGGCAGCATTTGAATCAGTAGGCAGAGTAAAGCAGATTGCCCTCCCCAATGTGGGTGGGCCTCATCAAATCTGTTGGAAGTCTGAATAGACCAAAGGCTGACATTCTCCTGAGTAAGAGAATTCTCCTGTCTTACAGTTTCCAGACTCTTCCTGGTTCTAGAACAGCTTCCAGCCTTCAGACTCAAACTGGGACATTGGCTCTGCAGATTTTGGACTTGCCAGCCTCCATAGTTACATGAGCCAATTCCTTATAATACATCTCTCTATGATAGATAGAAAGAGAGAGAGATACATAGATAGATAGATAGATAGGTAGATAGATAGATAGATACATAGATACATAGGTAGACAGATAGATAGATAGACACATACATACATACATAGGTAGTTAGATAGACACATACATACATAGAGAGATAGAGAGGTATATCTCCTGTTGGTCTGTTTCTCTGGAGAACCCTGACTGGTGCAGTACTGACCATGGGGCTAACCCCTAAAATCTGAGTGCACATTTGTACTTTCTGCTAATATCACTTATGGAGCACCTACTATGTCGCAGGCACCCGGAACACAAGTGTGAACAAGCCAAGGCCCCGCCTTCATGATGCTCTTACCTCCTTCTATGTCTGGAGTCCCTCTAAGGCACCGAGCACTGACGGCGATAATAGCGTGTTAAAATTGGATGAAACTCAAAAGTGTAGGTGCCATCACCCCACTATTCTAAAGTGAGGGGCTAGTACCTAACCTATGGAACATTGAAAAGGAGGCTGCAAAACGCACTTTGCACTCTTAACCCAAAGGCCTCTCCAAAGAACTTCTTTGGGGAGAGGTTTTGTGGTCCTGTGGTGTTTTTTCTACCTCACCCCCCAGGAGGAAGCGGTGGGGCACTGTGCCATCCTACCATTCAGCGTCCAGTGCAGGGTCCCAAGGGGACCTCTCAGAGATCTTATCAGGTGTCCCTTGGAACTGAGGGATCCAGAAGGGCCAGCATCTGGGAACTAGGAAGTGAGGGGTGAAAGACTTGGTGGCTAAACAAACAACAGTGGCCGAAGTAGGCGTCAAGTACATCTCCATCAAAGGGGATGCAGGTGTGCCTCCTCTCAGGTCTCCTTTTGGGTGACTCCCCCCAGATTAATGGATGTCGGAGCAGGTGTCTATGTGGGAGGTGATTGCAGGGAGTTAGCCAGGGAAGGGAAGGCAGCCAATGAGCAGGGCGCACTGAACAGCTTACTATTGTAAGCACCTGGGGCTCACACCTGCTGGGGACCCTCAGAGAGACTGCCCACCTGAGGAATGAGGAAGCTGGGACATTTATCGTCTGGCTCCCATGGGACAGTCCCAGCTATTACCAAGATGATGAGGGTCCAGGCGTAGAATCCGGGCACTGAGCATCAGTTGCAGCATCTTTTAAAGTGACCCACCCAAAAGGGCCTCTGGCCCAGGGTGAGACAAACCCAGCAGAAAGAGGGTAGAGGGACCCCATGGGATGAAGAAGCTGAGGGGAGGTTCCTGTGTGACAAGGAGTGCCCACATCGTAGGAGCCATATGTAGATGTTCCCAGTGGAAAGTCCGAAGAATCCTTCAAGGGAAGGTGTCAACAGTGACCGTACGTGAAACCCAGGGAGCACCCAAACCATATCTCAACCACAGCGGTCATTGACCACCACCACCCCTGCCCTCCCCTCACCCCTACTCTCTCAGCCCTAACCCTGGAGGGCCCACTGACGTAAAACGGAGAAGGCGACAGAAGACCAGAGTGGAAATAGGAAAGATTGTCTGAACCCCTCATCCCCCCAGGGCTTCCCATCTTAAGGCAGGTTGGGGCGGGAGAACCTTCAACTCTGAATGCCATTTGGAGTTTTGGCCACCAAAATATATTGGACGTTTTAACTAGAGGAGCAAGATCATTTGGGGGTCTAAAATTGTCTAGAACTCCTTTTTACCACCCAACAGAGATTTAAGGAGTTACTGAGCTGCTCAAGATTTCATCCAAGAGCAGGGCTGGGGGAATGAGACATCAGACAGGGGAAGCAAAGAATAAAGTCTCTTATGGAGTTTACACATGGGTGCAGGTCAGAGAAGATAGAAACTCTGGCTTCCCAAACCCAAGCAGGCACCGAATAAAAGCCAAGTAACCACGATTCTAGAATTACAATGAATAAAAAGAAATGGAGAAATAAAGAAATCTATTCCACCTAACATTCTTGTAGTCTTAAAAATAATAGGTATCCCATTTATCTAACTACAAATGAAGTATTTTCCTCTAATAAACTTTGTCTTCTGTCACATTCCTCTCTTCAACGTATTACCCAGAATTTAAATATTCGGCTTTTCACTTCATTTGGTACTCTGCCATTCCTTTTCCACTGAATGAAATTCATCTCTTTGCAGAAGGTTCTTTAGTTAATTCATGGCACATGATCAATAAGATAGAATGGTGATTCCTTGCAAATGGCTCAGGGCTGTGTTTCTCCTGACTCTGGGACAGCAGTGTCACAAGTTGGGAAAGGTTGGTGTGTCACTTGGACCAGGTGGTCCACGGTTCACACAATAAGTTTTTGCACACGTGGTCATGACACCAGATACCATGGAAGCTCTAGGTCTCCTGCCCTGGCGAAGGATTCTGTCGTCTGCACCTGGTTCTCAACTTCTCTAATGGTTTGTCCCCTCTTGCTCGTCCCCAAAATGTTCCCTCCTCCTCCTTCTACCCTCAAGAGTTGGTTCTCCCCCTTCATTTGTCAGCAGCCACCTCTTTCCTCCCCCTGCCTGCTCTCACTGGGTTTTAACCAAATCATCAACCTCAACCTCTGTCCTGAGCTTCAGTTTCATTCATTAACCTAATCCAGGGTTTTTCAACCATGGCTGCACAGAAGAACACCCCATGCTGCTTTCCGAAAGTACCAATGCCTGGGTTCCTCTACCACGTACCTGGATCTGAGTGTCTGAGAGACAGCCTGGGGATTTACACCTTCTGATGGCTCTCCAGGACGGCAGCACACCGGCGACCCACGCTGCTCCTTTCTCATGCTGGGTTAGCGTATTTCCCCATGCATGACACTGCTGTCACCACAGGTCAGTAATAGCATCCTGAGGATAGAGACCTCACTACCCCATGGCCCCAAGTGGATGAGGATCATTCCAAAGAGACTCAGTGGACAGAGAAATGGCTGAGAATCCACTACTGCAGGGTCTGGGTGAGACGTAAGCCAAAGAGCATGGTGCCCTTGGGAAGTGCCGCTGACCCGTCACCATTGAAAGGGAAGACAGTACCTCGCTACCCCACGTGGAAGGCACTTGCACGCTCTGTGAGCCTAGGTCCTTGTTAATTACCTGTAATTACCTGTATCTGTTTTCTTTGGAGCCACTCTTTTTTTCTCTCATGTAGCAGTGGAAGATTCTTTTTTCTTCCCCTTCCTTTTTTTAATTTTTATTTTTAAATAAAATCATTTGGCCTCTGTTCTATGGAATTTCCATGAGACAAATAGCTCCTTGGCCCAAGGAGCTACAGTTTCTCAAGAGAAGAAGACATGGGTAGTGTTATAATAGGTAAATGTCCCAGTAGAGAATTAGCTGTTAGCTCCAGCCTCCGGGAACAGGAGAAAACTTCATGGAGGTGGTGACTTTTGTTACACACCTTAAAGTAGGAGTTTGACAACTGGAGAAAATAAAGTGGAAAGGAAGGAGTTAGAGAAAATACCTGGAGAATGGGGAAATGTACCGGCAGTAAAGCGAAAATCAGAAAACAAAGGTGAAAATAATGCCCGGAGAGAGGGCTGCCTGCGGTGAACACAGCATCTGGAATTTCACAACCAGGTGTGTGAGGCTCAGGAAATCAAATGCAGAAGGTGCAAGACAAAGCCCCAGCAGATGGAGAAACAATACAGATAGAAATCTGGTTCCAACAAAGCACCCTCGCATGTAACAGCTGCGGTGACAAACATAGACCCTGATTTTCCATATGTGTTTCTCCAGAAATTGTGTTGGGAAAAGCAAGTCATCGTATCCTCAAAATATTTGGCTTTGTCACAGGTTGAAAATTTGTTCACAGCTCCTTACTTGTCCTCTGTTTTTACGGGGTCAAAAACGCTATAGGGACTTCCCTGGCAGTCCAGCAGTTAAGATTCCACACTTCCACTGCCAGGGTGTGGGTTGGATCTCTGGTCGGGGAACTAAGATCCCACATGCGGTGCAGTGTGGCCAAAAAGTAAAAATAATAATAAATAAATAAATGCTATAAAGCCCTAACTTGAGTCATCCACCAAAAGGAATATGGTAATGAAGTTTAACTCACACAGAAAAATAAAATTTCTTTTTATAAAAGCAATTTCTGCCTATATAGTCAGGCAATTGTGCAATCCTAATTGTGCAAACTCTAGCTCCTGTTTTGCTTTCAAAGGCTTATGGGTGGAGGGGCAGGTGGCAGGAGAGGGAGGGGGCAGGGGTGCAGGGAGAGCAAGTCTCAGGAGCAAAAGGAATGAGATGCATCCCTTAGCACAAAGTATTAATCATTCTTTGCCCCTGTAACAAAACAAATGACTGCTTTTAACCACATGTGTCTAAAAGACAAATACCAGCATTTATAGAATTGGAGAAATTCCAAGGATGCAAGACTGTGGCCAATTATTCTGCAGCCCAGAATAAGTGACAATGACCAGCTGACGGAATCAGCCTCTTGAAAAGGGCCTTTATAATTGAGCCCCGGACAGACCCCTAACTAGGGCAGAGCCCCTGGGTGCCTCTCCAACATGGCGCATTTTAATTGCTTAGGCTGGCATTTATTTGATGTCTTTGGTCTGGCTCAGCGTCCTTTTATAACCATTCTATCTGGCCACCAATCAGGTACAAAGAAAAACTTAGCCACTGCATCCTTTCTCCTAAAGGCAGTGGTAGTATTTTATAGAGAGGTGATGTTTAAAGTTTAATGAAGGTAGATCTAGGATGGAAGACGGACAGATGAGGGGTGAGCAGAAAGAGAACTTGTTCTGGAATAAACAGGTAGAGTGGCAGAAGGAGACGTTCAGGGAAACAGCGAGAGGACAGGGATGGACCTGCCTGTGGATGGATGGGTGATGCCTGTGATGCCAATGGTCAGAGCGCAGCAGTCAGAGCAACAAGATGGCTTCAAGTGCCCAGCAGGCAGGGTGCGAGCCTGCAGCGGGGGAGAACCTGGCATGAAGTCAGCTCACTGCTCCTACGTGTTGCAATAACTCACTGCGTCCTAAAGCGGCTTTGCTCTGGCAGAGGCAGCGCAACACTCGGCTCAGTGCTGTTTGCCATCCTCCAGCTCCACCTGGGAGCCACACAGCTCCTCTCCCACCTGCTGGCAGCTTCCTGAAATGCAGGGCACACCTGGCCATCAGCAGGGCTTCCTGGATGCGCAGATTCCAGTTGACCTCCCCTCATTTGGAAACCAAAACGTGGCACAGAAAAGGCTCCAAGTCAGGCTAAACAAGTCCCATCACAAATGTCTCTCTGAAATGTATGTACATCTCTGTGGGACATTCTGGGTTGTGTGCAAGAACAGAAGGTTATAGAGTGGATGGTCACTATTTCATGACGTCAACTCAGCAGGAATTTTGAATGAAACCTGCCATGCAGTTCCAGAGATAACTTCACTTTCTCATTAGAAACAACAGAAAGAGTCCTACTGCTGTTTTGGGGGGTGCGGTGTTTTGATATCCAAAAAGCTTACTGTTGTCAGACACCGAGAGGGTGTTCTTTTCACTTGAAGGATTTTAGCCAAAGAATAGCCCTCTGACCACAACTCTGGCCCTTCAGGTTAGTCACTGTGCCTTCTAGAAACTAGCGGCAGGATGGCAGGTATGAAAAGGAGAGAAGGGAACCTCGCCTGCACCTTTGCAGACACATTCGTGGACTCCCAGACCAGATAAATGAGGTTTTAAGTATCTTCCTGCCCAACATGAACTTGACCCATCTCATTTCCTCTGTCCTGACCAGTAAGTTGATAGAGTTAACTGTTTTGAGGAAAGGGAGTGCAACTGGGGGCTCCAAACAGGGGGGATTGGGAAGGATTGATTGGTTTGAATCAATCAGTCAACACCTTAAATCCAGAGTATTCAAAGAGGCAAATAAAATTTGACAAAAGGAAATCGAATGAGAATAGAGACCTTCACTGGTACATTCTAACATAAGAAGAAAATTAAATTGCCTACACTGGCCAGGAAAGGGGTAGTTGGTTAAAAGAGGGGGCATCTTCATGAAATAGTCAAAGGGGCTCATCATAAATCAGTAACTGCCAGCCCTCCTCAAAGAGGCAGGAACATTTTGGTGTCATCAGGGAAGCAGTATTCTCAGAGAGGCAGAGTGTGGAAAGACCCAGCGTCCACATGAGGGTCCGTGGCACGGTGTACACAGCGCTTCTCAAAGTGCGGTCCCCGGACCACCAGCAGCCTCACTTGGGAACCTAAGAAGGCGATTGTTGGCCCCCGCCCCAGACCCACTGAATGAGAAATTCTGGATGGGGCCCAGCCACCTGTGTTTTTAACAAGCCCTCCAGGTGACTTTGAGGCACCTCTCAAGTCTGAGGACCACTGAGCTCCTAGCAACTGCTAGTTTGGAGAAAAACAGCTACTGGGTTGATTGCCTGTTCCCACTGGACAGTGCCAACACCTGCCTCAGAGAGACCAGAGAAAAGGTGTGGCAAAAATGGCCTTTTTGTTCTTTGAGCTGCAAGTCTTTGTCCAGGAGAATCCCTAACTAGCTGCTTCGTCCCCGCTGTAGAAATGCCTTCCTTGTTCCCTAGAAACCGAGGCTGGGATGGCCACGTGCTCGGCAGGAGAGGCCAAGGAGCAGGAAGGAGTTCTGTCTGCGGCCCCTGCAGGCCAGCTCCTGGAGTGCTCCTGTTTCCCTCTGTTGTCTCCCACCTGTCCTTGGGAAAGGGGCTCCCTCTGGGGGGAAGCCTTCCCCGGAAGCCCGGAGCCCCTCGATGGTCGGGGCACCTTCACTGAACCCCACTGGGTGGCTGTCTGAGGGCTGGTGCCCCATCAGCCCTGCTGAGCTGGTGTGCAGGGCGCAGGGGTCAGGTAGAAAAGGAGAGAGCAGCTGGGGGCGCTCACTTGCTTCCCGTAGAGTCTCCTGGGGAAGAGAGGAGACGGGATGGAGAGGAGGCATGGATAGGGTAGCATGGTACCTGAGGGGGCTGGACCAGAACTCAAGGAGCTGTGCCCACGAGACACTTGCTCCGGGACACCGGGTGCAGGAGCCACCCTCGAGGGCCAGGACCAGAGCAAGTGCCCACGTGGCTGAGCCAGTGAGAGGCCCAGCCAGAGGCCCAGCCAGAGGCAGCCCCACGCCCCCAGGCAATGGAGTGCGGAAGGGGGCTGGGATGGGAGCCCTAGGCAGACTTTCCTTCCCCCAACGTACCCCTGGGGCTTCCTAGGAAAGTTCCGGAGGCTCAAGGGAAGACTAAGGGTTCCAGGAGTCACCTTGGAGATGTGCTGCTCAGACCTCCCTGCTGGGAGAAACTTCCACAAGGAGCCCGGGAGCGGCTGGCCTCCAGCTGCTGCATCTTCAGCACCACGGCAGCCATCACCTGTCACCAATCTCTCCCGGTCTGCTCCGGCAATACTGAGCTTTGCAGGAGTATCAGGGCTGGGCCTTGCTGCCCGATGACACAGGACTCCTCCATACGCTGTCTCTGCTCTGGGGTCCCCGCAGCCCTATGGAGACTTCCTCAGAGGGACATGGGAACCTGAGGCTCTTTCTTGCCCAGCCTCCTTGGCCCCGCCCTACCTTCACAGCTGTCGCTCAGCATCACATGCTCTGAAGCTCTCCCCCTCCTCTGTTCCTCCTGGGCTTCCCAATAAATCTCTGAGCTTCCTATTCCACCTTGGTGGCTGCTTCCCAGGAGCCATGGAGGGACACATCCTGCTAGGGAGAAGGGCTGAGAGCCAGCACACATCCAACAGCGAGATCCTGGTACCCACGCACAGGCTGAGGGGCTGGGGCCCATGGCCACACCCTTCACACCGCGTATAAATATAATGGCATCGCTCAGGACTTATGCACCAGCCACCTCCCAACTCTTCACGTGCCTTCACTCGTTTAATTCTTGCCACGATCCAATGAAGGAGGCTACTGATTTTACCTCCACTTTATGCGTGAGAAAACTGACATACAAAGAAGTGAACCAATTTGCCCAGTGTCACAAAGCTACTAAACGCTGGAAGAAGGACTCCAAGCCCCGCCCAGCCTCTCACTGGTCCACATGCATCCACCTGAGGGCAAGAATTATCTATCATCCATCTATTTACCCACAGTGCCCAGCACATCACTGGTAGCCAGTAAACAGTTAATGGATAAATACACGGAAATGTATGTATCATGAATTCTTTGATTCCCAACCAATGGGCAGTTGCAACTTCATTGTGAGATGTCCTTGGGTCCATACTGGCCCATAAATGGAAAAAATATTTCTTCGCAGGTTTCTGTGTAATGTTTTTTAAATGTATGTAGAAGCCGTTGTGATGAATTAAATAAAATTTATTGTAAGAGGTTGTTGAGTTCATAGTTATTTTCTGGGTGCTGTTTCTGTTTCTTCCACCTCAGACACTAGAAGTACAAGAACCGCTGGGTGAGTTCCCACGACATTTGGCCACATTAAAAAAGGAGTCGTAATACTGGATCATGAATCAGAATAAGGAGACAGAGAAAGAGAGAAGAAAAGCTGGAGAGGAAGATGGGATTTGAAGGAGGAGGGGGAGGAGGCGGGAAAGAGGGTACAGAGAACCAGCCTTTGGGGCAAAAACCAGCCTGAGGATTTTGCTCCTTCCTTTGTACATAGTATCCCATGTCCTTCTTCCCAACAGGGTTCACGTATGAAACGTTAATTTGATTTCTCTAAGGACCACCATCCTGATTGGCCAAAGCAGGATTTGAACTTGAATTGTACTAGAAATGTTTGAGAGTCACATTCCATGTTTAAAAATCATCAGACTTTACTCAAGTCGTTTTGGCCCATAATTAATGAATCAGCAAGAATGATGGGAGCTCAGTCAAGCCTTCACAGAAAAACCAGGCAAGTAGAAATGCAATCTGCTTCCTGCATTACCAGTAATAAACAGTCTTTTATGTCATCATGTAAGATCTAAAAATAGTTCATTTTCAATTTTGAGCCCTTGAACATAATGAAAGGACGCTGTGCATAAAAGTCAGTTATTCATTTATTCTCTACATTAAAGGCTTCAACAGTAAGAGCTCAATTAACAGAAAAGACCAGTGGGAAATTATACACAATACTTTTTGTTTATTACAGAGAGACTTTTCATTCCTATCTCACTGATGGGAAATTTTGTACCGACTTACATAACTCACACAAGGCATTATTGCCTCTGAATTCAGGGCTCTTACAAGTGACTGTGCAGAAAGAAACCAAATGGAAAAATGTGATTTTTAGAAAGTTAGTGCCATGTGTCATTACAAATTGTGAGCAGCATTTCCCAGACCACGGGTCAAGCTTATAGCCTTGGACGACCAGGCAATGCTATAGCTGTGGCTTCCAGGAAACACCAGGATCATGACTTAGGAATTCTGGATTCTAGTCCTGATTTAGGAGAGGGATCAACTCTCCAGAGACTCTTTTATGAATTCTGGGCATGTCATGCAAATTACCTCTAATTTTCTTCCCACTGTGCCATTGTGCAGATAAGGAAACAGGATGAGTGAATTGCGGGCTGGGTTCTCCTGCCAACTCACTATGACAACCTCCAGCCCCGAATTCCTCTTCTGCCAAATGAGATGGGTGATAAGCTCATACTTAAGATGTGCCTGCTACTTAGGTCTCTGCTACAGCATGACTAATTTTCAGGGTGGCTAGGGACAGCCCCAGGATGCCAGGTAGCTAAGGAGAAAAAGCAGGGATCACGCATGCTCTTCAACGTTCAAGAATGAAGTTTCCTGTTCTTCCCAAGCCTCCGTGTCCGTGATATGTGACCATCTGTGACTTTGCTGCCGCCTGTGTTTAGATGCCAGTGAGGAAGCTGGCATGTCAGAGCAAGTCACTTGGCTGGGGCATGAGCCTGCTGACCACCCAGCATCTCCATTTGCAAAAACCCTGGTGGTTCTCTGCTCCCTGTCATAGTAGCAAGGCACATATGAACTGATTGAACTCTTGGTCTTCCTGGAGAAATCAATGGCCACCAAAGCCAGCCACTGGCTACTGCTGGCGATGGAGCTGAAGAGTAAGTGAGGCTGCCTCAGGAAGCTGTAGCTCTTTCTCAGCGTACAGGCACAGTACATCCTGGAGACTGGGATCACAATTCAGCAGTGCCCGGGTCTCTGGCGAGCCCACCGTATGCTGGGCTGAAATGCTGTGTTATCACTGCATTTGAGAATTGGGGTATGTATTAAATTCTCAAGGTGCATCTTTTAAGAATATCAAAGGTCTTTCCCAGCAATTCCCCCATCTTTACTGTGCCTAAAATTGCCAGAAATGAGAATGTGATTTTTCAAAATATCACCTGTGGATGTGATATGACTAACGTGTTAACACATAACGTGGATAGTAGGCTAATCGAGGCCATTGACACAATCATATAATGTTTCCACTTGGCCTTTTTAGTATCAAGAATGTCTAACCAGGCCTCCTCGTGTTCTGGCATTGCTAGGACACAGTCGTAAGTTTCATGTTACACACGCATGGGGAATGGTCACAGAAAAGGTGAAAAGCCAAAGGGGAGGAGATAAATCTGACACCTCCTTTGGTTCCAGAACACAGGGACTTTTAGTGACCATGGGATCTCGAGTCACTGGCAGAGCTGCTGAGCAGATTCAGTCTCGCAACTACCCCCAGGTGACTGTTTCCCAGACCTCTCACCTTCCAGGCAACAGTCTCTAGTAAGAGTTACATATTGGGACGTCCAGAGAAAAGCACATTATTTCCATGATTTCCAACACAAACACCACAGGGATGAGAAAATGATTAATCGGAATGTGAAAAATAAATATAACAACTTTTACGCATTATCATTTTTACCCAATATATGTACGTACATAAATACATACATACATATCATACAGATATATCTATTATGTACCTGTAACTATAGTAATATATCTTATATATGCTATTATATATATTTATATACATACATATAAAATGTATTACTATAGTTACATGTGTGTAATTAGATTTTTAATTAGGTAAAAATGATAATACATAAAAGTAATGATAATACATAAAATGATAATACATAAAAGTAATGATAATACATAAAAGTATTTTATGATCATACATAAAAGATATGATAATGATAAAAGTATTTTATGATAATACATAGAAGTATGTAAAATATATTTTACATAATAGTAAAATATATTACAATAGTTACATGTATATTCTTAATAGATAAATATATACATAAATAAGTGTTACATGTATATTCTTAATAGATAAATATATACATAAATAAGTGTGTATTGGAGCACATGCTCCGAAATTTTTTCCAAATGGTAGTGTATAATCCAAAATGCTCTAGATCATCTCCCTCATCTGGACAGTGTACTTGCTTCAATTAATTTTAAGATTGTGTTTCCAATATTTCCCCATATTCTGTTTGCAATCAAATAAAAAACAAGATATTCTTCATTTAAATGTATGTTAAGCCCGGCCTCTCTAAACATGTATCTATGAAAATACTTACTGAACAAAATATCAGAATTTCCATTCATCCCTATTCAAATTTATTTTCTACCCACTAGTTTTGCCTGACAGGGTTATTACATGTGTTCATTCTTAACTATGTTAAAAAAGGAAAAAGTGTATGAAAAACATCTGGACAGGAGTATGCAAAATGGCAACAAAAGTTTTTCCCAGGCAGTGGGTTTTTGGTGACTTATTCTGCTTCTTTACACTTTTGCTACTTTTGCGATATTCTACAATAAGTATGCATTTCTATGAAAACAAAAAAATAAACATGTGTAAAGCAAATATTTCAATTTTATCACCCATTCTCTTCACAGCCCAACTAGACCCAATGCCGCTGGTAAATGTTCTAAGTTCAGATGCCCTAAAGCACAAGGCAGGATTTGATCTTGAACTTTTACTTGGTTTGAATGATGTATTTCCATTAAAATTTCACAATTTCAAATAACAGTAGCATTTGACACAAATATATATCAAACAAATATGAATATATAATATATATATATGTATAAAACAACATTGAACCAAAATGGACATGCGGTCAGAGAAAGGAGGAAGCAGAGCCTGGCTGTCATGCCCCGTGCTGCACTGGGCTAACCTCTCAGGGCAGGAGTCTAGCCTGCTTGACCTGGTTTGTCCGGATCAATTTCCATTTAGCTCCTGGGGTGATACTCCTTTTTCAATGTATTTGCAAAGCACCTGTTAGCCACTTCTTCTATAAGTTCTTGATTTCCTGATTAATGGCTAATCAGCTTCAAAAAGAATGTTTAGCTCAACAGAGACCTTTGATCTGTTATCTGCTCACAGCAGCCTGATCAAAGCTGTTGTGCTTCTCTCAAGGATAGCAAAATTTCATCCTCATAAACATTTTACACCAACTTTGAGTGGAACAATATAGTTAACCAGTTACAATTTTTAAAATTTTTTAAATAAGTGACTCAAGGTGTGATTGGTCAGATCAGGGCAACAGAGGGCAGGGCCAGTTCTTCCATCCCCTCATCCCCTGTGAGACAGCCAGCCAGCCACCCACATCCCCACTGCTCCCTGGACGGGCCAAGGGGATCCGAGTGTGGCTACATCAGCCCAAATCAGCAGGACAACCAGGGTGGCCTCACCCTGAGCAGGAATGTCACCTCCTCAGAGCTGAGGGCAAGCACAAGGCATCCTACCAAAACTTTAGGCAGGTGAGCACTCTTAAGCAGAAAGTGGACTGTGAATGTTTCTAATTCTGAGAATTGGAATGTGCGAGATAAACCCAGAGGCGTTAGGATCTGTCTCCTGATGCAATAAGTGCTGAATGAGGTGAGTGAATGTTAATGAAGCCTGAGGAGACGGAGTCAAGGGGCACAGGCAAAATACCATAAATACGTGGACGATAAACCAGAAAGGTTTCCCCAGCAGCGCTTTGACAGATGATGGCAGCAAAAGTATCAAGAAGAAAAAAAAAAAAAAAGCTCCTGGGAAGAAAATAAGATCACGTGCTGGGTTCAAATTGGTGTGAAAAATACGTTATTGTGTTTCTGAAGATGAAAACACTCACAGCGTGGATTATAAATATGCAGCTATAATCAGTGATCTTCACAAAGTGTGCTATTATCTAGATTATTACACGAGAAGCTTAGATGCAACCATTATGAAATGATTTTACAGAAGGGACATAACAGGACTGGAGCTTAATTAGACAGGATGCGGGAAACCTGATGGTGGAGAAGCCAGCAAGCGGATCTGGGGAAGGGGTTTGGATTCAGAGTGAGGCTTCATTTTTGGTCCTCTGTTGACCATAAAAGTGTGTAATAAAGACCATATTGTCAAAATCACAAACAATGCACAAATATCACTTTATACAATTCTATAGGTATTTTCTGTACATTGCTGAAAAATTGTGTGCAAATAACTCTTTTTGGCCAATCAAATTATGCTTTAAGTGTGCCAGGCGAGACAATGCATATATAAATGTTTTGAAATGTTTTAAAGCACAAAAAGATCAGTGATTAGTAACAGCAGGGTCTGCACAGCTGATCTGAGACCAGTTTTGATTTGATTTTTAAAACTCGATATAGAAAAGCAAAATGAGAGTAAAATAAGCAATGATTATCTCTTTTGTAAATGCAGGATCCTCATGTCAGAAGATGCCTTTTCCCTTGTGTTTTGTTTTGTGTGCTCATGCTTTAAAAGATGAAGCTGGCTGCTAGCATCCAGGATGTGGTGGCCTGGAAACCAGTTTACTGCAGCAGCCCAGACCTGACTTAGGATGTGAGGCTATGGGAGCCGAAAGAAAATGCATAGATGCAGGAGGCATGTTAAAGAAATAGTGAAGGGCTTCCCTGGTGACGCAGTGGTTGAGAGCCCGCCTGCTGATGCAGGGGACACGGGTTCGTGCCCCGGTCCGGGAAGATCCCACATGCCGTGGAGCGGCTGGGCCCGTGAGCCATGGCCGCTGAGCCTGCGTGTCCGGAGCCTGTGCTCCACAACGGGAGAGGCCACAACAGTGAGAGGCCCGCGTACCGCAAAAAAAAAAAAAAAAAAAAAAAAAAAAAGAAATAGTGAAAACAGTCATACAATCTGGTGGCTGATTATATAGAGCAGATAAAGACCTCTGGCACCAGAAACCAACCTGAGTGAGCCTGGGTAACTAGAAGATGCTGCTGGGTGGGGATGGGGGAAGCCAGGCTGGGGTATATGGATAGTGGGACAGGGGACCACAACTGATTCATCCTTGGAAGGGACCAGGTGCTGGAATTACTGAAACCAGCACCCTCACTTGAGGGTTTACACTTTGAGTGTGTGCAGGTTTATCAAGTGTAAGTAAAATTGAGGGCCTAAGGATCCCCACAGCTTCTGATGAAACTGAGTTCCTAGATCCAGAAGGATAGGCAGCAGAGCTGGGATGTCCCCACCTGAATCCACCAACCTGAATCTCAAGTATGTGCAAGACAGGGCAACCAGGGTCCGCAGGAACCAGCTGCCCTCAGGGAGCCGAGCACACCCACCACCCCAGGGCACTCCACCTAGATTAAGCAGCAGGCCAGGGTCTGGCCAAAGCCCACTCAACAATCAAACACCCTCTCTGACTTCCCTATTTCACTGCTACAAACGACTACAGAGATAAAACATTTTCAGAAAATTTACTCATTGAAGAAAATTAGCACCTCATTATTGAAAGTTCAAGGCAGAGGTTATTGTTTTAGTAGATACTGAAATGCACACAGTGATGGGAACTCTATCAGAGTTAAGCATTACAGAAAAATGTACACCCCTAAGAACTAATAGAAAAATGATGTCTGCATTTGTTTAAAAAAGTTGTTGTTTTTTTTTTTTTTAATCCAGATGGGAACATTTTAAGGTATGAGAAGAGAAAGTGTATTCTGTTGATACAAGAGATAGACTCTTCCCTGCCACCAAGAATGTGCTGAGCTTTCAAAAGAATCACTGTTGGACCTGAAAGTGTGTCTAAGAAAAATCACACATTCACATGACCGCTCTCAACGTGGATAACTTACAACTGCTTTTCAAGCCCCTTTGTACTTTCTTGCCTAAAATTCTTCTAAAAACATGATTATAGGAGAGCTCGGAGGCCAGGTAAGGAGCCAACAATGTGGCTGATTCCAGTGCCACCTCTTCCTTAGTCATAAGTCACACATGTGCAGCTGTCACGGTAACATTAGTCATATATTTTTCAGTGTTGGAATGACACACACCAGGAACCCTAGATCACTTACATGTTAATTGCAATTACATAGCAACACTTAGTGTGCAGCCAAAATATTCACAGGATAATTGGCCTGTGATGACACGATAATTCTTCCTATTCTTCCAAAACAGAATGTAGATGCCCCATCGTATTACTTTGCAATCTCCTAGGCAAAAATTTGCAGGAGGCCCAAGCCAAGCATGTACCTCTCCACACATAGCTTCTCTCCAAACATCTTTCATAATGTCAAAGGAAGTGTGGGGGGATGCCAAGGATTTGATCAGGGTTTCTCAACCTCAGCACCGCTGACGTCTGGAGCCAGATGACGTTTTGCTGTGTGTGGGGGAGGAGGGTTTTTCCTGTATATTGTAGGATATTTAGCAGCACCCCTGGCCTCTCCTCGCTAGACCACAGCACCCATCCCCGCCAGATGTGACAACCAAAAATATCTCCAGACATTACTAAATGTGCCCTAAGGGGGAAAAATTGCCCTCCATTGGGAGCCACTGGATTAGATGTATTTGTCCAGTTGGTGTGAAGGTCCTGATGACAGCAGGTGACCCAGGACACACACCAGAAGTGGAGAAATGTGTCTTGTCACCCCCATGTACATATACTCCTGTGAAGCTCCCTATGTGCCTCTTCCTACATCTCCCAGCACCTGCTGCGCTTCCATCGCTTAAAGTCCCAGCTCTAAGAAGCCACCTAGGCCCTCCTGTCTCCAAATGGTCCCAACTCCAAAATGATTCTGCTGCCACACAGATCCACCTTCTCAAAGCCTCTGTTTCATCACCGTCACTGATCTAAACCAGAGTGAAGAGGAAAGCATTTTGATAGAAAAATAAAATATAAAACAATAATATTCTTCATCCTCACAGGAGTATTTGATGACATTTTAGGTGGTCTACATGAGTGGACAAAGAAATTATTTGGAATCAGAAAGCTGTTTTCAGTATTTCCCGCTGAAATCTAACCCCACGGAGCCCTCCCCAGACTTTGTGGGGCAGGAAATCCTTCAGATTACAAGGACAGTCCGGTCCTAAACAAAGGGAACAATTTGTATTAATTCTCAACCTGGAATTTATTTGGCTTAGGCGGTCTCTGATCATTTCAAAGGATACATGAGGAAACTTCCAAAAGAGTCTCAATACATCATTATAATTTGCTTTACGATCCAATCACCAAGAGCAGATGCAATTGCCTTAGAGCATGTGACCCAAACTTTTAATGTAAAGGGTCAGAGTGTAAATATTTTAGGCTTTGTGGTTATAGAGCAGCAACTACTCAACTCCACCTTTGTATGGTGCCATAGACAAAATTCGTGCATTCATTTACAAAATAAATTATTTACAAAAAGAAGCTAAGGGACAGATTTAGTCCAAAGACCTTATTTTGCCAACCCCCGACTTAGAGGATCCGCCTCATTCATGCGCCCAGTGCTTACTGGGCTTCAGCGATGAGCCAGGCACTGGAAGGCATGCTGGGGAGACGTGATGAATAACACACTGACCCAGCTCCTAAGAAGCTTGCAACCCAACGAGGACAGTGACATGCAAGCCGCAGGTCCAGGAAAGGGTGAGAGACATACGGTGGAAACCCAGAAGCAGTGATCAATTCCCCACTGTGGTGGGAGTGGAGGCTGTCTAATAACGGCTTCATTGAAGAGGTTCCCGGAGCTGCTGGTCCACTGATAGAGATGGTGTTGGCTGCAGAGGTACCGCTATGCCTCACCCACGTGCTGGAAGTAGCCCATCTGTCTCCTGCCAGCTAGGGATTCCCACCATGGCCACGCTCAGAGGTTCCCCATCCGTCTTCTGGGGTTCCTGTGCTCACAGACAAAAGAAGCTGCAGTTCTGAAATACCCCTTCCACAATGACTTGAACTGGATGCTTTGACCCCTTACCCGACCAAAGGTAAGAACGGGGACTTCACTGACCAGAGTCTTTTGCTTCCTTCCTTTATGGCTAAAGAGACCAACGTGGAACTTACCAAAGAAGTTTCATGCAGGTTCTGCCATATTGCATTCATGTTTTTTCTTTGTTTTTTTTTAACTTATGGGCTCACTTTATTGTCAGTGCGGATTGCAAATATATCTCATTTCATACTCTTTACCAAAGCCTGGTGACTGGCTGATCTTCTGACTTCAGAGCTATGAGTGGACGAGATTTTAATTCTCACTTTAGGACTGTAGCTTCGAGTCTGACTTATAAGGGAGAGAAACAGAATGCTATTGCTTTCCTCTGTTTCTAACCACAAAGTGTAGTAGCATTGGAAGTCGAGAGTTCATGGAAAAGAAAATACTATGAGAAAGTATGGGAAATATTCCATTGACTCCACGGCCCCAATAGTTAATGCTCTTTAATTATTACAATATACATCTATCTCTGATTTCTGAAATTTCACCCATCAAAACATCGTCCAAGGGTCCACATGGAGGAAATTAACATACTAATTTTAGTAACAAAAATATTAGGGAAGAATGGCAATGAACAACTTAAACTAGTTTAAGAGCAGCAGCAATGACCAAAGCCACACAAAATGGCAGCCTTCTTGGAATTCCCTTGGAGAAGTCCCAACTTTATAAATAGAGAAAAATGCTGTAAATCCCAATGAGGTGAAGTGGAAGGCCTTCGACCTGTCCTACTCTGAAGTCAGCCCCACCGATCCTACAGACCTTCCGTTTGAGAGAAGGGGAAGGAAGATGTAGGTCAGTGCTTTAGCCACTGGGGCCCAAGTCAGAACACAGAGCTAAGACTATCCCTTCTCCTTGTCTTAGCCACAATGCTTATTGAAATGGCTCATTTTACTGTGAACATTGTCAAAGCAAGAGTCGAAGTTGGGGCTAGTGTGTCAATGCCCATGGGATGACTGGCCTCCAATATGATGGATGCCAAAGGCACTGTCTGCTCACCATTGCTATCACCAGCCTGTCCTTTTCTCCAAAGGAGGAGTAACAATTTGTAGCCCAGGGCTCTCACAGAGACTTTACAATGATTTCATACAGTGTACCATATGAATGGGAACCAGTCTTCAAAAAACGGATCTCAGACCTGGCAAATTCTCATAAAAGATGTATTAGTTATGTTGCTGTTGTAACAGATGACCACAGACTTAGGGACTTAAAACAACAGTGATTATCTTATTGTCCTGGAGGTCAGATATCTGAAATCAGTCTTACAAGACTAAAATTAAGGTTTCAGCAGAGCTGCATTCCTTCTGGATCTTCTAGGGGACAATCCGTTTCCTTGACTTTTCCAGCTTCTAGAATCTGCCCACATTCCTTGGTTTACAGCCACCATCTTAAGAGTGCAACACTCCAACCTCTGTTTCCATTGTCATGTCTTCTTTTCTGACTCTGACCCTCCTGCCTCCCTCTTATAAAGACCCTGTGTCTGCCCACCCAGAAAATCCAGAATAATCCCCCCATCTTAAAAGCCTTAACTGAACCTGGAAATGTCCCTTTTGTCATACAAAGGAGCATATCTACAGGTTTTAGAAACCAGGATGCAGACATCAGGTGGGAGGAGTCTTTGCTCTGCCTACGACCAGAAAAGCAAGGGCAAATCCCGAATGAAATGAAGTATGTCAAAGACAAAGTATGCCCTTGGAAGTCGAGGCTAAATAAAAGCCTTACTGGCTGGGATAAGGAGAAAGGTAGAAGCTACCAAATTTGGAGGTAGAGATCACCTGAGCTAGGAGTGTCAGCCTGGAGTCAGGGACCAGGTCATAGGATGGCTCAGCTGGAGACTCCGGGTTAGTCTCAAGTCACTTGCCCTTCGGAGCTTTCTTCTGCTCTCTTCTCCAACCTCAGTCCTTCCCTCTCTACCTCTATGCCCACATACACTGCCTTCCCTCTGGGCAGAACTATTCTTCTCACCCCTCCTTTGGTCTCTGCTCTGCCCGCCCCCAGCTATCCTTTAGAAGTCATCTCACTCTTGTACGTTGTCAAATCCTTTCTTCTCTATGGAATCACTTCCTTAACCCATACTTGTGCTGCAATGTCTCTCGTCTTTAAAGTATCTCCCTTGGCCTCACACTCACCTTCATCTACCATCTCATATCTCTCCTTCTCTTCATAGCAAAACTCCACAAAATAGTAGTCTATGCTGGCTATCTCCACCTCTTCACCTCCCACTCCACGGAACCCACTCTATTTAGCCTCGAAATTGTCAGGAATGATAGTGACTTCCGTTCCCTCATCCTCCTTGACCTCCAAGTGCACTTGACTTGAGTGATCATCACTTCCCTGTAAACACTTCCTTCACTTGCCTTCCCTGACTTCAAGCCCTCTGGTTTTCCTTCTATCCCCCCATGTGCATCTTCTCAGCCTCATGAGCTCATCCCTGCTCTTTCTCCTCTTGCCAACATGTCAACGTTGGGTGCCCCAGCCTTAGTCTCCAGACCTCTTCTATTCCTACACTTATTCTTTTGATGAGCATATCCAGTCTCTTTGCTCTAAATGCCTCCTGCATGCTAATAGTTCCCTAATTTATATTCCCAGTTCAATCTCCATCCCCAACTCTAGACTCATGTATCTAACTGCCTACTCAATATCTCCACTTAGATGTCAAAGAGACATGTGAAACACAGCATGCCCAAGGATAAACCTTGGTTCACTTGCTCCAACCCTGCTATGCCCAAAGTCTCCCCACTTCAGCAAATCTATTCTTCTGGTTGTTCAAGCCAAAGCTCAATCCATCTGTGCCTCCTCTCATTCTCTGCCCTGTGCATCCAACTCAGCAGCAAGACCTATTGGCTATATATTCAAAACATACCCAGAAGCTTCTTTATACTTTGTACAGCCTCCATCACAAACACCCCGCCTCAGCCTCCATCGTCCTTCACCCGGAATACTTTGCAGAATGTCATCAGCTTCCTCTCTTTCTCCACCTGTGATCTCATTTCGATGTGGGAACCAAAGGGTACTATTTAGAAAAAACAAATCAGACCTTGTCTTTCTCCTGCACAAAATTTTCCCATGACTCCCCATGCCCCACAAAAATAAACAAATAAATGGTAAAACCAAAGCTCTCTGCAATGTTCTTGTGTTCTCACCACATGTTCCCACTCAGCCTCTCTCCAGCTTCATTCCCACTGGCTCTCGCCCTGGCTCACTTCTCTCCAGCCTCCATATTCCTTGAAAAAATCTTCCTCTGCCCTTTAGCACTTGCTGATACCTCCTCAGAGTCTGTGGTTCCTTTGGGCCTTCCCAAGTTTCACGCACTGACTTTCGTGTCTCTGTTCACATGTTACTTTCTTAGAGACACCTTCCCTCCCCACCTTACCCAGCGCAGCCCTTCCAGTCCTCATCCTTTCCCCCACCCTTGCAGAGCATGGCATCGCCTGCAAATGATGCAGATTTTTAGGCGCTGACCTGTCTACTTTCTGTCTCCCTACTAGAATGGAAGCACCATAAGGATTGAGAGCTTATGGGTCCCATTCTCTGTTGTATCTCCAGGACCAAGACTGGTGCCCATAGGAGATGCTCAGGACATTAGTAGAATATTCATAGGATGAGTGAGTGGTCCTCACAGCATATCTGCTTCTGCCACTGGGGTGTTCTTTCTTAATCACTGTTACCCCCTCTACCGCCTACATGGGCTATTAGGTCCTCAGGGGCAGGGAGCATAACCTCTTTATACCCGTTCCTGGGCAGTCTGTAGATATTGGATGCTGGGAAAGATGGATGGACAGATGGATTTATGAGATTAAATGACTAAGGCTTATGCCTAGGGCTTTCCGTGGGGTCCACAGCTTGACACACAATTTGACTTGCTTTTAGAAATTAATAAATCAGTCATCTCAATGGGCCTTATAAATGCCACTCGAGCTGGTCATACGGATGGGTGCAGTCAAAGTGATTTTGCAAAAAAAATCTATGCTCAACACTTCCCATCTTCCTCCAGCTTGTAATTAGCACCGGGGTTACTTTCCCTTTTCAAAGCCTCATATTAGGGCACAGTTCTGTCTCCCACCCTGCACCTTAAATAATAGGAGGGAATGTCCCCTGGGAAGTTCTCCAAATGCTACCCTCACCTTCGCAGCAGAAAATACAAAGGTCCCAAATCAAGCAAGTTCCCTCCCACAGCTAATGCTAACATAAGGAGAAACAGAGACAAGTGTATGTGTTTTCATTTGGGCTCACGACCTGACTTCTGTCAGATCGCAACCATTTCTTTAAGGACCCTCACCCAGCATTCATTTGTGGGGATAATTTAATTCCCATTGTTATTTTTTATGTCCCAAAAGATTTCTTGATAATTTGGGGCTACCCAATAAACCTTTAGCCTTTCTTTGGTCTAAAAAAGCAAAAAATAATTAACTAAACCAAATATATTATTTGAAGAAGGAGAAGGGACAAAATGAATAAAGCATGTAAAATACAGATATTTTAAAAGTACGGTTGAGAAAACTAGCATCCAAACCATTTGTATTAGAATTATAGTATTTTCCATTTAGAGAAGAGGGACAAGTTAATTGCATAGTTACCATGAAATAAACTATGTGGTAATTACACAGAAACTACTTTAGAAACCATAATAATTACACTGAACTAAAGCAGTCTAAAATAGAGCAAGAGTTACCAAGTTCACATACAATAGAAAGATGTTTAACCTGGACTCCAGCCCCTTGCTGTGAATATAGCACCATCAATGACTTTTGATGCCAGTTTTTGAAGATAATGATTTTTAAGTATAGATGTATTTCTACAAAGGGTCCCTGGCACAATATTTCCTTTCAAAAAATGGGAGGAAAATCTCAGTTAACTACTGCCAGGCAGCAAGAAAGTTGACAGTAATTTCCTGTCTAAAAGAGGTGACGCTCTTCAAAGAAAAATATTAACAGTCTCCATTTTAAAAAGGAGTTTTTGGCTGTTGGCTCACATTTACATACTGGATGTTGAATTTGAAAGGAAACTGTGTCAGAATAAAAATGGCTATGTTGAGAAGTGAATGGTACAGTATATTTTGCACAGAACAAGCAATTTTCTTGGGAATTAAAAGGCCTGTTATATAGCCAATCCACCAAAACGCTCAAAACAATCCTCTATTGTAACTCTGTTTTACACAACCCAAATTATTCAGCTGTAGAAAAAAAAAGGGGCGTGGGGGATAGATGAATGATTAGAGATCTTCAAGCCCTAAGAAAACTGGCAGAGTGCAAAGATCATGGAAATAAGGTTCTTGGAATCCTGGATTCTTAGTACTGGATGTTTTGAAACAACTTACTAAGCCTTGGACTTGACTTTATTAAAAAGTCAGGCTCTCCCACCAAGGTTTCTTTGCTTAAGACTTGGGATTATGGTTCCAGAAACAGGAAACTGAGGGTTTCCAACCATCCTCAGAGTTTCTTAGTACATCAGCTCGCCTTCCTGCCACACCCTCCCCCTCCCAGACAGGGTTCAAAAGACCAGCCTACAGAGGGTCATTCTGCTCCCTGCTTGCATTACTAGGTCTACCAGATGGCTGCAGCCCAGGGTCAAGCCTACATTGGAGCTGGACTCTTGGAATGAGCTGCCAGGCGTTTGTGAAGTTAATTTTACAGACATTGTTCTGTTAAGCTGCTGCCAGGCTAGATGGTGGGCATGAGAGCAAGAAATGAAATTAGAGATGAGCAAAACCAGACGAAGGGGGAAAAGGGAAATTTCTAACTGCACATGGTGTAAACCTTATTTGTGTGTGGCTCTGGCACAGCCAGACCATCTCCAAAGCCACAGAGAAATACATTTAGTCCAAAAATGGTTCTGTTACACGCTGACCCAAGCTGCTTCTTACCTTACACACACACGTGCACACACACACACACACACACAGAGTAACTGTTTCCAGGGCTGTGGGCATCTCCACTGGGTTGTGAGATCCTTGAGGGCAGAGAATTAACTTCTGCTTCCTCTTTATATTTCAATAAGTGTGTTGACTGAATACATGGGTGCTGACATCCGAACAGAGATCCACCCTATCACCACAGAATGTCTTTGCCTATAGCCAAGAAGGCTTTACACAATCAATGAAGCTACAGAGTGGTCTTGTTTTTATATGTATGATCATCAAGGAACAAAGTTGTTAGAATTAGTTTGAATTTAGAGATAAGAAACATTGTTGAGTTGTTGTGATCATTTAGTCATGCAGTGACTAGAATTTAGGATTACAGGAGCCTCTTTCAAAATTATTTTCACTCTGCTATGCTGCTTAGTCTTTTTTTTTTAAGATTTAATTTTATTTATTTTTTCCTGCGTTGGGTCTTCGTTGCTGGGCACAGGCTTTCTCTAGTTGTGGTGAGCGGGGGCTACTCTTTGTTGCGGTGCACGGTCTTCTCATTGCGGTGACTTCTCTTGTTGTGGAACACAGGCTCTAGGCGTGCGGGCTTCATTAGTTGCAGCACACGGGCTCAGTAGTTGTGGCACGTGGGCCCCAGGGCATATGGGCTTCAGTAGTTGTGGCGTGTGAGCTCAGCAGTTGTGGCTCACAGGCTCTAGAGCACAGTCTCAGTAGTTGTGGCGCACGGGCTTAGTTACTCCGTGGCATGTAGGATCTTCCTGGACCAGGGTTCGAACCTGTGTCCCTTGCACTGGCAGGCAGAGTCTTATCCACTACGCCATTGGGGAAGTCCCTATGCTGCTTAGTCTTGACCAATATTTGTATCAAGCTGCTGCTTTAAATGCAATGAGTCGAAAGTCGATTAGCCATCACTTTTGAAGACCCTAAGACTAGGTTCTGGGTATGTCTATGTCAGGCAGAAACAAACTTGACTTTCCTACTCTTGTTCTAGAGTAGTTGCTAGTTAAAATGATTAATGATTAAATGATTAAAGCTTTTTTGACAAACCTACTGTCAGCGAGGATTTTATATCAGTCACTGCTATGGTGAATCTTTCGTTCCCCAAAAATGCATATGTTGAAACCCTGATCCTAGTGTGATGGTATGTGGGGGTGGGACCTTTGGGAGCTAATGAGATGACGAGGGTGGCGCCCTCATGAATGGGGTTAGTACCCTTATAAGAAGAAGCCAGAAAGCTAGGAGAACGAGCCCTCCCTCTACCATGTAAGGATACAGAAAGAAGCAGGCCATCTGTAAACCAGTAGGAGGTTCCCTGACCTCTGACCGTGATGGTCCCAGCCTTCAAACACCCAGCCTCCAGAACTGTGAGAAATAAACTTCTGTTATTTATAAGCCATCCAGTTTATGGTATTTTGTTTGAGCAGTCCAAGCTGAGTGAAATAGCCACCCTCTTGAATATGGATGTAAATCAGTGAATACATTACCTTCTCTGGGGTCATATGTGCTAAACCTTAGCTCTAACATAGCATCGACATTTTGCCCCTAAGAAACGGGGAAGGAAAAAATTTGAAGTCTTTCCCAGTATCACACCCCGGACTCTGGGGCTCTTTCAGACTTTTCCCCATGGCCTGGGAGGAGGCCCTGGTCACTCACATCCTCACAGGCCAGATCCATGCCAGAGGAACAGGAGGGGGTCCATTGAAAGAGATCCAGTCCAGGTAATCACTATGTCTAAGTAGAATCTTCCAGTCCTATAAACACAGCCAGAACCCATAAGAAGGCAGACTTCTCACTTCAGACCTAGCAAGTACCAAGAACATAGACTCTACTACAAGATTCAAAATGTTAAATGAATTTTAACTAACCAGTTCTGATATGCTGTTTAGTTCCCAAGAGGCTCTCCAGTGCCATCTACTTTGCACGTCTCACACATCCCTGTGGAGTGTCTCCCATCATCCCATCCTGAGGGGCAGGACAGCCTGGTGGGTAGGAGCAAAAGGACCCTGGGCAGCTTCGCCAAGTCACCTGATACTCAGCGGAAATGGGGGCGAAACCAGAAGCTCCATCTCAGGCTTGGTGTAACCTTAACAGGGGAAAATGTTTAGCAGGCCTGAAACATGGTACCTGCTCAGTGAATCTTAGCTTTCATTTTCACAAATCACAGCTGAAGAATCTAAGTCTTCGGGGAGTGGCTGAAATATGCAGATGGTCCATGGTAGCACCAAGCACAGAGTTCCTGTCTTCTGAATCTAAATCTTCTAGATAATCCCCATCAAGGGGATCAAGTCAGGTCACTGCTCAGAAGTGAGTTTTTTCACTTGTCTCCTTGGAAGAATAAGTAGATTTATTACACGTATACTTATGAGTGGTAATAACTCATTTTTTCAAACCCCTGGACATTATACACACATACACATATATCCTCATTTACAACATATATACAAGGATACATACATGCATACATGCTTACATGTTTATATTTGCTAATATAGAGGTAATGTTATATGTAGAACATTTGAAAACTATAGAAAAGTATAAAAGTAATCAGCAGCTCTTCATAATCACATAACCTCTACACC